>NC_045490.1:14601480-14909198 GCF_009650955.1 Corvus moneduloides
AAACTTAAATCAGAAGCTGTGCCATAAACTTACGGCTCGCAGACGAGCCGTGTTTCATTGCAGTTCATCTTGGAAGGACCTTCCCACATCTAGGCTTTCTAACATGCCTTACTGGTATGACAGAACATGCTTTATTTTGCAGAAATGCTGCACGTGATATCCTCTAACAGAAACTTATTGTAAAGGAAAATTTCATGTCACTGAGATGAGAAGAACAGGTGACACCAAAGACAGATCCCAAATGGATCTGTTATGTACAGGCTTTTCTTTCCCAGTCATGCCATCTCTTTAATTTTGACTGGCATTAGCAAGACTCTAGATTATGCAAACAGTGTAGCAATCACTACAAATAATAATAATAATAATAATGAAAAATCAGCAGATTCCTTCTTGAAAATCAGGTTTGAGACATTCTTTACAAGAATGGGAATGGTTACATTTATTCAGTGGTGGTTTGCAGAGGCACCTGGAGGAACATCACATTCCTCCTTCCAAGTTTCAGAAGGATTTTGTGTGAGCAAAGAGCTCACATGTTATAACTGTAATTTACTTCAGTCAGCTTTACAGATACAGAATGAGATACCTAAGTCTCAGGGGTGGTAAATAGCTGCAGAAATGTGGCAAAGATAATTTATTGTTGTATCTTAATTAAAACTATAATTAACAAATAAACATTTTGCTAATAACATGCTAACAAATTTTCTGAAAGGTAATATAATCAGAGACTTGATTCCTATTTTTCCTTTACAGTCGTGTGTTTCCGTTGGCATAGATGAAAAGACTTGTAGGCTTGGTTTTGGGGTTTTTTTTATTATTATCGTAGTCAGACTCTGGACCAGATTTTCTAATTAAAGATTTGAAAGTTTCTTGGACCTGAGCACCTGTTGGCTTTTTCTCTCTTCAATGTGTGTTTTGAATGAGTAGTAAATGTTCTGGTGCAGCCTGAAGTCAGAATGCAGCCTTTTTACACCCTTTGAACAGGAATAAAAGGAATGGGTATCTGATCTCCACTACACTAACTCTAAGAAATATAAAAATAAAGTACTTACAGGTGGCTCAGTCAACTTACAATTAGATAGTTCCAGTCCTTTGTAAAAAAAGGAGTTGTATTCTAAGATATTTTTACATAAGTTATATTTTGAAACAGTAGAAGACTTGGATAAAATGGTGCATTTGTACTGTGGCTGCAAAAACAAATTGGTAAATCAAATTTTTTTCATAGTACAGCGTTACCTGATTTTCAGAGATTATTCAGTTTTAAAAACACGATCGTTCAATTAAGCCACTTAGAACTGTTTATTTTGAAAATCTTTTACATGTGTAAATGGCTTTGTGATTCTAAGCAAATTGGAGCTCTGGGAGTGTAATGCATATTTATTAAATGTTTTGGCCTGTAGAAAATGTTTTCAAAAGCCTTGTTCTCCCACAACATTCTGAAAGTACATGCCAATAAAAGAGCATCCTCCTCTGACTGCATGGAGCTAAGAAACGAAGTGACCTGGAGGAATTAGAAGAGGTGATAGAAGGACATATTTTGGCTGGCAAAGTCAGGGCTTCATGTATAATTTACAAAAACATTAAACTTTTCATGTTTAATTGAAAGGAACAGTAGAATGTTGGGATTTGTAATCCCAGTGATGCTATGTCAGAGCTACATGATGGTGGCACGGCTGCTGTACGGGCTGCAGATGTATGGAAACATTTTACTAAATATGCCTTTATTTTTGTTTCTGAGGGAAAAAAAGGAGAAAACAGCTAAGGCAGCAACAACAAAAACAACACATTAGGCATGCACTACTAGTCTAGCTAATTCTAGCAGTGCTATTAGCAGACATTTAGGCAAATCAATTAACATTTAGCATCAGCACAAATGCGATTGCATTCCTACTTTTCCTCTTTCTGGCAAAATATGCATGGCCCTTCAAGGGAGAAAAAGGATATTGAGGCTGTTTCTTAGGTAGTACAGCCTAAATGGGGACAGAGGTTTTAGGAAATTGTGGACTTGAAAAAGAAACTTGACAAATCTTAATAATCTCACTTAAAAAGGGAGTGAGATGTCCTAAAGAATAATGCTGATCAGGTGTTTGGTTGGCATGTTCTGTGCATCACTGCTTGTTTTAATTTTTAGCTAGGTATTCATCTTCCAGCTTTTCTAAGTCTTCATTTTTTATTTTTTTATTTTTTAGACTTGGAATTGGGGATACCTTTTCCAGATGTATACAAAGTAGTCTTTTTCAACTGCATCCATTGTGCAGCTCAAGTTAAAAATACTAAAACCAAAGGTCATCTTCTAAGATATACCAGACAACCATACAGCAGGACAGGCTAAATTGGTACTGCAGTAATTATCTTATCTTTGACAGTGACAAAGGGCAAATGCTTTATTATAAGTCATAAAAAAATCGATAGAGTACACATATTGTAATGTGATGCTGTAAACAGGAAAATTCTTCCTAACAGTAGCTGAGGTGTTTTGTGGGTTGACTGGCATCAAAAATTATATGAGAGAAAATTTCTCTTGAACTTTGCAATTAAAGGAAAATATTTGGGGGAAAAAAGGTTGTCATGAATTCTAAGTATTGCAATTATTTTTAAGGGCTGAAGTGCATATGTTTTAGTCAAAGACTCAACATTTTTTAAATGGCTGGCTGTGTAGCCCTTATAAATTTATCATCACTGATGTTACATCTCCTGTTTAAAAAAGAAAACAAGCAAACCATCATTATTCAACTGTTGCTACTTTTAATAATTTCAGTTTGCATTTTGTTGGTTATCTTGTTCTTTGAGCTACCCAAGTAGCAACTTGGCATCAGGAAGGAGAATGTGTGAGCCAAAATAGAAGAGTCTCTGTGTGTACTGAGTTATTACAGATACTTCTGTTACCTGCTCTCCCTGCTCCTCTCCTCAGGGGCTGTAACTGGTGCTAATTTAGTGTGACCTCTTGGTCTTTTGGAGACCCTAGAGCTCCCAGGGATGTCCAGAAAGCTTGGTGCCTGCTCAGGCACTTTAGTTTTTTCCAGCTGTGTAAAGCACTCATTTGTAGAGAAAAGATTTCTGACCAAGTGTAGCATGAATTTTTCCTATAGTGAGAGTACTCTATATTAATTTCTGCTATTTTTCTCTGTCTCCTACTCCAGTATGTGGGCAGGCCTGATTTTCCTCTTCATTTCAGTTCTGTATTTTGAGTAATAAGTAGAGGTGCAGCAAATGAAATACCAAGTCTTGTCTGGGGTTTTTATTATGTTGATTTAGGAACAGGTTTTGTTGTAGGATTATGCTGTTAGAGTGTCTGAGGTCTACTATAGCAGAAAGGCATGGATTTTGACGGATTTTACAACTCTGCACTTTTGTTTTGCCCTTTTCACCTTTACCACTGTGGTTTGCAAGTCTTTCCCCACCCAATACCCCTTTGCATCCTTCAGCCCCAAGGAAAGGTTCCTGATTCAGGGTAACCCAGGTCTCAGGGCTGTCAGGGCCCATGGCCAGGAAAGGGGGGATCCCTTTGGTGCTCTGTCACCATCTCCCCACCAAGCCTTGGTTGCCTGGTCCTCTCCCGCACCTCCAGGGTCAGACTGGGGACCCAGCTGCAGGAGGAAGGGCTGGTACCCGATGGGGAAGAGGGAGCAGAAGCTCAGGGATGTGCTTGTGAGCCCATGGGGGTCTTAAATTCCCTTCTACCACTGAAGGGTTCCAGGGTCATTGACAGCAGCAAGGGGAGGAGTGCAGAGTTTCTGAGCTGAAGTGAGGGGCACTCGCTGCATCTTCTTCCACTGACTGCACTCCAGGTGAGTCCATTGCTTAGGTCCTTATTCACTTTTTTAAACTTTTATTACTAAAATTCTGTGTGACTTGTGGGTATAAGATGCTGTAGCCATTCTAAATTTTTTTTAGTAAATATACTGCTTTTGCTTGCTTAGCTATTTAGTTCCTCAAGACATTGCTTTGTTTTATATTTTTTTTAATAGTTTCTTCTCTTTCAGGGATGAAGGCAAAAATCGCATTTCTATGAACCAGATACTTTGTTATGCTAACACATATTTTGTACTTAACAAGTACAGATTTAAGTGATTATTTATATAAAACGTGTGAGAATAAATTCTTTCTCTGCTTGTCTCTTGAGACTGATTCACAATTCTGAATTTTTCGACATCTAGCAGTTAATGATTTAATTTGTATTGGTGGCAGTTTAAATCCTGTCACTGCTCAAATGGCATTGACTGCTGCTACAAAAATACACAACCATCAAACTTTCCCAGATTGTTGTTTAAAAAAAAGTAAAGATTTAAATACTTAATTTCTCAATTAGATACTAATCTTGTAAAGTGAACTGTTCAAATGTAAAAGAAGAGTAAATACACTATTCTTCTACAGAATCCTTCAATGTATCTCTCAAAAGTCAAATTTGTTCTGCAATGCTAATGTTATATTCTGGGTTTCAGAGGATTTGGGACCTTTTAAGCTGTCTTAAATTTTCTCTGCTACCTTTTGACACATTTTGGAAAGTCATAATGAACTTCTGTTGAAGGCAGCAGAATTCGAAAGTGTTCGGCAGTGTCAAGCAGGATGCCAGAAAGAGTGCAAAGTCTTTTAAGTGATCATAACAAAAGTTGATCTAGAAGTACCCCCCAAAGTTTTCTGATTTTTTTTTTTTTTTGACGCGTATTTCACATAGGAGCTGATTTTCTTCCAGCACCCTGTAATGTATTTCAGGGATTGTTCTGACACCATCATAGAGACCCCAGAAATTGAAGCCCACCTGAGAGCATGGCATGAAGTTATTGCTGGTTTTAAAACCTTTGAAGAAGGGGAGACTTTGGGGGAAATTCCTTGTTCTAGAGAGAAGGCAGTACCTGCAGATCTCCCCACGCCACTGAGTCACAACATCCGGTTAAGCCTCTGTGTGTGGGGTAATCGTGGGCAGAGGCAGCAGCTGCTGGAGTTACCACAATGTCATAAAGACTTTCAGCTGCTCATCTGAACCTGCTTGTTGTCTACAGGCAAAAGCATGTTAAAACAGTAATTTTCCTCTGTAAGAAGTCAATGCATCAAATTTTAACCGCATTGAAAGTTTGAAATGTCAGCTTGATTCCGTTGTTTCACGCAGTTGGCACAGAGCAGACACAGAGGGTGGTGTTACCCTGTGTTGCAGCTGCTGTCTTGAGGGTGGCCAGGCCCTGGAACATCCTCCTGGACAGGCCCAGGCCTGGCACTGCTTGAGGCACGGGGACAGTGCCCTCAGCAAGGGGCTGTGACTCCATCAGCCCCGAGTCTCTCAGGCAGCTGGACCAGATGAGCACTGAGGGTCCCTTCCCACGGAATAGTCCCATCCATTGGAGTGTTCCTTCTTTTTGGGTCACTTTGCTCGTAGTGACAAGGCAATGTATCACCTGTAGCACATCCTGGCTTTAATTGCTGACGAGAAGCAACACAAATGAGCAGGTTAATGCAGAAAGGCATCCTTAGTTACTTTTAGGTTGAGAAAAAGCCCTGAATGGCCTTGTTCCAGGAAAATGTGGCTGGTTTTGACTTGTTTGTGTAAATATTTAAATTTGAATGCTGCTCTGTTAGAGGTTGTTCAGGTTGATGGAACAAACTGAGCTTTGACTTACATAAGAGGCAAACTCCGGCTGAATGTTACCAATCTAAATATCAGAACAGTTCTGCAATCACGGGTGTCAGCTTTTCCTGAGCCATGCACCTGTAATATTAAACATAACATCATTGTAATAATGAAGCCTCTTTTCTGGCTGCTGTCCTCATCTATGGTAGTGGCAGAAGTTAAATATTCATGGCTAAGTTTTAATAGTACAGGACAAAGAATGAGCTGGATACCATAAACATTTTCTGTCCTAATAATTTCTGTAGATAGGAAGGACATAGCTATTGATGTAGTTGTTAATTACTTTGGGGTTTTTAAACCCCTATCAGGGGTATAGTTACTTTAACAAATCTTAATCATGTCTTTCAGTGGCAATATTGAATTTTAAAAGTAATAGTTACTGGTTGCAGCATGACTTCGTTAGTATACAGGAAAATCATTCCGTGGTGATTAACATCTATTCACATCTTGGAATGCATTATGGGCTCTAAATTATCATAGAAATTAATGCAATCTTCTTAAAAGGGTTTAAAATATGGTAATAGATACAGCATACCAGCACCTGCAGCTCAAGGTTCCAAAGTTATTTAAGTTGGATATAATTATATTTATTTTGCAAGCATCTAAATGAGGGGGAGAATAAGACACAAAGTTTAATAAAAATTGAAAATACAGGCACTCAATTAGAGGTCAAGACAGACTTTTAAAAATTCTCTTTTATTTAACCAATATATTGCTATTCCTGCTGCATATGAAACACTTTGTCCATTTTAAAGTTTGAAACCTATGATAGAATTGTGACATTCCTTGTACTGACTTCATATTAGTGAATTCAGTCAACTGGGTTTCTTGTGATTTTCACCATTAAATCAAGGAGGAGAATTTATTACACAAGTTTAATTTTTCGGGGCTGCTGCTTCTCACCTGTGCACTGTGCTCATTTATTTTTTTTAAGGGTCATTTGCAGATTAATTTTCCAGCAGTCTAAAAGAGCAGGATATATAAAAACCAAAATAGGGCAGTTGCTTGAAACTCAGCTTCTGGTTCATCCTGTTGGAGTAGCAGGGAGCAAACAGGAAAATGAGCAGGTACAATTAACCTGGGGCTGATGTCCTGCAGAGATGTGGTGTGTGGGTACATAAGTAACTTGATCTAAACTTCACTTTAGCTCCCATTCTGCAATTAAATTAAAGGAGCTAGCCAAAAAAGAATAGTGTTTCTCTTTCCAAAAGATATGATTATTTCCTCAGTGTAAAAGGGAAAAAAAAAATATGTATGTAAATGTGTGTGTATATATGTGTGTGTTTGTGTTGAGTATCTGTGGCATAAGAAGTAAATATCTCCATATTCCTTATCTTCTTGCTCTCTAGATGTTTCATTGAGTGAATCCCTGCCTATCTTTAAGATAACAAGAAGACACGCTGACATTTGATGGCAGTGTTCATTGTGCATAAAGTGGTGCGTGTACAGCACATTAAGTGCAGAGTTGGAATGCCAAGAGAGATTTACAGATAACAGAAATCAGCAGAAAATGCTTCTTATTACCAGTAGAGAAAAGCTGTATTTTAAATGACAGCCAGATGCTTGTTTACTGTGATTATAATGCGATGGTAATATTCTGTTCTGTGCCGTGGCAGCCGCTGAGGGCCTGGGGAATTTGGGGACACTTCAACCCCGTCCTTTTTTTTTTTTCTCTATTACTTTTTCTGAAGTAAAATGATGAACTCCTGCTCACAGTGCCAAACAGTAAGAAGTAACATAAAAATGGTATCTGTTTAATGGCAGGTTTTGGCTTTTGGTGGAGGGACTGTTGAGATATGTGTCTTTTGCTAAGATGTAATACAGAAAAGTAAAGTCTTTGCAGTATCATTAGATTATCATTCATAAGTACTTCTGTTTCAATTTTCTCAACAGTTCCTTCAGCACTAGAGGCTTTTAAGCATCTGTTGATATTGTATGATGATCTTAATGAGATAGAAAAACAAGTGTTTTCTGCATAGGAATGAGTTCAGAATATTTTTGTCCCATTTGGAATGAAGTTTGAATTACAATATAGTCCTTATGTAGATAACTTTGTCCAGCTGTAACACTTGAGATTTACTTTAGCTGTAAGTTTGAGACTAAAAGTGAAAGAATTAAATGAGAAAAGGGAATAAAAATGAAGGGATTAAAAAAATGCCAACACACTACATCCTACAACAAAACAGAAAACAAGGAAGGTCAATAAAGAGTGTAATTACTAAGTCATTCAGAAATGGAAGTAATGCTTTTTTAAAGTGAAATGGCTAAAAACAATAACTAACACTTCATTAGGACAATTTTACTAGTATTTTTATCTCTCTTAATTGGTTTTAACCTTTCCTTTTGTGTGGAGCTATTGAAAAATTAAGGGAGGGAATATTTAAAGAGACAGATTTATATTAGCTCATGGTTTGCACTGTTTCAATGAGGCCAAAGCAATAAAGACTCTCAACGCATGCTGAGGTCTGGATGGTGAGTGGCTGTCTTCCACTGATGAGTCATGGTGTTGTGCTTCAATCTCTGAGTTGCTCTTTAAATATGGAAATATTAATTTCTGCAGTTAGGAACTATTCTCAAATGATTTACTCCTTCTCAGTAATATGTGTGCAAATGTATTTGAATAGAAATCGAAGTCTTTCTTCTTTGCAGGAGGAAGGTTGAAGTGGCTGGATTAGAGAAAATGTTTTTAAGGTGTTGTTAATTTGGAAATAAATAAGTAAAGCACATGTGCATGTGTGTTCCAGTACATTTTCTCAGGTAGTTCAGGCATGTCTCCAGTTAATTGATCATTAATCATATGAAGTAAAGTTACAATGAGAACTTAACAATTGCCAGCTGGGCTGTTTCCCTAATGCAAGGTTAAACATGTGGTGGGTAAGTGCGTGCTAGCTTTAGTGAAATGTGGATAGTAATTATTGCCAATTGATCTTTCTGTAATGGCTTCATTTGTTATTTGTTTTACTTGGTTTGGTAGAAATCTACTCTGAATCAAGCTCATAATTGAAAGATGATGCTTAGGATTTGTCATTTCATGATCCTCAAGATTTCTTATTTTTTATGCCTTAATTTTTCCATCTTTTTGCCTTGAAAAGTATGTGAAATAGCAATCTAAAAGTGGGCAAGCAGTGATACATCTGGTTCACATCCACATATGCATTAAAGTTTATATAGTGAGCTGCAGAATCTAAAAAAAGACTTGGTAAAGACATGTATGATTGCTGAGTGTCTCCCTAAAGGAAATTGAAGTTGCTCAAGAAAGAAATATCGCTCCTCTTCCACTTAGGAGCACCGTGAGAAAAAAATCCCCTGTAGTTACCTTCCCTTCACTCAAAATTCACATATCATTCACAAGGGAAAAAGCACCATCAAAATAAAATAGGTATTACTTTCTGTGACACACAGCTACATTGTTGGTCTGAAAGTTTTATTAACAACTCACATTTATATATTTTTATGATACTTTTAAAATAGTGAATTATGAATGATTGAAAATACCCTCCAGCTTAATTGAGAACCATTATGTCTAGTAATTGCCAGTGATTTCAGAAACAGCCGTTGTTCTCTGGCCTATTAACATAATTTGAATTTTTTATTGCACTTCATAATTATCTGTTGGAGTTAAAAAACAGGCCCATTTACTGAAGTGTTTAAGAACAAAAGCCCCAAATGGGCTGGATTGTGATGTATTATTTCTATTAACCAACCTTGCTGGAACCATTTTGTACATCAGTTTTTGATGGGGTCATGACTTCTGATAGAAGAGGAGGGTGGATTCTCTAGTTTTCATTTCACTAAGTGTAGGTAAAATGGCATCTTTTAAAATTGTCTTTGACTCTTCCTTACATATCTACTCCATTTAGTCCTCAATCCCACTTTTACATGATCTCCATGATAGCTGAGAGAAGCACTATTTCAGCCTTACACACTTAACAAATTTCATCTGTTTGCCATGGCAAGTTAGCAAGGGCAGAAGAAATTTGTCCCCTGCTTAGTTCATAATAATTTTAGATCAAGACTTCCTTTCAGTTCTGTGATTTGTAGTGAAAACAAGCTCCTTGTCTATCACTTACCCTTCTTTGTAATGCAATAAAAAATCACTGAAACTTGCTGCGTTATTACTGGTTTTCCCAACACATGATAACATACAGCATGCTCTCATTTGTGGTTATAAAAGCCTGCACTGACAGGAAGATCTCCTAGTTGTTCCTGTTTCTGTCAGCATTCTTTGTCAAAATCGTTTTAAGCAGGTTTTTCTTTCTCAAGCGTTTAGACCTCAAGCCTTCAGGTAATCTTCTCAATTAGTCCCTGGGGCTGTAGAGAGACAGGAAAGTGAAGTTCTCTTAGCAGCTAAAATTGCAGGTTCTTGTTAAAATTAAGGTTTTAAAGAATCTGGTATTGGAGGGGAAAAAAAAAAAAAAAGAGGGTAGGAAGAGATAGAAGTCCTGGACTCTTGCCTGATGGTAAGGATAGTAAAATATGTGATCACCTTTTTGGAGAGAATCGTAACTAACTCTTTGTAACCCTCTGGCAGTGTACACTGCTTCTCTCTATATTGAGCCTCTCTGTCTTACTAACTTCATCTACATTCTCCTAAAATCCATCAAACCTTGGGTTTAGCCTTTGTAGGGCCCTCATAGAAAGTCTGCGAACATTTGGAGGATAGAGGACGTGGGGCTGGGCAGAGAGGGGACAGGCTGTGAATTTTCTCTGACCTCAACCAGTTGCTTATTTAGGGCATTCAGTTAATAAATAACTGCACTCATCACCTACTGCTTCCTTCTGTGGCAGAAACATTTTACATTGCCTTTTATATTCATAGTCAGAAAGCACACACCAGAAAATAGGTACAGCTTGTTGGGGAAAAATCCTACTGATGAAAAGACAGGCTTTGCTGTGAGCCAAGAGAAACACTTCCTAAGCAGGTTGTAGGGAGTTTGTTTGTTGTGTTTGAGTTTGTTCTGGAGGAAATGCTTTTTCAATAACTTGACCAAGCCCAGCTGTAAACCTGAATTCCAGGCATGAGCTTTCTGCAAACTCTAAGTAGCATTCATGTAGCTGAGAGGACTGTAAAAATCTTATGCATGCCTTGGCCTGTGGCAAATTTTAGATTTGAATAAGCCCAGAGCTTTCTGAGGATTTTTTTTTCCCTAGGAAGGTTTTTGGTAGGTGCAATGGAATGAAAGGGAAATTTTGTGATTTGTAAGTGATCTCCTATCATTGAAAATTCTAAAATAAATGTTATGTAAGTGTGGTTCTTTGTGCTTTAGTGTAGGAGGCATCTTTTGGAAGACAGCAGGAAAATCACCCCTAATTAAAACTGGGAATCTGGTATTGTTACACTACTTTTATGATAGTTTTTACTGTGGCATCCTGGCTATTGTTACTGAAGTAGGTCTTAAATCATATTGGCATAAATCAGGCTGACTGGTTTTGCCATGCAGGACATACTTTTTAATCCCTCCAGCTTGCTGGTTTGTTGGTTTTGTTTTTGTTTGTTTTAGTGACATCAATGGCAACTAAAACACATAACTTCTTTCTCATGAGCAATGAGAATATTTTTCTGAAAATAACTCAAAGATCAAGTCTTGGTAGTGTTAGGACCCCACGTATCCCAGTATGCATACACATATACTCATATACTTGTGTGTGTATGTCTATATTTGTATGTGTTTATATAACATCCATATACGTGGTATACTCATAGCTCTTATATATGAAGTGAATTTTTGGGGTTTTTTTCACTTATTACTTGCAGCAGAGTAAAGGAAGATCCTTAGATAGGGGCCAGCCTGAGAAGGGTAGACCCTTGGGGAGGATAAACAGCAGAGGTTTTTCCTTCTTAAGAGACTAATTGTAGGTTACGGGTGTGTTCGGTCGGGACGGAGACGGTGACGGAGAGATCTCTATAGGCAGGTCTTGGGACACAGTCGGTTTATTGTAAAGGCGTGGGTATAGGGGCACTGCTCAGAGCTGCCTGACTCAGCTCTGAGCAGGCCCAAGAGAGTAAGCAGGTGAGAGAGAGAGAGAGGGTGTAAGAGCAAGAGTGGAAGTGGAAGAGAGGAAAGGAGTGAATAGAAGAGAGCATGGAAGTGAGAATGTCTGAAGTCCTGGTTACAATACAATAAATCATCTTCTGTACTGAATATTCTAATTGTCACTAACCAATCTAATACAAGATACAAATCCTATAGCATTTACATACAGCCTATAAGAGTTCTTATATTACCATAGAGTGTTACATCTTAACTTCTAAAAACTACTCTTTGGACCCCTTCTGCTGAGCTAGTAGGGTCTGCTCTGACCCTTGGACCTGTTTGCAAGCAGAGGGTATTGTTCCATCAAGAGGGGATTACTTCAGTGGCCATACCATTGTTTTCTAGTTGTTCAGTAACTAAGACCTGGTATTTCAAAAATGGCTTTCATTTCGATGTTGCCTGTAGTTTTCATATTCCCAAAATCTTTTGTCAGGCAATCATATTTCCAAGGCTTTCCTGTTTCATCTTCCCCAACAACTAATACTCTAAACTATTTAACATTTATTTTATCATAATTAATCTGGAGATCTGGAGCATTCTTTACCCAAAAGATAGTGAAATGCATCCCATTTGAGTTGTAGCATTTGTTATGCTGGTAGAATGTAAGGATTTTTTAAATACACTGCTCAGGATGGGACTGGTGATTGTATATGCCTTGTAACACACTTGGATTAAAACATACTTGTTTTATTTTTCACTCAGCCTCTGACTGTCATAGGCATTTTATCTATTTTCTTCTGTGTGCTATAGATCAAGAAGATATTAGGTCTCATACAAAAGTACAAGCAAATGACCAAGGATCTTCTTGGCATTAAATTTTACAAGGTGTTAATTACAGGCAATTTTGAGAGTTTTTGCAAATTCCTAAGTTGTTGACCAGAGAAGAAACTGAGAATTTTTTCTCTCTCAATGGCCATTCATTTTTTAGCATAAAGAGAGTGATGTATTTACTCTCATATGTGTACATATATATATGTAATATCTATAAAATAATATGTAGTCTATGTATGCTAGCACATGTATGTGTGATTGAGCTTGTGGGGTTCTGAATGTCTCGTCCTTTTGTATCTTTTAGAATTAAGGGGAGGAGTGGATGGTCTTACTAATAACAGTAACATAGTCACTGTCTTTCACTTCAGTATTAAAGGAATATGCCCTGTGTTACCCATAAGAGATAACTCCTTTGGGGATCTTAGGGCTTGGTTTGACTTGCATTTTCTCTTGTTGCTCTTGTACGTTGTTGGATTTAGCATATGGGCTTAATAAATAATGGTATTAAACGTAATAAATCGATGCCAGTCTCTGTAGTCATGGCACCTAAACGTGTGGCTCAGTATTTAATGGCTGTTCTACCTCAGAACCAGTAGTTCTGTGTGCCACTGTTGTGAATTGTCATGGGGTTAATTCTGCAGTCCGTGACAAACCTAAAAGCTGAAACAGTGTCATGCACAGTAGAAAAGTTTTGTAGGTATTGTTTGTGAAACCAAGTTACTGTGCAGAAGCAAATTCCAAGTTTTAAGTGTTCAAGTGTTGCATACTGTAAGTGCATATTGTTTCAGTTGTATACCTGTAAAATTATGTAGTGCAAAGGATGTTCTTTCTGCCCTATTCTCTGCCTCACTGCTTACAGGTGGTGCCAAGGTAGTGCCAAAATTAGATGTGATGTGACCTGGGATTGTTCTGCAATTGTTTCATCTGGATGTGAGAGGGAAGCTGTCAGCGTGTTTAACATTGGGACCAAGTTCTAAGTTGGGAGAATTTTTTTTTCATATATTTATTTGTAAGATGCAAAGTTGATCTCCCTCTTACCTTAAAATACCAGCATAAATGGATATTTGAAATAATTATCCAGAGTTAAGAAATTCAGACAAGTTAGAAGTTGTTTTTATGATGTTGAGACCTGTCTTCAAGCAAGGGTGAAAAAGAAACAATCCCAGATTACTTGAGTACTTTTTAATGTCCTCTGTCTCCATTGATAGCCTGAATTTTTGACAGCAAAAGCATATTCAGTTATATGCAGTTCATCTTCCTTGACTGATTTCTCCATAAGCCTTTGGCTGAGTTTAGTTATGACTTATAGCTTGAGCATGGCATTTGGGAAAAACAGAAAATGTAGTATAAATGCAAATGTGAAGAGCTACAGCTCATTCTGTTTTTGAAATTGTTGGTGTGAAAAGAACTCAACAGTGTTTTATTTAAACAAGGTCTGCTTCAACCTTGATTGACTTGCAGTAAATTGCCTGGTACAAGAGGCAAAAGGAAGTGGATAGAAAAATGGCAATCAACACCAAATGTTTCACATACTGATTGACAAGCACCAGAGATGTGCTAGAGTAAGATAAATTGGCTAACAGAGCCCATCTTGACAGCTCCTGAGATGGGAAAATTGTTCCTGTTAATTTGCTGCTGGGACCTTGTCATTTATGGGGATATATATTTGAGTGCCTTCTAATGGTGTAAACAAACTTTGGATTCCTAAGTAGAATATTTCAGCTTCAGTTGCTTTAATTTCTCTCTGTCCATGTATTTCCGGGCTGTAGTTTTAAAATGCTTTAAGATTGAAAAGATGAGAGAAACTGTCATTATTTTAAAGATACAGTTTGTGCTGAAATACAGAATGGTACATTCAAACTATTCTGTAGCCTGTTTGATTTTCAGTGGGGTTTTTGCTTTACCAAAAAGCATGGAACAGAGCCCATTTGTTGCAGGGGAAGAACAAGTATCTTTATTCCTTCATTCTGGCAACTTAAACTGTAACTATAATGAAAAAATGTCTTACCTTTTTAACACACCTGGTTTTGTGCTTCCAAATGCCTTTTAATCAGGTTACAGGGTTTTTTTAGTACTGCAGAATCAAGATCCCTTTTTCATATAGTGGCCTTTCATGTCTGCAATTTCTTTTCATTAAAAGGAAATGTTATCTTTTTAATTTCCTGTATTGGTCTCACGGAGTGCCATTAATTATGGCGATACGCAGCAGTGGTAAAATAATTAATGGTCTGATCACTGTTGTTGCAATCTGCCACTCAGGTTTTATTTTGGCTAAATCTTTTCACATAAAGTGAAATTTGACATAAACCTTCTCACTTAAAAATAAATATTTTTCAGTTTTCATGTAAGCAAAGTGAGCCGATTCCAATGTTCAGCTAAGGTGTGGCCTACAAACAGTAGTTTATATTCTGTTTCTTTATTTGAGTCTACTTCCCAGACTCTGAACTGGAAATCACCTTTGCAAAGATGGAAATATTTCAAACCTTGTTCAATACTAGGTGAGATCAAAATTTTATCTACTTATTTCTAAGTGGTTTGGTAGGTTGTCCACAATCCTATGCTAGGGTATTTTGTGTATTCCTTATCATCTTCAGGGAATAGTTAGCTCTACCAGAAGACATCAGAGAGATTTTAAAGGGTTAATTAGGCCTAGCTCATCATTAGTGATGGTATTTCACTTCCCTTTAGATTTTAAACTGCAGTTTGGGTCCAGGCTGTATTCCTAGGCCGGAGCAGAGGGGATCATCCTGCATTGAATGAACACAGCAGTCTGGTATTCCAGTCAGGAAAGGACTGTGGCTGGGGGAGCTTCTCCCTGTTCAGAAGTTTTTCAGGACTTCAGAAAGCTGCAGAAACCCTGGCTGTGCTGAAAGCAAAAACAGAGTTTGCATTGACTTACATGGAGGTTTCACTGTGGTTTGCTGTTAAATGCTGGGATGATTGTTCAGTCTGGAAGGAGGATGTGTTACAGGCATGGTAACTTCTTGTAAGGGCACACAAAAGTTCATTGTAAAATATCATTAACAGTCTTAAACTTTTGTAGCACCTGTAAAATGTTTAAGGAAAAGGATGTTTAGCTACCTGAAGTGCAGTAAGACAGAGGGGAGTTAAATGCTGACATGCTTTTGTGCTTCGGAAAATCCCACCAGTGACAGAGAGGACTGAAAAGTCAAACCTTCAGTTTGCTTGTGCACCCAAAACTCCTGCTAAGTCACTGTGGGTGGTGTAAGAAATGCAAGGCTGGATGTTGAGAGCAAAAAACAGATGAAGCAAGAAAAATGTAAATCTTAAGATTATGTTGTCTAACTTTAAGTATCAGTATCAAGAATAATGGAAGATTATTTTCCATCATCCTGATGCTTCTCTGACTACACCTCGCTATCTGCCAGCATGAAGATACAAACACCTCTAGAGTGTGTCACAGCAGTGGGATAGCTCTAATTCAGCAGTGTGTTCACCACACATTTAGAAAGCAAATAGAAACACCGTATTTTAATGTAGGTGGAACTAAGAAAAGTAGACTTTAATAGCCTGAAGCAGAATTAGCCAGAATATAGCACTGGCACATGATACAGCAGATTTTAAGCATATTATTTAAATTATTTGGCCATTTACATAATGTAGGTCATATGAAGCCTTGTTTTCATTTCTCATTTGTCCACCAGAAAATAGAGCTGCTTTTTTGGTAGGCTTCAAAGAGTTAACACAAATCGCCCAATCATTATCCAACTCCCACCAGTTAGTACTAACTATGTACAACTCTCACAGAGTTGGTTAAATAATTACAGGTTGGAGTTTCCTCATGTTTGTTCAAGATAGTGGTATTTTTCCCACCTATTAGTGACTCCAGGCACTAGAATCGGCTAAGTGTTGCAGTGTTCCTGGATATAAATTTTTCTAATAGACATAAAGCCAACATTCAGGGGGATATGCAGTGGAGATGGTGTGAGTGGTTGTTTAACAGTACTTAGAATTTCACTAAAATAAGGTGAAGATAAACAGAAGGTGTTTGGATGGTAGAAACAAGTTTGTAACCCAGCTTAGTCTGAACTCCAGGTGTCCCCAGAATAAAGATCAAATCAAGTACTTCTAGATTGATCTGAGAGGGTAGATTTCACAGGGTGCCTGCTAATTACCTACCCAGGGCCTAATTACAACCCCTTTGTTAGTGGGATTCCCTGACA
The DNA here is from genome assembly GCF_009650955.1 of Corvus moneduloides. Taxonomy (NCBI): domain Eukaryota; kingdom Metazoa; phylum Chordata; class Aves; order Passeriformes; family Corvidae; genus Corvus; species Corvus moneduloides. The sequence goes on from NC_045490.1 coordinate 14,618,091, forward strand.
TGAATGTTTAGCTGGTAAGATTGATAAACAGGGACTTTTCTTTCTTCCCAGTTTTTAAAAGCTGCACATATTATTAAGTTACCATAAAATTCATTCATTCACATATGGTTGTGGATCTTCCAATAAGTTTATTCTAAATACATTCCTAATCTTAGAACGTTATTTCTGTCCCACAAGGAACTGGCAGTTGATAAGTTGTTACAATTTAACACTGGTTATAGTTAGTTCAGTAGAATCTTTTTTTAGGAAAGTTAAAGTAATTGTGGTTGGTGTGAGTTTTTCTCCCATGGATTTGTCTGTTTTTCCTGGCTGAATCAGAGGTAGGGTAATATTAGAGGAGACATTTTGACTTTATGAGTGATGGGAAAAAATCATTGAAACAAATTACTGTTTTCCAGCTATGAAAGTATCAAACATATGCCAAGTAATCAGCTTGCTAGTGTAATAGGTTCATGAAGGAAAAGGGTTTTCTAATCTTACTCACTGATGTTTTTCCCGAGACAGCAACAGCTTTTATAAAATGAGGCTTGTAACTTCTCATTACAGAATCTAATCTGCCCAGAAGACATTGAACAGCTGCAGAACCCTAACATCTTCTAGCTGTAAATTGCTTTTATTATTTATCTTTGTTTAACTAAAAAAGAAAGGGGCATCAGATGATTTAACTAGACAAGAATTAAGTGACATTAGCTTTTGACAGCAGCAAATTATTCCTTTACGTACTGAATTGGTTTAGATAATTCTGAAGTCATGACTGTCTCCTTATTTTTAATACCCAAATTTCATAAAACTGATACATTTTGTAGATGGATTGCTTAGAAAAATTAATTTAACTTTAACACTGGAAGTCAGAAGTGATTGATTTCCAAGTCAGTCTCACTCTCCTGCAGAGTTTTTGCAATGATAATATCTTGCATTGGTACAGTGATTTCCATATTCAAAGATTACACATGTGCAGTACTGCAGAAAATATTAATCACATACAGAGGTCAAATGGTTTAAGGAAGATAACGAAGCTTAAACGAGCTTGTAGAATGGATCTGTAATAAAAAAACAGAGATCAGGACTTGCTGGTGGTTCTTCATCTTTCCCTTTTCTATTATCTACAGTTCTCAGACTGTATTCCTGGTTGTTGAGTAAATGGTTTTACTTCAGAGGAGAGGGAACATATTAATATATTTTAATGGTTTGTTGTTCTGTTTTGGTTTTTGTAAAATAAATAATTTTAAAATTTTTTGTAACAAGTTTTGAGAAAACTAAGCAAGCCGTAGGGAGTTATTATTTTTTTTTAATGGGAAAAACAGACCTGTGGTACTGAATTGCCTTTGCTGACTCACTGTTGTATAAATCATAGGTGATGACTTACTGTGTCTAAATCTCTCTTTTGCCATTCTCTTTTAATTGCTTCAGAGGCATTCTCTGTCTTGCTCTGGTATGATATGGCGGTATCAGCTGCTTCCTTAGTGGCCCTTACTATCCATTTTGACGCAGAAAAATACCTGAACACATCAGCAAACAGGTCTGGGCTTTTAAAAAGACCTTGTTTTCTCCTTTGACTTTTGTGAAATAGACTGTGTGAAAACCTTTTTCTTAGCTTGGCTGGTTTTGTGCCTGTTTGCTTTTGGAGATACAAGCTTCAGGAGGACTGGAAGTACCTTTCTTCAGTGATAACTCTCTGTCATCCAAATCCTGATTTATATCTTTATCTTTTGCTCTTTTGAATCCTGTTTGCCTTAGAGAAAAAATGCAGCAGTGTAGGCAAGAGAAAACAACTTGGTGCTGAAGAAAACGATCACAGACTGTTAGATTCCTTTCCCTCTTTTTCTTGCATACTTCATTTGGGGCTTTTGTCTTGCCCCCTTGAAGTGTTAACGAGTTAACCAAGTGCTCTGCACAGCTGGCTGAGCATTGCTGCTTGCTCCTGGGTAACTCCTGGGTGCTGTGTCCCTCTCTCCTGGGAGCTGGCAGCACAGGATGCTTGGCTCTAGGGGGAATAACTTTCTCCCCTGAGCAGAGCTGGGACTCCGCTGGCCCCCAGTGCGTGGAAGCACGAATGCCAGTTGAGCTACAAAAATCATACATCGTGCTGTTCCCCACCCATGTCAGTTAACTGCAGTAATTTCACTAAATATGAAATATTTATGTTCCTCATGCCAGTTAGGACAATATATATCTAATTTATTAAATATAACACTGCTTAAGAGTGCCCAGGCCAGTGGTGAGCAGTGCTATGCATACATATTAGAAGGAGATTTTTTTTTCTTTTGCAGAAGGCAGTTTTTCTGGGGAGCGAAGGGAGAGTCTGCTGAATGTGCTGTAGCTCAGGAAAGCTTCACCTTCATCAACTGTCTGCTCAATTTATAGTGCTTTGCACTGCAAAAACGTGCATCTTACGTTATCTAGCTGTTTCCTGACATATTTAGCAACTTTTCTCGCTCTTTAAAGTGAACTCAGCAATGCTGACAGTGCAGGTGCTTCAGTTTAGGCTGAGTTGAAAACCTAGTGCGAATGTGTTAAGTGGAGGAGGGCTGTGAGCTGTTACAGGGTCCTGCCTGTGGTCCTTGTACTGGTTCTGTCCAGCTTTCCTGACTGAAGGGAGCAAAGGAGGCCAATATCTGGTCCTTCTCTTTTATCACCTCCAGTTAATATCCACCCAATTCCGTTGCTAGATAGCCTTCTGGGTATAATTTTGGTGTATATGAGCAATGCAGCAACTGCGGTTAATGATCCTGTCCATCATGTAAGTCACTAACATAATTTTATGGGATTACTTTGCACAGGGTGCAAAGTATGCTTTGTATTGGTGTAACATGAATATCAGCAGCTTCAATCAGTAAATGTCAAAATCTTAATTGCCAATTAAGTATTTTACACAGTGTTTCTGATGCCATCAGTTATGGAGAAACAACTCTTCTGCTTTCACTCTTTACTTCCTTAGCTTCCTGCAGTAATACTTGAACGCTGCTACATCTTCTGAAGAGCTGGTTTTTAAAAACACAGTTCTCTTAAAGTTTCCCTTCTTTCTGCAATCTGACCTGCCAAGGACTGCACAGGGAGACATTGGCTTGTGTGGATCTTTTCTGTCTGAGTCCTGGTCCTTACGACCAGAGCTGTAGAACGAAGGGGCTTTACTGATAGCAATATATGTGACTAACTGTAACTATCACAGGTCATTTATGTTTATTGCCTGCTTGACTAGCAGATAGCCTTAGAGAAGAGCAGAACAGTTATATAATAACCCCTTGATTGTGAAGACTATCAGCTGTTTAAAATCTTGAAAGCTGATATTGCTTATAAAAGCCTCTACATATAAGAAGATTTTCTGTCATAAATATAAGTTATCAATGAAGATATGCTGCTTAGGAATATGAAATTCATGCTGAAAATGTGTGAGGTTGAACAATCTACACAGATATTGCTACACATGTCTAACCTTAGAAGAGAGATTTTCCTGATGGGAAAAGCTTGAGAATTCCATTCCAGATACAATGAGCTTTGAGATCAGTATTTACCACCTCTGGGAATGAGCTACCTTCTAATGACAGGACTTACTGAAATGAGTAACTTAAGAGTGTGAGATGGCAACACACAGGTTATGATGTTCCCTCCTGAACAAATTAATGGCAAAATAGCTATTTAAGGAGTCTGGATTAATCTTTAGACCTGCTAAAATAATGTATGTTTTTGGATATTATGCATGTCTGTCTAGAGGTGTGTGGGTAATATACTTCAGTATGCACAAAAGTATATAAATAGATGCACGCACATTTGGAATGCATATCTACATGCTTACTGCTCAAAATTGTTAAATTCCAGGGGGGTTTATTGGTTCCCTGTTTCCTGTCATGCACCTGGGTGCAATATAGAGATCAGGGTTTTACATACACGTGGGCTTTATTTATCCACAAAACTCTATAGGTCCTTTAAAGGAGAAAGAATAACAGAGGGAGTATGGAAAGCATATCTCAAATATCCTTCAGTAACTGATGAGCAGCTTGCACATCTTTGATTGTGTCTCTTGTTTATGTATATTCATGCTGGGAGTGATTGCAGGCAGTCTTTTATCTTTTGTATTTTTTTTTTTCCTTCTGGTGATGGTGTGGTCTTTCAGGCTAAATAGCAACTGAAGTATCTCTTTTCCCAATGTGTTACTGTGATTGAGATGAACAGAACTCCCCTTCCTGTCCGGGCTTGAGACATTACCAGCTGTGAGCATGGCCTGATTTCTAAATGTAGGTTCTACAGCAGATTTTACGCCTTAAGGACTTAAAGTGTAGCTGTAATTGAGGAATGGTTTCATAAAAGCTCCTGAGCTGGTGAAGAAACATGAGACTCTGATTTGAAAGGAAAAAGGAATATAAGGGATAAGAGGGTAAAGAAGGCCCTTGCAGACTGAGGTGCTGTGTGGTGTGAAAGCCCAAAGCAAGCCCAAATCTGAATTAAGAGTTACCAAGTTTCTTCCTTCACTCTAAAAAGGAAGATAAGATAAATGGCAGGAGAAAGGGGTGGGAGGAGAGGAAATTTGTTTTTTTCTTCTTGGCTGCTTGCTCTTTTTGAAGAATGCCTTACAACTGCTCTATTCAGTATCTGTACAAGTCTTTGTCATGCATGAGTATATGCAGTATGAGCATGCATATGAACAGATACTGCAAAAAGAACTGATACAATCCCCCATTGAAAATATAACGTATCAGCTTTAAGTCTGGTTCCCTTTCTAGCATTTGTATCTGGTTTATGTTTCTTTGACTATGTCACACAATTACATTATTGCTGTCACTGTAAGTATCCATTACATAGGGTTCTGTCAATGCACAACTAGATAAAAAACTTACTCACAGAAGCTTTAATATATTACTATATGAAGACCAGACACAAATTGTAGGAACTTCTATTATGATTTAACTTTTGAAAACAGCAGTGTAATAGAATACTGATGTTATCATAAGCCACAGTAGTTTTATAGACTGTAGGGTATTGCAAATCCCATTGTGAAGCAATGGAAATTTAGAATCTTTTAAAGAGCTGGGAAGTTTAAAAATATGACTGTTGAGATATCCGTAGGCACATGAATGGGTCTGACAAGGAGCTCGGGTTTGTAGAACCTGCAAAGCTTAGTTTGTTCTTTTAAATGTTACATTTAACGTATTTGACCAAGATATTTATATAAGTATGAATCAAAGCCCTTATTTCTCACTTAAGAGTGTATAGTAAAAAATAAATTACATTTGTGATGCTCTTTATAGCCTAACTGCATTCCCACACTTCTCTTTGGTACTTTCACAAGCCATTCTCTTAACTGTGGTGCTGCAGATAGTTACCCCTTAGATTAATTTCTTAAGGCAAAAAAGCTTACTGGTGTCTTTCTGTTCCTGTTAAGTAATTTTTCAATTCATTTCCCACCATATTTTACAAAAGACTGGGTGTCTTAAGAGATGCTGTGTGTTTCAGGGGCTGGGAGTGGAGAAAGAGAACATGCTTTTTAGAGAACCTCAAAGAGGGAAAGGCTGTAGTGGAAAGTTTAAGGTTTAGTAGATGTAAAAAAATCAACTTCATAGAAAGATCAAGAATGTCCCAACCACAAGAAAAATTTTAATTAAATTTGGCTGTTTATTAGGCAATCTAACCAGAGGATGGATTTGCAGTAGGTTCTGTGACTCACAGACATCTCTGTTTTCCCATTAGTATGTGACTGTGGACAGATCTTCCTCAGGAGCCAACTTCCCACCAAAATGATGCAACATTTAACAGCTTCATACCTTCTGTTTCCTCTAAACTACAAACAGAGTTGCAGTAATTAGACATTTTGCCTTTTCTTTAGGGATTTGGGCTGTATTATTTCATGATGGTAACAATGTCATTAGCATTCCTGACAAAGGAATTCTTAAGGTTTGGGGGTTTTATCATTTTTCAATGTATTCTACAAAAATATTCCTAAATTGCTCTAAAATACCATATGCAGTTTCCACAAAAGGAAAAAATCTTTTCCTTCATCTCATACCCTCACACATCTAACAGTTTTATGTTATAGTAATATATTTCCATATGATACATGCAGTAAATGCAGATTTAGAATTTATAAAGCTGCTGCTTTCAACTTCACAGTGTTGAAGCAGAGCCAGCATATGTGAAAATTAAATGCACACAGTGGGCATGAGTGTCACGTTCCTGTCAGAGGTGTGTCAAACCTCAGCCTCTCTGCTTCTTTGCAACACATTGCAAAGAGATAATTAGAAGCTGGTCTTGCTCAAACTTCCCTTGAATGTTTAGGATATTCATGGTAGTATTTCATAAGAATAGCATAAGCATGAATAATAACAGTAATTATTCCTATCATCAATATTAAAATTATTTCCTCTCAAATGCAAGTCCACAATGAAAGTATTCAATGCATATTTAATTTTCTGTAGCATAAAAGATTGTAGATGGGAGTTACTATGGAGTAGCTTAAATTGATTTTTGTCTTACAATAACTTGGTCATTCAAGTCTTATCAATTTATCCAGTGCTGAAAATACAGTAAAAAATAATGATGGAAGTCACTTGCCTATGTTCTGGTATTTATTTTATTTCAAAAGTTTTTGAAGGGAAGGAAGTACTTCATGCTATTTGCTGGTACCAGGCAGTGCAAAGTTGGTGGTTTTCAGTATCTACATGTGCCCTTGGTTGATTGCTGCATCCCAAATACAATTTATATGTGGGAGCTGGAACTTTTCATTTTCTTGCCTTTTTTTCCGCTCTCATTTGGAGTTTCTTGTGTGATTACGTAAGTTTACCTAATGGTACAAACCCAAGGATAATTCATATAAAGTGTGAGGTCCTTGATTCAAAAATGAAGATGTAACTAGTGAGCAAATCAGTGTCTATTTTCTCTGCTACTCTTTCTTTAAGAATGGTGGCAATAAGGATACACCATTTGATGTAGTTTTGCTGTGTTTTAACATTTGTAGCAGATCTCTGCCTTACAGACTTTGGCAGTATCACAAAGGTCATATTTTCTTACATTTAAATTATTCATGAAGAATTTCTTCAATGCACTAGATAAACTTGAAATGCAAAACAAACAAAAAAAAAACCTGTCTTCGTCTCTGTGCGTTTGATGGAATGGGTTGGTGTAAGGTTCTGGGACTTGACAAAAGAATAGGATACATGAGTATGAATGTTGTTGTTGACTTGATGCCATTGCTTTAGGTGACCAAGACCATGTTGTTGCTGTGGGCTGAGGTATTGTACCCGTTAGGGTTTGGGCTTCAGGGTTGGAACTAACCTGGCTGGGCAGGAAATTCTGCTCCTGCAGCTCTGGTGCAGAAGGCAATGGGTGAGGAAGGACAGCAGTGCTGAGAGAGCCAGCCCAGATTCCAGCTTTAACCCATCTCTAAAGTGGAATAATTGCCTTTCAGTGCTGCTGTCCCCTGTGCCTCCTGTCACATCTCTCAGTGGGCTCTGGGGAGATCCGCAGCATCACAGGAAGAACCTTAGCTTGGAGAAAGCCCTGATATGGTTGTTTAATGCCTCAGAGATTCCTGTGCTGGAGAAATTTTCCTGGTTAAAAAAAAATAAAATATCAATCAGGCCATTACTACTATTTTAAGAGATTTACAGATGTGATGTAATTTCAGGAAATGTGATACAAAGGGACAGGTTGGTACCAGGGCAGAGATTGAGGGGCTGTGCACAGCAGTAATCGAGTGTAACCATGGGCAGTTACAGTGCAATTACTTGGCTGGTGGGGTTTTTCATTACATTCATTGCTGATCTTTGATCCCTGTGTCCTCTTTCCCAGGTCGTCCCATTCCACCTACATCCTCGTCTAGCCTTCTCCCATCTGCTCAGCTGCCCAGTTCTCATAATCCTCCACCAGTTAGCTGCCAGATGCCATTGCTAGACAGCAACACGTCCCATCAAATCATGGACACCAATCCTGATGAGGAGTTCTCTCCCAATTCATATCTGCTGAGAGCGTGTTCAGGGCCACAGCAGGCTTCCAGCAGTGGTAAGAAAATTACAAACATATGGAGTTTGTTTGTGACATGTTTGTGCCAATTTTATGCATTCTTTTTTAATGTGCAAATGTGTTCTTGCATCAGCACAAAACTGAGAGCATCTATGGAAATGGGGCAAAGAAAGTCTCACTGGTTCATTTAATGGAAAATTCCTGGAAACACAATCCATCATATATGGTGTTCCTTCATTTTACTATAGAGAGGTTTTTTAGTCTGAAGTATGGTAGAAGCAGCATAAAAAATACTATTGAATTCTTGTCATCAGTGGGATTTATTTTTCAAAGTAGGTTTCCTGCTCCTCATTGCATCTGGTAGGAGAGAAATGTACACACAATGGTTCTTCGTTCTGCATGAGCTAATCTAGTATATCATTTGGTGATGAGGTTTTGTATCTAAAAATGCACGTTGCTTCTGCCAGTCTGTGTCTGTTCTTGTTTCCAAATCTGTCTGCTTCTATACTTGTAATGTCGCATTTAACTAAGATCTGCTATTTTTCAGCAAGTTAATCCTTGTCTTTCAGGCCACTATTTTAAAACACTTGCAGCTCTATCAGTCATGGAATCTGTAGTGCCTAGGGCTTGCTTTCTTCTTTTTTTCTCTTCTCTTTTTTTTTTATTTTAATTTTTATTAGTAGGTGATGACTTTTCATTTTGACAGCCAAAAACTGAAGAATGAAGATGCAATCCCTTTTTAGAAATACTGGGAAATCAAAAGAAGCTGTTCTAGCTCCCTTTTTTTATTTTTTATCATAGATATATGTTGGGTGTTATTTAACTAAACATGATAGGTTTAGAGCTTCTGTGCAGTTTTTGGGCGGCCTGAGGGGTCTCTCTGCTGTAACAAGGCAGCTCTGAGCAACACTGGAGGTTCTGTGTGGTGTGGGACTGCTGGGGTGCACACAGCACACCTGAACACCCCCCCTTTAACAGGGGCTGGGGGTGTGTGCTGGGAGGGTGAGACAGGGAGCAGAAGCTGAAACAGAACATTCAGAGTGGATGTTTGGTATAAATTCTTCCCTAAGCATTGGGTTAGAACAGGTGGCCCTGGGAGCCTGTCCAGTCTCTGTCCTTGGAGCTTTCCAACAACACTTAGGCTGAAATCCTGAGCTACTTGTTCTGACCTCAGAGGTGCCTTTGCTTGGCAGGACACTGGACTAGGCACCTCCTGGGGTTCCTTCCATCCTGAATTATCCTTTAACCCTGTTCAGGTATGCTAAAATATAATTGCACAAAGAAATAATAATTCAGAGATTGAGTGTGCTTCCTTGCTCCTCGAGTTTATTATTATGGAAAAAATGATGTCACTTTTGAGGGGGTTTTAAGAGATTCAGAGAGTGATCTGGGAGCTGCAGACCTCACAATCTGTAATGGGCAACTCTGTAGAAACCATGGAAATGGGGAGAGGGTCAGGAAGTGAGTGGGTGTGATTTATCTTTGAGTCAGTGTAGCTTCAAGGGTCCTTTGCAGGGCTCAGCCATTTCTGAATAAAGGTGATCCAGCTGATTGAAGGGTCTTTGTGTTGTCAAAAGGGTTTCAGCAAAATCTGTCACTAAATGCTTTCAAGGAAGCATTTCACCTAACAAAGAGTAAGAGGGAAGGTTCCTGCATGGTGAGCAGTTAGTTATTTGAAAGACAGTGAGCACAAGTTGGAGCTCCTCAGCGAATTTTCACAGGACATTAAAATACTCAGAGAAGATGGTGGCATAGGAAAGAGGTGATGGCAGGGTGCTAAGAATGAGATCAGCTTATGGAGAACCACAAAAGCACCTGTGAGTCCAAGTAACAGAGAAATAAAATGACAAGGGGGCCTTAGGGCAGAGAAATGCAAAGGGATATTCATGGAAAAAGCAGCTCTGCTTCCTGGGTTGGTGGTGGATCATTACCTATGTGCAGGAGGAGCTGGGGAATGCTTGCCTCATCTCAGGAACAGGGAATGTTCACGGCTCAAGAACAGAATAAAGAACAAGAGAGAACATTGTCTAAAGGGTGTGGTGGATCAAGCAGTTGATGAGATTTTAAAAGGGAATGGGAAAAGTAAATGGGAGAGGGATGAAATAAGTAGAAGAAAATTAAAGTCAGGGAATGTGAACTAAAAAAAGAGACTTGGAGGATGCTTGAGTACTTGGTAATTACAGCCACTGCTGGGACTGAGGGAACCAGCATGGCTTTTCTTAGGAAGCCAAATGAAGGAAGTAGCAATAAAAGAACATCAGAAAATTTGATGGAAGAGCTCTTTATGTTTCATTTTAAATCATAATCATTGTTTCTTTCTATCCTTAAAAGCTTCATGTTTAACAATTATTACTGAAGGCTGACCGAAGGAACCTTTTTGGCATCCTCTGATAGGCTTTGCTTTGTCCATTCTCCATTTTAACACTTTTCTCCCCCCATATCCCATTTACTTCTTTATTAAACAGTCACATAATATATAATGATTTTAAATTTTCAGGGTATAAGGTGCAGGTGTCCTTTTTTAGTATTTTTTTACCACAGACACGTGCATAATTGCTTGATCACCACGGAGGGTTCTGTAGCATGAGTTCTTCTGGACTTAATGCATCCTCTGGAAAATAATGACCCTTTCCTAATGGTGTCATTTCTTTTGTTTAGTTCTCACAATGTTTCTTTAGAGAGTTTATAAGAAAATACCACAGATAATGACTTATACATGAAATTGGAGAAGGTTACTACTTTTTATGGCTTAGCCCTATCCCTGAAAGATTTGCAGAGTAGCTTTTACCATCTACATGACAAGAAAAGGTTGATCAGGCTCTGGTCATATTTTTTTATTTTTCTTTTTTAATTTTTTTTTTTTTTTTTAATATTTACCAATGTCTTCTACTAATTACACAATAGAAGTGTCCTCTTGTTTGTCTGATTGGATACTTCTCTTGCTCCAAGCTCTGTAATTACAGGATGGCTCCTCAACAGCTTTATCCTTTTTGGATATGAGATGACACTCATCCACGTGTGTTGCCCTGTGCCCTTCACAAGAGCCATTCTTAATATATATGAAAGAAATCATTTGCTTAAAAAAATTACCTAATCAAATATTCTATCAAATGAGCAATCTATTGTTGATATTATGAAGACCTTTAATCTACAATAAATCTTTGTTAGAACTCATCAGAACTCCCAGTTTGAGAGAAATGTGATTATAGCGCTCTTAAAATGACATTACATCATTGGGGTGATTGGTTTATCATTTGGAGAAGCGACATCAATCATAACTAGCATAACCACACAGTAAATGAATTCAACCTTTCTACTGCAGAACAATGACACAATAATTGCTCAAAATCAGACTTGAAATGAAATCAGAAAATGCACTTTCTTTAAATATGATGTTAACCTAATGGAATATATTATTAAAAATCATGTTTGAGAAAGTTCTGTGTAATTAAAAATATGTGAAAATGTATTCCTTTTTTCTCTCATTAGAACCTGTTTCAGTTGCAGAATCATTTTCTATGCAACGAGATATTATGCTGGTTTTAATTGAACTCCCATCACTTACATTCCTCTGCTTGTATTTCTTAATATAATATGCAGCACAATTATATGTGATGAAGGACAAGAGGTTTTTGAAATCTGGTGCACCTGCTGATAGTATTTTGAAAAACACAAACATTGTAGAAGGAAATGAGACCTTTTACCAAAGGAAAGTTAGTGGATTTTTTTTTTTTTTTTTTCTTTTGAAAGAAGGTCAGTTCCTGTCATACCATTTTCTGAGATGGTTTCTTACAGCAGTAGGGATAGGTTTATTTCTTCTTCTTGTATGTGTTTCATATATTTTTTTCTGGTAATGTAAGGAAGGTGACTCAGCTTGTTGAAATGCCATCTTAATGTCTTCAGTCAAAATACAATAAAACAGGCTGTTTTTCAACCTTACATGGAAAAAAGAGAAGGGTTCTGTTATCTGCACCTTTGCCTTTACTGTAGAGGATTTACTGCTATTAAACCAAATTTTGAACTCACAACACAAAAACTGTTTGTTCATTTTTCAACTGAGTAAAAGCCATAGGATATACCTACTCCCATATTAGGTTTTCATATAATGGATCCATAATTGGACACATGCATCAGCTTCTGCCATTCTAACAGTGAGAAAGTAAAAGCAGAATGATCGCTGGAGTATTTTGATTTGGGGGAAATTCTAAACTGTGGTTTAGATATTGTCATGATTCCCAAGAACTTGCTGAAGTTTGACTGGAAGGGAGATGGTGCCCATTTTTTCGGTCTTTGTGTCTTTTTGGCTCACAAAAATGATACAAATCATTTGCCTCAATGTAACAATATCTGCCCATGGAGTAGTTTGGACGCTGCTTAGAAGACAAGATTTGCTTCGATTTTTTCTCAAGCAGTTTCTGGCAGCAAGGAGAGAAGAAAAGAGAAACAGGTTGGCTTGAAGGAAATAAGTGCTGTTCTTTAATGCTGTCTGTTAGTTAGAGTTGAAATAAAGAATAAGACTCCTTTTGCTTATGACCCTATTGGGTGGAAATCTTGTGTAAAATATCAGTTTTCATTTTACATTCAGTATAATTATCTAGATGCATCTCCTGCATTCAGCAGATACTACCTGTCTATAGAATTTCATTATTATTAATGTGTAATTACCACCACCTACATGCAGTTTAATCCAGTTTGTAAAAATCTTTTCTGAAAGAAGCCAGAACTTGAACTAATGCACTGTAGCTGGGAGACTTATTTTAGATCCTCTGCTGGGAGTGCTTGGAAGTGTTTGTTTTATAGCCCTCTTACAATCTGGCATCAAGTAAAGAATTATTTCCAGTTTCTACTCTATAATGCAAACCAATATATAGAAGTATAGTCATCTTTAAGAAATAAATGAATCCAATAGAAAAATAATTACATGCCTTCAGGTGATTAAGCATCACCCCCTACTGAACTAAGACCTCAATTTTCTGTACCTATCAACATACAGGATAGAAAATACAGTAGTGGCCAGAAAATCTAGAATCCATAGCTTTTTTTTTTTTTTTTTTAATCCTCATGAAGGATTGACTTTGGTTTGCATAAAAGACTGAATAAAAGAGTTTGGGTAGCTCAGTAGGTAATGAAGGAAACACGGCAACAAGAGAGACAAGGAATTGGAATCTTCCTCTCCTTGTCAATATTGCAGCTGGGGCCAGGAGAAAGTGTGTTGTTTTCCCTGGTGCTTGTTGGTTGTTCTTGTGTTTGTTTACTTTTGGTTTTGTTTCATTTGTTGTCTGTTCATCACTTCTGAGATCAGGTATGGAGGAACAGTTAATCAGAAAGAAAATGTTGGCCTCCTCCACCATCTTCCTGTCCTAACTGCTGTATATGATTAAGAGTTCAGCAGCATCTTTTGGAACCTCTTTCAGAATATCACATTGTAGAATTTGTCAAGTTATGCTTAGAGCAGCAACAGTTAAAATCAGTTTAGGTTCCAGGTTTGTGTTTTCTAAATTACTTCCTGTAGTTCCTATAACTGTCTCCAAAAAGCAGCGCTCCATTACAGCTGTGTATATAATTCTCCTGAGAAAGGGTACTTCTTATTCAGTATATTCCCAAGGAAATGCCATAAGGAACTTTCTTCTGATGACATTTTACAGCAATGCAAAAAAAGGCTGGTAGATTGATCATTTTCATTTCTGTTTCCAAATTCAAAGTAAGTAATGTATTCGTTTCTGCTCTGGAGCCTGGCCTAGCTTTGAGGTTGTAAGCAAGAGTGTCTTTGTACACATATTGTTTAAACAGTGTGTGGATGTAGCAGCAAGGCCTTTAAATAAATAATTTTTCTCCTTTCTAACACTGTTTCTAACACTTAAATTCCCTAAATCCTTAATGTCCGGTTTCATTCTCATTCTGTTGCATCTCTTGAGCATTGAGGCTAATTTTAGAGCTTAGAACTGGAATTAGAAATGGAGGGAACAGCATGAACAATGTTTTCCCGTTGAAACCGAAGAGTGTGCTTTTTCTAAAGTATCGGCTCCATGTTGCTGCAACTATTACTGATATTATTGCTGCTGCTAATCTCTGTACCCTGTGTTGATGATGCCTGCAGATGTCTGAATTTCAGCCAGAAGACATGATTCTAGATACTAAGATATTGCAGAAACATTCTATTTATTAATGTATGAATTCATAATAACAGCAATCAAATCTCAAACAGAAGGTTCTATGGTAATAAAAATGATAATGAATTACAAAAAGCTATAGAATTGAGAACAGACTTGAATTCTGTTGTTTACATATTTTTCTTAAGCTCACCATGGTTTTGAGAAATGGAGAGGTTTTTTTATTAGCTGCTTTTCATTGTTTAAGGTTTGTAAATGTGTTGAACTGGGAACCCCTGTAGCAATAAAAGCCCCCCAGCAAAGCAGCTGCAGCACTGAATTTCCAAGTTTCCATTTCTCTGTGTATTGCTCTGCTTTCTGACAGCTTCCCTGATGGCTGGGACACAACCCGGTGACTGTGGCCAGTCAGGCCTTTTCTCATTTCCAGTGCGTATTCTGTCTCATGGCAGCTACTTAAAAATCACCAATAACTGTGAAATTTTGGAAAGCTTTTGAAGCTTTTGAAACGTAAAGCCTCAATATTGCTGCTCTGTCATTGCACCAAGATCAGTGCTTAGACTTGGTACCTTGCTCAAAAACTGAAAGGCACTGAGGATACTACAATTATAAGCAGAAAATACCCTTTTTTTTTTCTTCTCCTTCTTTCATATGCTGAGTCCAGATGCTGCTTGTGTGTTTTTCCTTTGTGTGTAGAAAAGGCTAAAACTGTTCTTGCTAACTCTCTCTGCTGTAAGTCATGCTGTATGGGAAGAATTTTTCAGGCTTTCTAATAATTTTTTCTTTTGATACAGAGTTTTTTATCTTCTGAACTGCATCTCCTTTTCATTGGCCGTGGCACAGTCCTGACAATTTCCATAGTGGGTAGTGCTGCTGTTTATGTGGAAAGGCAACATTTAGAAAGCAGTTCATGTTTTTAACTGCTACCAACGCAATTTGGTAGCTGATTGAAAGTGAAGAGTTGAACATATGCAAGCTTGCGCTTCGTGGGCTACAAAGTAGAGAACCTCAAATTTAGGATATCATTGTTTCAAAATATTTTGCAATATTAGTACACAGAAGGTTCTGTGGGCGGCTTGGTTGGTTGGTTTTGTAATAGCCAACAGTTTAATAACTTCCTTCTTTCTCCCTATAAATCCAAATCAGTGCCGTTACAAACACTTGAAGGCAAGGAGGCACTTTTCATCTGAGTCAATATCTTGTCTTATGGATTTTCTGATTTTGATATGCCATACACTTCTGGTTTATTTAAATGATAAACTGTGCATTTATCTAGTGCTTAATTATTACTCCTAGTTATAAAATTACATTAATAGATTTACAGTTTTGATACCTGTTTCTAATATGATTATAAATATTAGCATCTTATCAGGCAAACTGTAAATATATTTCACCTATTTATCACATTAGCATCTCTAGAAACTGAGTTTGTCTTCATATACAGTATGATGAAATCAATAGAAATTAGGACTTCTTTTTCCTTCAGAAGGTATTCAGTCTTATTTTAAAAAGTACAGGAGATGGGAAACTTCAGCACATCACTGGAGAAACTGATCAGTGGTTACTAATCATTCTCAGTGTTATTTTTTTTTTTTCCCCCTATTAATGCCTGACTCTTTGCCTGGCAGTTCTCCCATGCATGTCTGCAACATCCCTTCAGCATAAACAGAAAGAAATCTGTACTCTGTCATTTTACTCAGAATATTTTTCCCTTTGTGTTTCCCTGCCACAGCCCTGTTGCCCTCTGGTAGCATGTGCCCTAAAAGGGTTTGCACATAGAGCTTTATTGATGAAACCTCTGCTGAAAACAGAGCTCAGCCAAGCAAAATATCCTTTCCTGTTACTTCCTAACCGAGCTCTTCAAATGCCCTAAGCCTTCCTGTAAGGATGTGCCTGCCTCACCGCATCTTCTGCAGGTGAATGCTTTTGCAGACCAGGATTTTCTTACAGCCTCAACTTTAGCTACCTTGTGCAGACACTGCTGCAGTGGGAATGTAATAAAGATCTGGGGTTCCTCCACTAAACAACTGCTTTATTTTGGTGCAGGGTTACTCAAATTTCTCTTGGGAGAACAAGCAGATGTTCAGATGGGCTGCACTCAGAGCTGAGCGTGGTGTTTCATGGGGCTCTCTGTGGTGATGCTCTTTGCTTGCACCGTGTCTGCCCTGGTGTGGCCCGTGCGCAGCTGACACTGCAAGACTCCAAGGAGTCAGGAACTCCAGTGCAAGTCTTGAACTGACCAGTTCCTGTGGAGTTTGTAATTCCCACAATGTTTGAAGTTATTATGGACTAAAACTATAGATGAGGGGTTGTTTTTTTCTCATGGAAGCAAATCAACCAAACAACATTGCCTTTTCTATTACATTGCAAATATGCATAATTTATGTTTCTGACAGATTGTTACACAGAGAAGTCAAGGACTTTGAATGTTTGTAGAAGTTAATTACTGGCCTGAGTAAATGCTTAATTTTCAGATGGTTTCACATCAAGGCATAGAGGGAATCTTTTTCCATTTTGTCAGCTCCCAAAATGATTCCACAGCTCAGTCTGACATTCACACGTGAAGGAAGTTTTGTCTCTTGCTCTGTTCCATTTGTTTGGATTTTGTGTTTTCTTCCAGTCTGTAGCAACACTGCACTTGCTCCCAGTTCCCCAGGTTGCTTTTATTGCAGTGACCTTTTCCATCCATGTAGGATGCTATTTGTCATTCCTCTCTCCTTGGATCCCTGCCTCGCCCCACCAAGGTACTGCCTCACACGTCGCTCCTGTACAATGGTTCCTTTCTGCCTAATGCACCTGTGCTGGGTGTCATGGGGCTGGAACAGTGGGATTTTCAGAAACTGAGCTTTTCTCTCCTTTTATTCATGTCGGGGGTAATGATTTGTGAAATAAATAGATACACACCTACAAGCAGAACCATAACAGCATCCTTACGGTTATAGTGATAACCGGTGTTTATCTTGCATAGTTTGGATCTGAAAAAAACAACCTAGTAAATCAAAAGGAAGGGAAACTGGCAGCTTAATATGGAAATTGGATTGTTTTGAGAAGATTCCTTGTACCTGATGCTCTGCTAATTTAGGAGCAATAACTAGAACACTGGAGAAAATGAGAATGACTTTTTATAAATGATAAAAAATAATGTGTGGGCATAGAAGCCTATGTACACCAAACCCCTGAAATTTGGGACTCTTACTGTGCTGACAGATCTTTCAAAATCTGCAAAAGAGGGACTGGTTTGCTGTGTACTGCCATGCCCCAAAACCTCCATTTGTAATAACAGAAAAGTTCAGTATTGTCTCAATACTCCCTAAGAAAAAGATTTCTGACCCTGCTATTTTGTAAGGTCCCTCTTGGTCTTCAGCCTTCAGACCTGGAGAACAGTTGTTAGTGTGGAATGAAATGGGAAGTCCCAACTGCAAATCCACGTGATTCGGGAAGAACTTGGAAATCTGGACTTTAATATTGCATAGTGAATAATTAAATCTGTAATGTATATGACATGGGAATTATTTCTTGGGTAAACAAATAGCTTATTCCTACTGGAATCAGCAGGAATTTTGTACACTGAACACCAGGCTAACTCCTCAGTTAAGTAATGAGGTGTGAAATGTTCTGCCTAACGGAACAGTGTTGAGCATGTTTGTTAATACTTTTTCCTGCAAACAGGTGGATAATTGTTTTACTTGACAGAAACCTGTCAATTATGGGGACTAGCAAACATGGAAAAGTGTAAAATCTTTGTTAGCTTGTGAGCTTCGGTTTTCTGAAAACATAATGTGAAAAAATAAAATAATTATAATAATTTATAAATTTGAGAGGAGGGAGTTTGGGGAGTTGGAGTTCCAGTAGTAGAGGATGGCTCTGAGTGATTCTCTCAGGTGCTGAGACTGAGGACAGGGACTGGGCATCTAAAACCTTCCTGACCCTGCCACAAAGATTTTGTTCACTTCTGGCACCTGCATCTCCAGCTTACCTGAAAAACTTGCTGCAAAACCAGAAAGGAGTAATGTGGAGGCCAAACAAATAAAAAGGCCATTGGTAAGACTTGGAAGGGATGAAAGAAGAAATTTGGCATTTTCCAATTGGAAAATTTGGTTAGGAAGGGCAATATGAAGCACTTCAGTCTACAGGAAAATGTGGGTTAGGTTTTTTCTCACTCTAAGTTTCAACCTTTTTGTTTTACTTTTCAATGTGGGTAAAAAAAAAAAGGAAAAGCAGAGTGAAATCCTCAAAATGAAAGGTGAAAATATTTGCTTTAAAGTCTTCAAAATGAAATGGTTCCAAATTTCAAAAACTGAATCATTATTGTTTCTGCGTTTTCCAAAACTTCTGTCTCTTTTCTATCTTTTTTCAGCTAAAAATGTAGCAAAATTCAATTAGATATTTGTGAATAGTTTGTCTCCTTGTGGTCTGAAGCAGGCACTGGGCAGAAGCCAGTTAAAAAAACCCCAGCTATTTATTCTATGAATTTAGTAGATATGTTAAGGCGAGTCAGTTATACTTGTGAGCGCTGTCTGCAGCTGGAGAAGATGGCAAAGAGAAAAACAGGGAGCCTTGAAGAAATTGAGGAATTTCCAAGACTTAAGTTTCTACTTTGAGTCTGACTGGAAAGCATGATGGGATTAGGAGATTATGGAGATTGATGTGTGTGACCAGGCTGAGAACTGGTGGTTCTGGTACTGCAGAAAGGCTGGTGAGGGACTGTCCTTACAAAACCAATCTAAGGAAAAGACTTGGGACTGGCTGGAAACTCACCTTGCCTAAGAGCCCTGTCAGCAGCTGAAGGCCAGCCTGTCTCACAGGTGGCACAGCATCCTTCCAAATGATTTACAGGAGAAAGGGAGATAATACAAGTCACTACCAGTTGTCATCCAGACGTACAAAAAGGGCCACAAAACTTAGCTTTCCTTTGCTTTCCAACTACAGGCCAGTTCTAAATATCTTTTTCCTTCTCTTTATTTTCTATTGTTGACAGCTGGAAGGATTCCACAGTCTTGATTCCTCAGTTCCTCTGAGATCATGCCAGAAATGCAAATGCATTAGAGAGCCTTGTTTTGATTTCTTTTTTTGGAAGACTTTCCATTAATAGCCTGCTGTCACAAAGCAACTGGGGCTGTTTCACAGCTCTTTATCAAGGCAGTTTTATTCTGAGGAGCTCCAGCAACTGCTCCTTGAGACCAGGAGCCCCCCAGTGCAGCTGACTCTTCTGGGGAACACTGAGCAGTCACGTTGGGTTCAGCTGATGCCAACTGCTTCATGTTTAACTTTGACATTTCCTTGAGCAAATTAGTACTGGTGGATCCTGCTGGATCAACAGCCTCTGCATCCAGTGGTTTCTTCACAGTGAAGCATAGACTGGCTTATAGAGTGATAGTGTCTTTCTAGAACAGGCAGTTTCAATTCAAATTTCTAAATTCTTAAGGGATGTAAAGGCACAAATTCAAAGTCTGGATAGCTGGTTTGATGTTTGATTGGTTTGGGGAGAAGGGTAGGATACCTGGGGGTTTGTGCTGGGTTTTTGGGGGATGGTTGTTTTTTTTTTTTTTAACTAGATGTTTGAATATACATGTTAAATACTTGCTCTTTTTTCTTAGAATCTTAAATTTTGAACTGGTTTTTAATAACCAATCTGTTAGGTTCGTTTGATTAACAAAAAAGTTGCTAAGTTTCTGTTGGTTTTTTTCAGAAAAATTATAGGCTTACATTGAGAGGATCTATAGAAATATGACCATTAGGTTTAAGTCTGTGCAAAAACTTTGCTATTAAATTAATTCTAATTTCCACAAATGCTCTCAGGTGGTTTGATGAGAAAGCATCTAAAAAGTTTGAGAAAACAGTATGGAAATTGTATTATCTCAGATTGTGGTTTCAGTGTAGTGTTATCAAAACCATAAAATAATATAGGTAAAGATATAGGTAAAGAGAAAGATATAAAGGAGAACTTCCCCCTCTAGTTTTTCTAACCCCATCATGTGTTTTCTAACCAAAACTCTCTGTATCTCCCCCCATTAGTCTCCAGTCTGAGCCACTGTTAGATTTGTATTCCTTTTTTGAGGTCTAAGTTTCTGTTTTCTCACTGCAGGGCAAACACAGAGCAAATGTCTCGGGTGGGAGCAGGGAGTGCTGCCCACAGCAGCTCAGCCAGGAGAGTGGCTCTCCAGGCCACTGTGCTCCTGTAGAAACTGCCCAGTTCATATTTTCATAAGATTTAATGCTTTCTCCACCTTTGATTTGCACTTTGAGATCTGTTGCAGGTATGAGACATGGTTAATTTAATAGTATCACAACAATATGTGAATATTGCTGAATGTTTCTGTGAGTGATGCTCACAGGGATGGAGAATGTTTAGAGCAGACACAGAGCAAGTTGCTCAGACAGGGAAGGAGCTGTGCCTGGGCTCTGCCTGCTCTGGCAGGCTTCATGGAATGAAAGGGAACCGATTCTTCTTACAGCTCTCCCAGGTGCTTTTATTAGTTTGTGTTATTAGGTGATGGTTAAAGGCTCTCTAATGATTTCTTGTTTGCACCCTATTCATCAAAATTCACGTAATGAAGCTGCTTGCCTGCTTTTATTTGTTCTTAAATCTTGTTTGATTCTCTAACTCAATGCCTAGTGCTACTTTTGGCACCTTTTCATGTGGCAATCTCTGTTTCACAGTTGCAAAATGTAAACCAACAAAAGGATTCTCCAAGCTGAATTCTCACTGCTAAGCAACTTGTTATAAGGACATTAAAGCCACTCATACTTACAGGTGATGCATATCAGAATATGGATAGGTTTTGTGTTGACTTGATGTAAGCCTTAAGATTCTTTTTCAAGAAACTTTTATGCCACATTTTTTTTTAGCTGAAAGTGTTAAAAGCTTATTACAGGATCTGAAATGAATTGATAAGCAAGCTTGAAATAGTAGATTTATTTACTGGTCCATAAACATTATATATTAGTCAAGACAGAGACAGTATTATGAAGAAGTTTTGAATTTAGAAACAAACTTCCTGCACCTCCATTGAGCTTGGTTGAATCCTTTTCATGAGACATTAGAGATTCGATATTGATAAAAATTGAATCACCAGGGGAAGAAAAAGTTGAATTTTCTCAAAGATGAGACAAAAAAAAGCAATATAATGCTGTTGTTTTTAATAACAGCAAAGTTAGGTCCCTCTTTTGAATATTGGAAGAGCTCAAAAAAAGCCATTGGCACTCTCTTTGGGAACACTTGAATACCAGTGGCTCAGAGCAACATAGAGTTCTGCTGTGTCATTATAGAGGATTGTTATGCCTCACATAGGCATTATTGTACTAATCAATTAAGCAGGAATTTGCATATAATTAAAACTGCATCGTAAAGGTTTCTGGAAATAAAATTGTGTCTCCACTTATAAACACAACACGTGAGGAAAAAACTTTAATGTAATGAAGCAAATTAAAATAGCAGTGGATTTCTAATTGGACTTGGGATATCCATGTTTCTTCTAGAAAAGTAATGGAATTTCCCAAGTGAAGTTTTCTGGCACCTTCTGGGTGGACATCACTGTGCTCAAATCTGACACTACCCAGCATGTCATATGATGAAGTGTGCCTTTTTTAATCCTCTGGAGAGAGTAATGGAAAATTCTGACAGCTGTCAGTAAAGCAAATATTGTCCAATAGAAAACGATGCTCATTAGGAAGAACAGGGCAATTAACACCTGTGCTTGCAGCTTTCACTGCTCCAGAAAATGGGTCCAGTAGAGATGATGTGCAGTTAAATAGGTGCACGTCAGTATTGGTTTTGTTTCTTAAATCTTCAAAATCATGAAGCTATTACTCTTTAAGGTGATTATTACCTTAAAACTTTTATCTGCAATGTGATAGAAAATTTTTAAAGAATTGGGCAGAATTACACCATAGAAAACAAAAAACAAACAAAAAAACCCTGTTCTGTAGAATTGTTATTTTATTAAAGTGGTTGATTTTGACAGTTAAGAATATGTTGGAGGAGTCTTTCAAGATGAGTCGATTTTCAAATATGATGGATTTTAGAGCACTGCTCTTATATGCAGCCAATAGTTTAGGAAAAAAAAAATCTATTTATTTTGAATACTTACTTTTTTTCTCATGAGGAGAAGAAGCTAATCCCTCGTTTCAAACCATTAATGACTGTTTTTAACTCCTTTGTTGAATTATTTCAAGGCTATTATAGCATTTGCTACCAGTAATATTTCAGCACATATTCAATAGATATTTATATTGCTAGATGTGTATGGTTATTATCCATATCCTGGAAATCTGTATTGTTTATAGGTGATTTTCATACAGAACATGTATATATACATATGTACATGAACATAACCTCCATGGGTCACCTTCTCCTTCCCATCTGTACAGGTACATAAATGATGTTACCCAGAGTGGGTGAAACACGTTCCACTGCACAGTTTATTTGTCTTATATTTTGGCAGTGCCCAGCAGATGGTGGAGACTGCATGTCTTAAGTTAATGGAAACAAAAATTGCATGAAAAATACTACATCCAGAGAAATAAGTCATGCCAACTTAAAAAAAAAAAATCAATTAATAGGAGCCAAGAAATGATGGAAAGGTGGGTGATGACAGACATTAGTGATGGCAGGACTTTGAGGCATTTTTAAAAATTATATTCTGTGCCAGATTTCTCATGACTTGCAGCTGTCATTTAATCACTCGAATCAGCTTTTAGAGTTTCAGAGGGTCAGAGCAGAGAGAGTTATAGTTCATTTTGAAAATGTGCTCATTGTTCAGGCAATTGCTCTTAAAAAAACCTTACTACACAGTATTGAATAAGCTGAGATTTGCAATTTTCAGATTTCTGCCTGAAATAATCTTTGGAGGAGTTTTACTTAAGTCTTATATTGCTCTTTATTGAAGGGAATAAGGAGTCATGTAAAATTGTTCCCAGATCTTTTCATGTCAGAGATGATGTGAAAGCATTTTAGACATACTTTATTTCCACTGTCGGATGTTGGCCAGAAATTATATCTTACACTTGGTAATATAACCTTGAAATTCATTAGTCTGGTAGCTGGGAAATGTACAGATGGTGGGGTTTGGCAAGCCAGTGAATTTGGTAAAGGTCTTCTCTGTTTGAAGTCAGTGATTTGATCGTTGATTTATTTATCACTGGTTTAGTGTAATTTAAATGAAAACTTAATTAAGTGAGCTTTGATTTAAATTCCATATGAAGAATGAAAATGGTAAATGATAATTAATCTCAGAATTGCTAAAGTTTTGAAAATAACAGAATGTCTCCTATTACCTGTCTGGCTGCTTGTTTTAGCAGTACCTCTCCAGCTCCTCTGCTGTGTTTTTTCAGGAAGTACTTTTTATGTAATAGTGTTCTGTCCTACCAAATTATAGACTGGTTTAATTACAAGCAGCTCTTCAAAACCCCAGAGTGAACCTCAAATTTTCACAATTATATGTATTAGTTCTTAGGCATTTCTACTGTTGTCTTTTATCGAGGGCTTGAACTCACTCAGCATCAATAAACAGAATCCAGGCTGTAAATGGGGGGAGGTTGATGTTTAGGTTTAATGATGGAAATGTGAGCAAGAGGCTTAAGGGTACAGAGCCAAAGCCCTTGAGTTTATTAGAGAGGGAGGGACAGCAGAAATAAGGAAATGTTCTTTGGGGCAGGGTGGGGCTGAATTAGAAATGGTGCAGAGTGCACTCATAATGCATTTGAAGTTTCCTCCAAGGCTCAGTCCCTGAGTAAAATCCTTGCTCAGAGTGAGCACCTAGTGCTACTTACATTTATAGCTGCAGTTGACTGAGCCTGTATCAGCTGTAAATTATCTCTGTATGTGTTGATGTGCCTGTACACATCTGTCCATGCTCACACGTTACTAACAGATAATGTACAGTATATATTCATATATTACACATAGATATATTAGAATGTACCTAACAAAAATGAAGGTGCAGAAATCAGTTTGTTGGGCTTTCTTTTTTTAAATTAGAAAGAGTCTGGGTATTTGGGAAATTGTTCTGGACAAAGCAAGGAAAAGGGCATTATCTGTAATTAGAAATAATAATCTATAATTGGTTCATTTGCCATATTTCTGCAGTTCTGATTTAGTTGAACAATGTGATCATTATGCCACCAGTTTTCAGTAGAGGTGTCACAATGAAAAATAATTGCAATATTCCACAATATTAACTGTACCCTAATTGCAAAAGTTTTGAAATATAATTACCATGAAAGCTAATGCGACAGGGAACATTAAGCATAATTAGTGTATTTTAAAAAAGGGGAAAACTGTTAGAAGCTTGTTATTGTCTCATAAGGTAGCTTCAAATTAGCTGGATGCAGAGCATTTTCATCTAGGTTTTCTATAATTCTGGTGATTAGCACAGACTGCAATAAATTTGTTTGACATAGCCCACACCTGCTAACCCTGCAGGAAGGAATTTCTAATGTGCACGGGACCCAGGTTTCTCATAGAATCTGTCACAATTTCCTGGGAGACAGCACTGGGTAAGATTTAGGGGGGGAGTTGGCTGTGGGGGTGTTTTTTGTTTGTTGTCAGGTTTGGGTTTTTCTCATATAGACAGTCAGCTACACTGCTCCAATTTCACTGTGTTTTAAGAAATTTCTGTAAAAAGCCTCGTAAAAATGCTGTTATGAAGCACTTTAAACAAAACATTCATTACGCATCAGAAACACGTTCTGAAAAAATATATTGTGTATTACTTACCTGTTTTCTCTACAGAACAACTGCATGCTTTTACATAGAGCATGAATGTTCACCCATATAATTAGAATTTATTTTTTGAAGCAAAGGAAAACAATATATCACACCACTTGCGTAGAAATGTTTTGTACCTGAATAGCAGGGGAGAGGATCCAAGCCATAAGAAGCAGTGCTGGCTTTCTGTAAGATCAAATTTTCTCTAAGAAATTGGTCAAAGATTTTTCTGTGGTAAATTTTGGTAATATTTTTCAAGTAGAAAATCAGTATTTTTCTGGTTTTGCTGTGTTTCAATATGACTGAAACTGGTTTGGGAATAAGCTAGATCCAAACAGAAATTTACAGAGGAGCACCATTACTTTAAGTATTGTTAGTGGACACTGTTTTAAGAAACTCTTCCGCTGCTTGTTCTTAAATTACTATTAAGCATTGAGGCTACTTTTTATCATCTTTATTTGTTGTTATTGCAGATATGTAACATATTTATTTTTAGAAAGAAATTATGTCATATATTGGATAAAGTTTTGGATTGGATAGTGCAAATCATTTTTCCCTACAATCTTCTCAAATTAGCATCTGATGCTTACATTTGAAAGTGTAATTTATGAAAAAGTTTTGTTTTCAGTTTAACTCCAGTGACTTTTAATCTCTTCAGTGTCTGTCAGCAGCAAGTGCTCTAACATTGCTTCGAGGGCGTTTAAGATCTTATGAAAACTTGTAAGAAAGGTCCTTGGTTTTTGGGGCTTTTTTCACTCAAAAGTAATTCTTATTTAATTTAATCCTTGAACAGATCTTTTTTCTGTGGAAGTAATGGAAAGTTTAAAACTGAGGAAAGGTGTGGAAATCCAAGTGATGTCTACAGAGAGCCTTATGGATGTCAGCCATCTGAAAGCAAGTAGGGAGAATAGAAACCTCTTTTTTCTTTCAGAAGTTAAACTGATTCATTTATTCAGCCTAGCCCCATTTTCTGTCATTTTCTGTTCTACAAGGGTGAGGTGGTTTTTTTTAAGTTCTGTTAAACTGTGGACATGGAAATCTGCAGATATTTTTGAGTAGCCGTTTGGTATATGTGTTCTGGAATTCTTCCTAGAATTCTTCCAGCTGGGAAACAGCACTGCAGGACTATCAAAGCAGGGGGGCCAGGATCCGAGCAAGAAGTGGGAATGTGTCATGTAACACTCGGAACTGATAGCCAGCCCACAGAAAAATTAAGTTAGGTAATACTAGGAGGCATGCTGTGTTCTCACTTATATTAGTTAAATTTACTTTAATAGAGTAGACTACAGACTGTTCAGTGTTGTGCTTAAAGAAAGTTAGTCACAATATTTAACCTACAGTAAAAGACAGCAAAGAGCCTACCTGAGCTACAGAAGAGTGTGCTTTTTTCCTTTTTTAAAAGGAAAAACATGAGCTGTAATATGTAGGGCTGGAATGCCTTTATCCCTTCATTTAACTGGCTATAACCCCATTTTATTTTATTACTGTGACCTTGACACTATTTCTCTCAAAGTGCAGAAATACAACTGCAATTCAGAAGTTCCTCCCTACCCTGCTCAGCCCCTGCTCCTTCCTGCCCAGAAGGTGGGATGCCTCAGCATGGAGACACGTGGAGGTTCATCACTGGTGCTGACAAGCAGCAAGCCTCAGATCAGGGCTTTTCCAAAAGGCCCCTTTTCCAAGTGTCTCAGTAATGATGCCTACATTGAGAGCTTTTCTTTCCATTATTCACCAGAGCTGAGACTTATGGACAAAACATTGCCTTCATTTGGCAGCACAAGTCAGCCCTGCCTTAGCTCAAACTGAGCTCATTGCTGCGAGCAGCCACGGCTGAACCGCCCTGTCCCTCCCAAAAAGGAGCTGACTGATGTCACTTCCACAGCAGACTGACAGCTTTGACTTAAAATGCATTAATGTTTATAAAGCACCTCGTTTTCATCAAAGTGATACACAGCTTCATGAGGTTATACCTGTAAGTGCAGCCTGCATGTGTCACCTGCCAAAATGCGGGACAGACTTGGCTAAAAATCATGTTTGGTAAAGGAAGAGAGTCTTTGTGAGCACTCAGAGAGTGCCATAGCCAGCTGTGAAAGAGTTCATTCATGTACACAGGCTGTCACGGTCTTAGTTTGGAGTCTATTTTCATCACTGGTTGCCATCAGCCCAACACTGCTGCCTTCTCTGCCCCTGGCTCCACGCTGCCGCTGCTCTCCCTCCCTTTGTGCCAGCTCCAGCAGCTCTGTGTTAGCTGGATCATCAAAGCTCCTGCCTGGCAGCTCGACCAGCCTGGTACAAGGTTTGGTCCCAGCTGGGTTGGCAGGCTGGTGTCACTCAGAGCACACTGCTGGTGTCACTTGCCACCAGCAAGGGAAGGGGCTGGGGCAGGAGGGCTGGGGCTGAACTGCCTCTTTTGTCAGCGCTCTGGACTTTGTCAAAAACAGCTGGAAAGCTGCACTCCTCGAGATAATTTGTGTAAAGATGAGGTTCTAATTAGCTCTGCTTCAGGTCCACTGTCAGTGTCTCCTTTGGAGAATGTCCTGCCATGCTGAGAGGTGCTGCTCCTTCTTCTCCTTTTCAAGTGTAAGTCTAACCTGATTCTCATTGCTGACCTCTCTGGAGCACATGCCACACTGTGCCTCTTGCTAGTCCTTTCTCTGATGAAGAATTCTGTACTTTGCTCCGTCTCTTCTATTTTTTGCCTTTCTGTGATGGTTTTGGTTTTTCCTTTCTTCCCACCTCCTCTTATTCTTCCTTCTTCCAGTTATCAGTAAATGGTTCAGTTCTTACTGCAGCCATGGCAGAATCACGGGGCCTTCTGCCAGCAGGTACAAAATAAGAGAGATCACCCTTCCCAAGTAACTTAGGGCTCTGCTTCCTTTTTAAAGATCAAATCTGATGTATTTCTTTTGCAAACAACTTTAAGCTATGTGCCAGACTTGCATTGATTCATTATTTAGTGCTTACTGTTAACTCCTTGGCTTAATTCCCCTGTTATTTATTATATAAAGCATTATTTCATTAACTAGAATGAAACAGATGAGAGTGGAAAACAGAGCTCTGTCAGACAAATTTAAATGAGTATTCAATATCTAAAATCAAGCTTTGGATTTTCATGAATTAATCTCCATTTAAGCTCCTATATGAAAAAGAATAATTTCCTTCTTTTTGCCTTCACTCTTAAACATGTACACAACTATTCATGCATACAAAGCAACGTCAATACTGAAAAGTACAGAATTTTTCTTTTTAAATCGAGCATTTTTTTATAGCAAAGGAGCCTCATGACTACCACAACAAACATTTGTGCTTACTACTGCTCAGCATATCTATATATGAGATGTGTCTTCTTGCCTGTTGAAATCGTCTTTGAAAATGAATATTTGGAATTGTGGTGCTTAGAGTTTGTGTTTTTGGAAGGTTTGCTTTGGTGGGAGCCTCAGCCCAGGGAGCTGCTGTGCTTGTAGGAACACTCACAGCACTTCTGAACATTCCTGCAATCTCTGTTGGAGCATTTCTGGATAAAGTGAGAAGAATTTTGTTCCTGAGATTTGGGTTGGGTGGGTTGTGGATCTTTAACTCACTATATTTCAGTTTTCTCAGTAGTTTGGAACAGAAGAGAACAGACTGATGGAAAGGAAAAAAAGTCATATTATGTCTGTGAGTCAGGCACCTACACCTGCCATTCCCCACAAAACCTTTGCCACTGGGTTATTGGGGATGTTCTTCAGTTCCCTGAAGAGTTCACAGTGTGTCCCTACTGTTTGTAGCAAAAGAAAAAGTAGGCATTTGAATCTTCTTCAGTCTTTCCTTTCTTTTGTCCCTTTCCAACATAGTTTACATTGAGAGGATATTAAGATGCCAAAATCAGTTTGCTTCACTCTCTTTGTTGAGCAGGGGGGATGCCTTTGTTAATTATCGTGAGAATTAGTTTAGTTATTACCCTTAGCTCCTAAAACATACAGGTATAAGGGAATATCAGTAACTAATTTGTGTTTTCTGCTTCACACTGTATAGGAATGCACAGTCCTCTTCTCATTAAGATTTTCTACTTATTTTCATGGGGGTTTCAAGTCAGACATTTCCTGTTGGGATTTTCAGCCATAAATAGCTGTCCATTTTTTATTCCCACCAGCTGTGCATTTGAGGAGCAGGCAGCAAAGTTTATGAATCACTTCTCCCTGACAGATCGCAACAATCGCAATATTCTGCCACACTGCCAACAGCAGCAAGTGAATGATATTAGCTCTTAACTCTCCAGAAAACTCTATTCAGTAATTAAACATTGAGCTTCTGATGCCTATCATCATTCACTGCCGAGACCCTTTACAATCCAGGTTTGCTATGTTAAGGTAATGATATTAGAGATGATCATTTATTCTGGAAATGTAGCTGAGAAGAATGAATCTGCTGAAATCAGAATTTCATTTATGAGCTGGCTTTTCAGGACTTTTCTCCTAATGCTGACAGTCACCACACACAAATATTTATTTAGTTAAAAAATACTCTGAACATAGGATAATTGACAAAGAGTGATGAAAAGAACAATATTTAAAACCATGGCACCAGTAGCAGTGTGTAATATAGTGCAGAAATCTGCCTTCATTCAATAAGGACAAATGATCCAACAGCACTTCAAGCTTTGGGCATCATTTCCAAGTTAATCTGCTCTGCTTTGGTGTCAACATAAAATTGAGATCAACTCTAGCTAACAAAGCAGCTCTGGAAACTTCAAATGAAAATTCGAACTTGTAACACATACAGCACTATTGACAGAAACTGTGAAGTCTGTTTTCCATCAGTGTATGAACATAAATCATTTAATGTTATTGTGATGAGAAATAATAAGAATAACCCTCAAATAAATTAATAACTGTGTGTTGTTTGGTGGTGGCCACAGTTCCTGCTCACCAGCTGAAGCTGTCAGTCTCTGTTCACTGAGAGTAATTTTCTATTTTATAACAAAATGGCCAAAGAAAATAAAACACACAGAACTTTAAAAGATCTGAAGCTTAAGCTGCATAATCAAGCCTGGAGAAGCCTGTGATTTTCAGAAATAAGGCTGGCTGTGCCCAGTCTCTTACTCTGTAAAGCATTGTACCAGAAGCTGGAGCACTGCTCTGGCCCCCCAGCCCCCAGCTTTGTGACCAGCCTGGGAATGTGCCCCAGGGTAGCAGGGCACCCCTCCCACCATTCTCCTGGTGGTCCTTTTCTAGCTTCACTATTTATTCAGTGCACAGTCTGCTTGTCTGTGTAGTCCTAATCATCATCTCCCTTGCTCATCTTCTAGTGATTTTTGTGAACTGACTTTCACTTTTTAATTTTTCTGGGTCTGTTTCAGGTTTTGTTTTGTTTTTTGTCTCACCTTTCTCAATAATTTTTATTTCTTCTTTCCTCTACTGGGAACTCCAAATGTCTCTTTTTCTCCCTTCTGTTAGGTCTACCTTTCTGTCTTGTTTCTCTCAGAACCTCCTTGTGTTCTCTCCTTGGCTCCATCCCCCTGACGGACAGCTTCCCATTTCCCAGCTCCTCATCCTGCCTTAATCTTTTTTAGCCCTCAGTCCTTGGCTTCCTACTTTCATAACTAAAGTGCCGACATCAGCCAGCCTGAGATCCTCAGTCTCTGTGGATCCCACACGTTCAGGTGCTTCTCCCTGCTGCAGTAGATAGCTAAAGAAAAAGGACCGCAGCTCTCTGAGCAGGTGGGAGCACAGTGTTAACCACTTCCAGGCTTTCCTGCCTGTTCCATCACCTCTGCAGAAGGTCTTTGTTGGTGATTTCATCCCCAGTCCCTATAGCAGAGACAGCAAGGGGAGAGTATGAGGCTGCTGCTGCCAGTTTCTCATTATTTTGTTTGTATTTGTTCTCACGTGTCTTGGACAATGTGATGTTCGTGTGGGTTTGTTTTACTGCCTGTCACAGCCAGGGTTTAGAGTAGGAGCCCCCACTGCAGGAGAGAGAGGAAAGCCTTTGATCCTGGCAGCAACTGACTGCAGAGTCTTTGGAAATGTGAAATTCGGGAAGCAAAATGAAGCTGTGGTGTCCATGGACACAGGGATGGCAGGAAGCATTCCACCAGTGACCACTGCACCTCCACGGGCCATGTCTGTGCTGCTCAAACAGAATATTCCTCTGCTCTCTGGAACACAGGCAAACCAGAACATTCCTGCTGCCTGACACTTCCCAAAGCAAGCTAGGCCAATTTCTGTAGAATGATGGCCAGGTTATCTGGGGCAGTTCTAAAGAAGAAAACCAGAACATTCAAGTAGGCAACACAGAAAAGTTTAATAATTGGTGGAATTTGTAGTGCATGGGGTGGATGTATAGATGGAAAATTGTCAAACAAAATCAGTAGACATGTAAATTAATATATTCTTTTGTCATTCAAATTCTTTTATCAGTTTTATTAATCTTTAGAAAAATGGCAGAGGAGAAGCTACATTGAAATGAATCTTTATTTACATCTTTAAAAATAGGACAAGTATTAAAAAATCCCTATGCAGAAAATAATAGAATGCTTACAAAATAAATATACATTTCTGCTTGGAAT
Organism: Corvus moneduloides; assembly: GCF_009650955.1. NCBI lineage: Eukaryota > Metazoa > Chordata > Aves > Passeriformes > Corvidae > Corvus > Corvus moneduloides. The sequence continues at coordinate 14,649,403 of NC_045490.1, forward strand.
GATGATGAACAGATGCAGTATTTCAAACAGCTCTATTGCATATTTAGATCTCCTTTTAATATATTTCTAGGATAGAAGCAAAAATGAAAATATTGAAAATACAAAGAATCAGTGTTGGTTTTTTGTTTGTAAATAAAAAGGAAGTTGACGTTACTAGAATACAGAATAGTTGTGAATGGGAACTTTAGATTATAAGGCAGATTTGGCAGCTCATGTTTCTAAAAAGAATACTTGAAAGGCAAATATTATGTCTTTCATAAAATGAGATTAACACAGCTAATTCTTAATGCTCAAAAGTGAGATTGCCTTGCAAGATGTTAGATGTCAGGCAGTATAATTGCCTCGTAACAGAGTTTCGAACAGTAACTTCCCCTAGTTATGGAGAGCCTCCTGAAGGACTCAAATGCAGCAGCAGTCATGCCATATTTTATTAATCTAAAATTATTCACCTAATGTTTGGGGACTGTATTTCAAATAGGAGTTGCATTTCAGACTTGGAGGAATAAAATGTACATTCTCATTTTTCCCCACCTTTTCTCATCTCTAAATGTTTGAAGGCAAGGGTTTGAAATGTTAAACTAAGGAGAGAGTTGAGGTGGCAGGGAACTGTGCTGATGGCCACCGTTATCATATATTAGTGCAGTCTGTAGGGTGACACTACCTCCAGGTACCTGGAATGTATCATCATTTAAATGCACAACGTGATGGAGCATCAGTTGTGTCACAGCTGCTGTGTAACTACACTGACTGCAGTTGTTTGTGTGGAGCTGTGTATGTCTGTATATGCACATTTTTTGTTTAATTTGGGTTTGTGTTGATTTTTGTTCACATCAAAAAATTGCTGTTGACAGGTGGATGGGACAACCCCAGATACAGGTCAAAATCTTAACTGGGTTCTCTCCCAGTTCAGTGGCACTGTGAAAATCTTTTTTTGTACAGGGCTGTGCTTTACAAACTGATTCGTACATGTAGCTCTTGATAATTTCATTTGTATTTAAGACCTTTTTTCATTAAGTTAAATTTAACGTTCTTCCCATAACAAAATAAATGTTTGGTTCATCCAACAGTATCACGTAGATTTTAGCTGACTGTGATAAGTAAATCTTGGGTAGGTCTTTTAACTGATCTGTGTGACTGGTTATTAGGTCACAGGTTGGATGAAACTATTTGGGTTTTTTCACCAAGGCTAGAATAGGTGTAAGATTATTTAAATGAGCTTTGAAACCTTATAGTTCATCAGGCAAACTGCTGTAGGGGACTGGAAAATGTGAAGGGAAAATACAGAGGAAATTCTGAAAGCAATTAGAGAGCCCTTTTGACAGTTCTTTCAGCAGATAAAAAACCATCTTCTTGTGAGAAAGGAAAGCATCTCCTGGCACTGGTTTGTGTCTTATGGACAGTTGTGTCATTAATAATTAAACGTAGTGTGTAGGGGCAAGCATAACTTGCAGATGATTCAAAAGTAAAATATAATTACCAGGAGTATAAATAAGACCTTTTTTTCCTTCAAATCTAGCAGTCAAACTTTTTAAAAATGGTTCAGTATTTTACTCTAAAATCTAGTTACTTGAGCCATCAATCCAGTGATTTGAATTTTTCCGTATGCATATTCATGCGTGTGTTTACATATTTGTTTGTTTATTGCATCTGGTACTTGGGTAATGTGTAATTTCTATTTCTCCCTTTTGTCTGGGGGCCTCTCATATTACATTTAGATTGTATCCTTTATCATTCTAAATTGACATTTATGCTTTTACTGCTATTGTTTGCCTAGCTCCTCTCTGGTATGGATCAACAATTTGTTTTAATCTGTGTCACTGCTCTTATCTCCCCGCGCGCAGAGCTGCAGTCACTCCGCTCTCGCGCACGCCCACAGAGATTGTGTTCGCAGCAGCGCGGCGCGGCCCCCGCCCCAAAATCCCGGGGGTCTTAATTGCTTTTCCAGTTCGTTTATAAGAGCGCAGAGACAACAGTATGTGCGAGACCAGCTTTGACAAAAGTAATGGTATGCCAGTGCCTATGAATAAATAAATCCCCATTTACATAGAGGAATACTGTGGCAACAGAAGGGAAGTCGCAGAATGAAAGCTAATGATGGTTTAAAAACATTATTCCTTGTTCTTAGCAGGGAGCCGAGCAAAGTCCAGAGAGCTGCAGAGCATGGGCTGCTCTACAGGTACTGCTCTCTTTGTAAACAATAGTTTTGGTTTTAATTTTCTCAGCTGACTGGCTTGAAAACTTTGCAGTATAAATGGGAATTAAGCAAGAAATGTTTAAATTTCCAGTGGCCTCAGGAAGCTCTTACGCTTCCTGTGGATTTTTTGCTTTTTAATAACCATTTTAACAGTTTGTATTCCATTGCTTCCCTCTATTCCTTCCCCTGTTCAGTTAAAACCTGTGATGTCAAGCAGTTTAGGAAGTAAGAAATAGTGGCATAATCTGTGTGTGGTGACAGATTTGGCGCTATAAGCAAAGGGCTGGAGCGAGTCAGTTTTACGCATTGAGTAATGAATCTCTCTCTGTTGGAAAGAGGAATAATGAGGGCAATCAGAATAGGCTGGCAGAGAGCAGGCGTGGAAACGGGCTCTGCAGTTCTCAATAGATCAATTTAGGTGTGGAGGCTGATAATGGGAACCTAATAAAATAATCAGAGGTGAGCAGGGACGTAGAAATGAGATAGCTGGGGCTCCTGCCTGCTCCCTTTTCCTGTCTACAAACCAATGCCTGTGACCCCATACAGAGCCTTCCAGTGCTTCAGTGACCCTTCTGTTTTGCTTGGGGCAAATTCCACACGCCATGAGTTCCCCATTTGTTACAAACTCTGATGGTGGCACACTCCGCCTTCTCGGGAGGGAAACAAGCTGCACCTTGCAGAAGAGCATGGCGTGGGAGGAAAAAGCTGTTTGCATTCCTGTATATCCCCGGATAAATGCCAACTGATTAGAAGGTGACAGTCACCAGCTTGGGAGGAAACAGTACTGATGGATATGTTTAGGAAGGAAGAAATCTATGTCAGAATTTGAAGGAGTAATTGGAGAAATGTCATAAGAAAGTGCGGTGTGCATTTAAACTGTTTATTGAGTTACTGATGATAGCAGTGATATATGTATATGCATATATATATATATATATAAAGACAAACAAAGATAATAATCACCTGCCTTGTTCAGGTCTGGAAGCTCTACCATCGTGAAACATCAAAGCAAGCGAATACATTTTCTGTGTTTCTTTCAGCAGTGTGTCTCAGTGACGGTCTTTCCACTTCCACCTCCTTCCCTTATTTTTTTTTCTTTGCTCATGTAACCATTATCGTTGGTTTTACTTCAAGAAAATAAATGCAGTTTTGGGGAGTACATGATGTTTAGAAAGAAAAGTAGAAAGGGAAGAGATTGTCCTTTTTCGGAGGTGTCCTGCTCTGTGGGGTGGGAGCGAAGGCAGCCCAGCAGCGTGCCTGTGCAGGCCTGACAGCAGACAGATAACTCAGGGACCACAAATAAATGATAAGCTATTTCTAGCTCTTATGTATCGGGAGATTCTTTTTTCTTTCCCACATCCCCCATAAAAACTGAGGCAGGTAGCATGCCTGTCTATTCCAGCCTTCTCAAATGCAAATAAACAATGTCTGTAGCACTGTAGCTCTTTAATTTTTGATCTTGAGAAGCTTTATTCTGTTTTTACTATGCTATGTCTCCTTGACCAGCAGCTTTGCTTGCAGTGCACTGGGCTTCTAATTGCTTGGAGTTAAAAAAAATCAGATGTGTAAACTAATAATATCTGAAGAACAAATGTGTTATAGTTGTTTGTGAACTGGTTAGTATGAGCCTTGTGAATTACCAAGAAATAAGAGCAGAAGAGTATTGTCTATTTCACTGAAAAATTATGAAACATTAGAAAATTGAAGACAATGTATTATTGTTTATCATTTATGACAGTAATATCAGTACTTAGGCTGTGCCTAAGTGTTGCCTTTTTTATTATTTTGCTCTGATGATGCTGCAGTTCATTTGAGCAATATCCAGCAATGACTGGCTTGACTCACAAGTGAAAAGAGTAATTTATATAATGCACAGTAGCTGGATTTAACAGGAAGCTGCACCTTCTTTTAGTTTATGTCCAGCTATGAACTGTGCTTAGAATGTGGACACAGGACCCCTGCATTTGGAGATGGAGATACCTCATTCCCTTGGACAACTTAGGGATCCTTTGGGGTGAACCAGAGGGAAAATGAGCTACCAAATGCCTCCAGTCACTGCAGAGCTCAGAGTGTCCCAGGCTGGCCTCTGCCCTCTTCCCCGGGCACTGGCTCTTGACCATACTGCCCGCATGGGAAAAGCCACGGGAGTGTGGTGGGTGCTGTCAGACACAGCTTCCAACAAATGTTGCCAAGACACTCAGTTGGAAAGCATCCAGGCAGGAATCTGATCCCTGCACAGTAAGTGTGCCTTTTTGAAACAGCTCTTCACACTTAGGAAATTACACATTGGGCTTGATCAACAGGTTATTGTAACCTGGTGTTTGGGTTTCCCACACAATTGTGAATATATGCCAGAAGAGGAGTGTGTTTCTGCATGTTTTGGCAGCGTGGGTGATCTCCCAAGAGAAATGCTGCGCTGGGACTGCTGGAAGAACAGCCATCCTGAGCCAGGAGCAGTGTACCTGACTGTCAGGTCTGAAACCACTGATTGTACTCATGGCTGTGTCTGGGGAGACAATCACAAGCCACCTCTTGGCTACCTGACCCTTTGGGCAGCTTTCTTTTCTTTATTAGTCCAAGGCATATCAAAGTATGGCCAAATTCTGTGCTTGTCATCTGATGCTGACATTACAGTAATGTTCCCTGCTGCCTTAGTCAGATATGCACGTGTGTCTTGCTAAAATACCAGTGTAAGGATTCACTGAAGACATTATGGACTGATTTTGAAACACTGACTTCACTCAGCTGAGACTTGAGCAACAAATATGTGTGTCTGCACACCTTATTGTTTTTTCAATTCTTACTTTTCTAACAGAATAAGATGTCTTATCTGAGTCCACATTGAGACAGAGGAAAAAGTTTTCAGGGGCACAGTCAATAAAGAAATGCTGGGATTGTATTCTGTAAGGCCCAAGTGCAAATGAAGATCTCTGAGAGTCTCAGGGAACATGTTTGTCCCCGGGTCCCAGCAGCCAGGGTGTGTGTTAGGGTCCTTGTGAGTTCTGTGCTTCCTCTGCTCCCAGAGAGCACAGCTCAGCTCTGACTGCAGGGAGCACACTGGGAAGTTCCCAGGCTAAATGCTAATCTGGGTTTACAGACAACTGTTCTGTTTAGTAGACACTTTAAATCTTTTCTGCTGGTTTCACAAGACTAAGGAGGAACGAGGCAGGATGGATGTGGGATAGCACAGAGCACCTTTCAGCCACTGTGAGCGAATGATGCTGTGTTTCCCAGCTTGGCTTATTTCTGATGTTTGCACAAGGCATGTTGTACGTGAGCCCCTGGCTGTCTCTCCTCTATAACAGGGTGCAGCACTTGGTGGCAGAGCTTAGCAGATATGCTACGTTTTTATTTTCCTCCATTGTTATGCCTTTAGAAATGTCATCCTGGAATATTTACTGCGTTATGCTTTTTTCCTTGGTCTGCTCACAAAAATTCGTCCTTCCACACCTTTTTCTTGATGTTCATTTAAGCAATCTGCATTTAGTAGAAAAATTTTAAGTTGCTCTTGCATTGGTCAACACTGAATGGTGTCTTCTGTCCCATCACCTGTTACATAATTGTATTTTAAGTATGTTTTAAGAAAATGTTCCCTCTATATCTTCTCAGTTTTCAAGATCTTTTTTTAAGTACTCTTTACTAGACTTTTTCCATTCCTTAGACATTTTCTATCTAAAAATGTTGAATTCACTGACTATTACCTTTTTTTTTTTTAACAGCTATCTATTCCTATTGTAAATTCCTGATCTGCATGTTTGAATCTAATTTTAGTTGGCATTACAACTCATGTATCAATACAGAAGAGCTCCTTGATCTCCAAAATACCTACTTTTTCATTTTTTATATGCTAACGCATGTAATATAGCTCTGCCCTGTGATACTGTAGTGGTTTTTAATTAAGCAATCCTTAATTCTTATTCTTTGAGCAGCTTAGCCATCTTGTTCTTAAACTTGCTCAATATTCTTGGTTTTTAGATTGTGTAGGCCTTTGACATCCATCTCAAATTGGCAGTGCTATGCCTGCTGTGTTCTCTGCTCTAGCTTCGTTTTTGATGTCTCTTGAATTTGTCTTTATTTCTGCTACTATAAAAAAAAAAAAGGTGGATTTCTGAGTATTAGTGTTTAGGAATTCAATTAATATGATACCTGATATTTTCTGAAAGTGTTAGCATCTGGTGGCTTTCCTGTTTCCCTGTCTCCCTGCTAAGGGAGAAGAAACATTTGAACAAGTCATTGAAGTTAGTGATTGCACTTGTCCCATTACTTGATCATAGTATTGTTTCCTTATGATTAAATTCATTGGCTTGCTCATGCCTGTCAAATATATGAATTTACCAACCCTGTATTTCTTGGCCTTCTAATATAAAACCTGATTTGGAACCTGGAGTCCCTACTGGATGTATTTTTCACAATATTTAACCTGATTTATTTGTGATGTGGAACAATCTCATGCTGTTCCTTGCATGTCTGACCTGTCATTTAGAACTGCTGTATCACCAGCACAAACAAAATGTGATATTAACTCTTAGACCATGAAATATTTCTGCTGTTCCAATCTACAATTTCTGCTCATAATGAAGCAACGGCAGTAACAAACCAGAGAAGAGATTGCATTCTCAGTTTGACACCAGCAGCTGTATCAGACTCTTTGCTTAAGTTTGCATTTTCTTTAACCAGTGAAGCCATACTTTGAAATACAGCTAGGTAAATTAAATTATTTTTGCTTGCTTCCTGTAATATTTCAAGATATGTGAAAATGAATCACAATGGGGGTTATCACCTGCTTTCCTAAAATCTATAAAGTTTATAATGGGTAGATATTGCTTTATTGCATCACACAATTTATTATCCTCCATTCACACCATAAGTCCTTTTATTTCTTTCATTTTGACTTGAAAAGCTCTGCCTAGCTTGAATTATTTTGTTTAAACCTTACTTTTTTGCCTTCACACAGTTATGATTTTTTTTATTAATCACAGTTATGATTAAGTCTTTGTTCCCATTAAGAAGTTTGGGTTGTAAACAGCTTGATTGACACCACCCATTTTGGATGGCAGAGGGACACGTGGAAACACAGTCCTATCCAGGGAGTCCTGTTTGGGATTGGATGCAGCTCAGAAAGCTCAAAAAGCAGTAAAACTGTGGGGGCATGAAGCACTGGGCATGCAGAGCGCTGCAGTGAGTGGGGTAGAAGTCCCAAACACTCCTTACATCTGCCATGAACTCAATGTGAAATAACGTTCAAATGTCTTGAAGGAAAAATAGAAGATCCATATGCGCAGCCTCTGTAGGAAGGTAACTTCTGGGGAGAAGAAGAGGGAAGAAGAAATGCATTTTTACTATAGGGAATCTTTTCTGTATAATGCCATACAAAAAAAACCTGCGAGGAATCTTGCAGCTGACAGAGTGTTCTCATTGGTGGGAGCACATGCCCCTGGAATTGGGAACACAGACTGCACACTGGGAAAGGAGGAAACCAAGCAAATATTGTTAATCTTCATCAGAAACATGCAGTAAAATACTGAAGGCGTATGTGCTATTCATAGTTTGCCCCGTTGATGCAATTTTTGCATTCAATTCTCAAGAAAATTTCTTTTACTACCCAATTAGTTTTTATTTTATTTCTTGTGAAGATTTGTAATATTAATTACCAACAAAAAACCAAAGATGCAGTGCACTGAAACAAATGGATGTGTTTTTATACCTAGATTAAAACATTACTTGTAATTGTTTACAGTGAAATCTCCTCGCTGTCACACTGGTCTTAACAGGGTTATAAACTTCTAAGTTCTTAGAAGGAAACACAAAAGTATTTTATCTTCTAGCTGTGGTGTAATCCACCATTAGCTACCCAAATATTGCTTCATTTATACTGTATCATGTACTTATCAAACATCTACATGACTCCTTAACTATTTCCAAAACAAAAGAGTCATTATTTACCCACTGTGAAAATAGCCTTGTGTTAGTGGTATTAGAAATCATTAGCTCTATTAAGTCCGTTATCAGCTCTGCTAGCAGCTGGAAATACCCTGCAGCTCAGGAGGGCTCCAAAATGTTCCCCACTCATTATATTCTAGATCACTTTGTTTTCTTGTGTGCTGGAAACAGATTATAATCACATTCACAGGCAAAAATAGAAGCGACAACAGTGGTAGAAAAAAGATTTATGGAAGTTTTCGTTGCTTGGGGCAGTATTTTGAACATGATAGCAGTGTTGTCCCTTAGTGAACAGTTCAGCTATGTCTTTCTATCATCTTGCTGTTCTGTATCTCAAAATGACAATTATCACACCATAAATATAGCCCAAAGCATTACAGATGTCTGTAAGCAGAATCCATATTAATTGTTAATGCATAAAAAAGAGTTTGTTAGCTTAGGAAATAAGAGTCTGGTTTTTTATGAGTATAGAATAACATAGAAATATTAATTTTGTCTTTTCATTGGTTGCTTTGAATAGGATTGACTTTAAAAATGGTATCTTGAAATGTTTGGGGTTAAAAGAATTCCTTTATTAGTCTTTGCTCCTTTGGGTGAAGCTGGCCCTCCGAACAGTCTGTATTAAGTAGCAGAATTTAAATAATTTCTTTAACGTGGCTTAAGATAATGGATTTGGTTTTTTCCCTTAATAGAAGCATTGTTTGCAAAAACTGCTCCTTCTTGAGAAAGAAAAATAATTTACTTTTGCAGAAGCTACTGTGGTGAAATAGTAATGCTATCTCCATGAAAGTATCTTTTTAATTTGCTGTTTTACATGTGCATAGCTGTGGACTCCCTATTTTCCAAATCCTCTGAAATAGTACTGAGGTTTAAGAAGGATATATCTTAGGACCTTGCAGAAATGTCTCTGAACTGGGAAACAAGCTGGTATTACTGGGACTGAGGGGAAGGCATACGTAACACAAACTGCTGCTCATCTGTAGCACTAATCAAAAGGGAATGGATTTGTATCTATAATTACAGATATAGATATGTCTGCAATATGGGAGCTGGCTATATGTGATACAGCTCCCAAGGCATGCCTGAAGTGGGAAGAACAGTTTACCCTGCTCAACACTGCATTCCTCCTGCCCATGCAATTCCCTTGTCCTGTCTTTCACAGCTCTCCTGGTTGTTTCCCTCACTTTTAATTTCCCCTAAATCTTGCCTAAAGAGAATGCAACTGTCTTGGAGCTCTGCACCTTTTTATTTCCTTCTTTCCAGCTCTCCTGATCTGCCCTCATGGTTGTGTCCCTTTGTAGCTCCCTCTCACCTGAGGAAGGTGCAGCCAGGAGATCCTGCAGTGCTTTGGCCACCCCGCTCCTCTCCCCCTTGCCACATTCCTACTAACTCCTCTTCCCTCCCTGTGCTGGCTCTGGGCTGGCAGGGCCAATGCTGTCCTGGGGCAGGGCTGTACCTGCCCCAAAAGCTCAGTCTGGCTCCACCAAGAGCCCCATGCAGGATTATTTGCTTCACCTGCTCATCATTTGTTCCTATTTTCGTACATCAGAGTGTTGTCCTGTGTAGAACTGTATACCCAGTACCTGTGAATGTCCAGATACCTCTGTGTGCCTAATAAATTTTAATGTGATAGGTATAAATTCTGTCACTTCAGAAATTCTATTTTAGCTATGCTCCCCTTTTTTTGACCATCTGAATTAAATTAGTATAGGACCAAATCAAAATGAATCTGTAACTCTCCCTACTGTTCATGTGAAGAGCTGAAATCTGCATCACTTGAGTTTCTGTCTGAGCATCATCTGAAGTATTTATAACCAAGGCTCTAAAAATCTTACAAAGATAGTAGCATGCCATTTCTTTTTATGTAAAACCCATTTTGGTATGACATATCTGGAGCAGGGAAAAGGCTAACATGCTTATTTTGCCAGCTAACCTAAGTGAACAAATAGGTACAGAAAGATTGGAGTGGGAATTGTTATATTTTATGTGATGAATCAGGTTTTGAAGGAGGCTGAGAGTAATTTGGTATTGTACAGGGATGTCAGAATTCCTGCCAGTTATGCAAGATGTTTGAATCAGTGCAAGAATTGGAGTAACAATTTTAAGCAGAATTATTTGATTAAGAAACAACCTATTTTGTCTTTTTGATGTAAAGATACTTCACACACATGGGGAAATATGGGAAAGAGGATGGCATTAAGGGAGGAAAATTCTTACCAATTTTTTAACTAACTAGGAAGTAAGTTTGTCCAAAATTAAGATGGAGCATCTGATTTTGTGTTTCTGTGTCACAAAACATTTATGGACCTTGATGTTACTTGAAAAAATTTCTCAAACATCTAGAACAAGGCATGCCAGTGAGTGGGGATTTCATATTTCAGCAGATGCTACAGAAATGTTTGGGGTTTTTTGCTGTAGACATGTTTTAAGGATACTATCTTTAAAGAACACATATCATACTTGTCACTAATTATGTATTTCAGGAATGGAATCATAAGAGGTCCTTTGTGTTGCTGTGGGTGAGAGCTTGTTTATCAGTGGTTGTTTTCTGTTAGACCAGGTGGGTTATCTTGGAGGATGGATTGTAAGAGGTGAGGAGCCGAGGGGCAAATCTCCTGAACTACTAATGGCAGGAGAGGGGAAGCATTAAAAACAACAAAAGGAGAGTATGAGAAAAAACACAGGCTTAAATAACCCCATAATCCTAAAAAAAGTAGGTAGCAGACAGAGAGGGATGAGAAAGAAAGGAGCAATGATATTTCATGAAGAGTTTTTCAGACCCCCTCAGAGCTCTGGCCCTGCACCAGCCCGTTGGAGCAGGGTCTACTTTCTTTGCATGTTCTGGTTCAACTTCAAAAGAAACATTGCATCAAAGTGGTGTCTCTCTCTTCCCTTTCTTATTCCCTTTCCTTCTCTTCTCCACCTCTGAAAGACTTTCTATGTCTCTAACATGATACAGTTCCTTTTTTAGCACCTGCACCATCACAGCCTCAGAGGTGGAATATCCCTTCCTGCCCACAGGTGGTTGTTACCCACTGTGCAGATGGGCAGTGCTCATGTTCAGCACATCCACAGGACCTGCTGCTGCTTGGGAAACCTCCCAGTATGTACAGACCCAGTGCCCCTTTGGGGTCTGCAGCTTTGCTGTTTGATAAACAAGGGATGTGAGGCAGCAGCATGGGGTGACTCAGTGACCTGGACACCATTCTCACCACTGGGCTCTGTGCTCAACTGTTGTCTTATTTGGTACAACTAACATCTTTCCTAGAGTCTTAAGCTAATTTCTTTGTAGTCTGGTGCATCAGCGCAAAGTTGCCAGAGGCTGAGGCAGCTTTCATGTCATGTTGTGTCTCCAAAGTACAATAAAGTCACATCACCTCTTTGCCAGGAGCAGGGGGTGTGCAGCTCACACCAGCCACACACTGCTACCCAGAGTACACCACCTTGCTCTTCACATCAGCCTGTCTTTGTCACTTGCTCCTAAATTTGACTCTGAGGCTGCTTTAGCAGCAGGTTCCCTCTGTTCCGAGGGTGTTTTGCTGCCAAAACATACTTTTAATGAGAAGACCAGCTGTTCTCCCTCAGGACCAAGCTTCCACTTGCTCCTTAGTTTGCTTCTTAATTGTCTTATCACTGATGAATAATTTAATAATTTTTCTTGAGTATTTCATAAATTTAGAGTTTTGTAGAGTCTCCGTTAATAAAAACATAATGTACAGCAACAGAGTTGGTTCTGCTCCCTTCCCTTCGTGGCACAGCTTGTCATGTTTCCCTGAGCAGTATCGAACAATATGCAACTAAATTGAAATAGTGAAACCAGATCAAGATGTCTATCAGCATCCTACACTGATGTGCAGTTTGGATTTTATTCCAGACTACTTTATGATGCAGAAAATATGCATAGATCAGTCTTCAAGCTTTAAGGATGACTGGCTTGCATGCCCTGTATGGGCATGGGGGCTGGTTTTTGCTCTTGCATTTCCGTTAAAATATACTAATTGGATGTTAGCTTAAAAGTCTAAACCTCCCCAATGGGCAGGACTTGGGTTATGTATCAATTGGAAAAGCCTTTGATCATCTGTGTGAGGTTTTTTTGAGGGTTGTTTGTTGTTTTTTAACAGCTGTAAGAGATCTGGCAGAACAAAACTGCATTTCTAGATCTTCATCCGGTGTAGAAATTGCCTCATTTGGATTTGCTTTCTGAGAGGTGTTATTGAAATATTCTGCTTTAAACAAACAAACAAACCAAACCTGTTTGAAACAGTAGTTAAACTGGGACACTTTGTCAGCACCCACTGGAATCAATTTTCACGTGTTTTAGTTTGTTGTGACTGGAGAAACGTGTCAGATGGACACGTGTAAGAAGAAAAAGTCCAGGGTGAAACCAGTGGACCAGGGTTTGGTCACACAATTCCATATGAGTTCTCTGCTCTGTGTTTCAGTTTGTCACATAAAATTCTGGTAACATCTTTACCTTATTGGGCTTTGTTTGTGAAATGCATTGAAAGAACACACAGCAGATACTGTAGAGAACACTAAGTGTTCCCGCTGTTGTTGCTTTGTGGTTATTGGTATTGATCATTTCCATGTATGTGACATTGACTGCAAACACTTTTGAGAGATAAAAACGCCACAGACGACGTTGCCACAGTACAACATTATTTGGTTTAAGATCCCATTCTATACCATGTTTAACTGCCCAGTTAAAGGCAGTCTCCTCTGCCTTCCCATGTTTGTGAATATTTCTTTCAGATACATTCATTTGAAATAAAATCTTTTCTGTGTGGGCATTCATATTCCTTTAGAGCTATGTATAAGAAAACCCTTATTTTTAAGAGTTGTGTTAAAAAATGATACTTATTCCTGGTCCAGGTGCCATGTGCATGTACCCACCTTCTGATAACCTTCTGAAAGTGGAGTTTGATTTTTGTTATCAGAATAAATTCCTCCATTAGTGAAGTTGTCTGAGTTGATAAATGAGTGTAAATTAAAATCTTTCACACATAACAGATGCAAGAAAATTACTAAAAATGAATGGATATCTTAATTTTTTTTTTTTTTTAATTTGTACGGTAACTGTTGGTGTGGAGAGTTACCACTAGCCAACAGCAATAATTTAGTCAGATAACTTTATTTTTAAAAGTAATTTGGTGTTTGTTCATTCCATGATAAGTATGGACACCTAGTAAGTATCCCACTACCTAAAACTATAGATATTTGTAATTTGCTGGTAACAATATAACAAAAATAACTTTCACTTTAAACACTACACATGTTTAGGAGAAAAAGATTCTCTTTGCTTTGGAATTTCTTAAGCTTGACAACACATCTGTTCCTAAATGTTCCTCTGAAAATGTGGTTCACAGAAGGTCCATGAAGAAAAGTCTTGATATACTCAGCATGTCTCTATAGAAGACTTAACACAGATCTTTCTTGCATATTAATTTAGAAATAGGAAGAGTGTGTGCTGTCATTCTGTATCCTAGTTGTGAGATCAAATTAAAATAATCTTAATTAGATTTTTCATATAGAGAATTGTGATTTAATATCTGCAGTATTAGAAGTGTTGACAAATTAATGCAAATGGGCTCGTTCTTCTAGTGGGCTCATGAGAGGAGGATAAAACGACTGCTCCATGGCACTGCTTCAAAGCCTGTGCAAGGGAAGACTCTTGATCCAGGTGTATCAGATGAACTATAATCCAAAATTACTGCCCCACACTGTCTAAACATTCTATGTATAGACCAGGGTGTCAAAGGGCTTCTAATCCCATCTACTGATAATTCCTTGCTGACCTGCATGGGGATTATACATATAACACACATGATTGTCAAAAGCTTCATTTCTCTGTGGAAGAAGCTTCTGCAAGAGCTCTTAGGACAGGTTTATTTAGTGTCTTTTTCTCTTCTCTTCTGCTGACTCTTTCCTTGCCCCCCGTCTCGAAGAAGTCAAACTGTCTGACTGATTTCAGAATGCTCATCTTTTCTCCTCTGCCATGAGTTCACAAGGCATCTTTAGTATCAAAAACTTTTGTTCCTTGGTCTGTGGGTTTGTTCAAATATATCTATTGCATTATGGCTTTACCTGAACCTTTTCTGTCCAAGGGATTCCAGCAGTCCACACTTAAAGTAAAGCAGAGATTTCAGGCACAGGTTTTGATTGCTTCACATCATTAAAAAAGCTGCTAGCAATTTTTGCAGGGTGAGTTTTTCACCCAAACTGCAATCTTGATATTTAACTACTCTCTAGATTCCTATGACTTTAGTTAGATAAAATATTGTGGTCATCCTCTTTTCCCATTTTTAAATTCTTCTTTAATATTGCCACTGTCATTGTTATCAATACAGCATGGCACTTGAGAGGTGTTTTTTCCACTTTTCATGGTATTAAACACCACTTAGTTCTGTGGCAGCCTCAGACATTCTGAAGGAAGAAACAGTATATAATGCAATTATGATAGCTGTTCTTATACCTTGAGCAGGAAATGGTATATGTTCTCTCATTTCTTGATTAATAGCATATTTCTGTGGCTTTTTACTGGAGTACTTTTACTTTGCGTTGCTGGGCTCAGAAAAATAAAGCCATGGCCTTGAGACAAAACAGGCCTTTAAAGCTGGTGTTGGTGTGAGTAGCTGGGGTGAGGCTGTGCTTTCAGAAATGTATTCAGTGGAGGTGATGGGTAGGGCTGTGCTGTTCACTCTCCCCTTGACACTGGGAGCAAGCAGCATTGCTGAAAGGCATTACAGTTCCCTGCCTTCTGTTTGTTCTGGTAATGTGGGAACACTTCAGTGTTTGGTATCTGCCAGGATGATTACACACGCTCTTCAGGCTGGGAATTCGATTGCCTTCCCCATGCTGGCAAGGGAAAGAGCAGTGCATATTTCAAGTGGCAGCCGAGAGCACGGCTGCACTGTGATGGTGCTGTGGGAGACAGGCTGTGGGAACTGGGCAGAGGGTGTCAGGTAGGCAAACAGCACCATCCCAGGAGATGAGTAGTGATGGTGCTTCCTATTTCACTAATTGTAAATGATTAGACAGGTTTATTTAATTTTTTTTAAAAATGGAAAAGATCCATAGCCTTGTTCTGAGACTCTCTTCAAGCTCACGTAAGAGAGAATTGCATGGAGGTTTAACGTCTCGGTAAGGATTAAGTCTCTGCAAGATGTTAGTAATGCTGTTTAGAGAAGACAACACTTGATCTTGAGCAAAGTTTTCAGTGGGCTGTTTCCTTTCTGCTGTGCTGCAGAGTGAGTTTCTAGCTTGCAGTAAATTTTTCCATGGTAAATGCAGTAGTAGTGAAGTATTTGCTGTAGTGCTGTTGAGAGGATCGCTGGCAGCACAAGCTCCGTGGGTGCCTCATCACGCTGGTGTTGCTCAGTTAATTTTCTGGTCTCCAAGCAGACTGAGAGCCAGCTGCAGGCAGGGCTGTTTGGCCATGGGGATGGAGCTGCTCCTGAGGCAGCACTCCCAGCAGCTTGGTGTGGGACTGGTTCCCAAACCAGCACTGACCTTCCCCACGCTGAGCTCGGCTCAGCTGCAGCTCCCTCTGCCCTACACTGAGTCCTTCATCCCTGGGCAGTGCCTGGCAGCATCCCCTGGGGCTTGTCTGTCCCTGAGCTCTGCCACACCCCGGGCCAAGGAGGGCTGGCACTGAGGCTGTGGGTGGTGGGAACTGGGATCAGCCCCTGCAGAGAGTCACATCAGGCATTGTACTTTGAGAAGTTCCCAGTGAGAGAGGCCCATCATTCTCACAGCTGAAATCTTCTTGTATTGTTTTTTCTGTTTTACCGTGTGTGACTGAGGGGTTACAGTTGGTTTTTAGTCGTTCATTGTCCTTTTTTTTTTTGCCCTTCACGCAAAAAAACCTCTCTATTTAAAGAATTGTAAAAGATTTGCTGGGTTAATGTGCTGAGTGAAGCTGTGTGAGGGCTTTCATACACCACTTTATGATAATCTGTATTTTATTCATTAACCCATGGTTTCATCTGAGTAACAGAACTTTTTACTTGTAGTTGCTGAAGGTAACATCTCTGGTACCTTGAAAAGTCAGGAAACTTCAACAGGACTTCTTATCTGAGAGCTTTGTGACTTTCTTTTTTTAGTCCAGTAACAACCAATAAAGAATTCAAACGAAATCTCACTGTGAAAGAAATGCCAGTCATGTAGTATTGCAGCTTGCAGTACCCTGGAGGCAGACAAATCCTTGTTTCTGTCTTGTACTTGCTTGTATCTTGCGTGCTTTTAAAAAGAGAAATAACCCATCGAAAAGCCTGATCCAGTGCAACATATACATTGCATTGGCTTTTCTTTACTCTAGAATTATGCAACATTCCTCTTACTTTTTCCATAAATTCTACACAAATTATTTTTACCTGTTCTGCATGTTGGGAAACAGATGGTCCAGGTAGTAAATAAGTGGCTCCCAGGAGCTATGAAATTGAATTCTACCAGGTAGCTCCTCCAGGAACCTTGTATTTACTGGTATATGTCAGTGAGCCTTCATGTTAACTATGCTTATATATCAGTGTTTATTTCCATCATTTGATTATCACTTGGTTAAGCCTAGAAGTAAAACTTTTTAAAATTATTATTTTCATGCTTTTTGGGGGCCAAAGGGGTTATATTGTAAGTATTTCTGGAAAAAAAAAATGCTCAAACCCTGAAAACCCATTGAGGAACATTGTATTAAGATAGAACTTTTTTTTCCTTTTAGACAAGAAAAATATTCTATTTTTGTTGATCCTGCTGTTGAACTGAAAAAAATCTAGATTGGTGTGCACTGTGCATTATGGTGAGTTGTCCTAAGGCCAGTAGTATAAGATGGAATAAGAAAAAAATTCAGAAGTTGAAAAAAAGTTAGTGCTGCTGGAAAGACATGATAATACTGCCTCAGAAACAGAGAAATTACATGATGCTGAAAGCCTTGTTCAATATATTTAGTTTCATTAGTAGTTCAGCTGCCAAACTTCTCAGTGGTGCAGCTTGACCTTACAGAGTCTTCAAACAACAGGAAGATTCAAAATCATTACTCTGCTGATAGACCATTCCTTCTCTTAAAGATCGGCAGCACCTGGAAGGCTGATTTATTAAAAATCTCAGTTTCCTATTAGATCTTCTCTCTCTGACACAATTACTTTAGTAATTTATTTTGAGAGACTTCTGGTATAAATTTTTAGGAGGTTGGGTTTAACAAAAAAGTGTTTTGGACGACATGTAACATTCTGTGATGCTTCTGAAATGATCAAGGTGGTGCATTGCATTAAACCACCCATGACTGGCATTTCTTTTGCCCCTTGGAACCCAAATGTGTTCAGCTCGTTCGGTGATGCAAGATCCTAAGTGCTGCTGTAACAGCTTTCAGGGATGACTCCAGACTCACAATGAATCGGAAATTATGGCACAGTTATTCTTATGTCACCATGAAAATTATCAGGCTCCCCCACAGAGAAGCAGCAGTTTTCAGGCCATAATCCTATCAGGAAAATGTCACCAGGTTCCACTGCTGGCCTAAATATTTCTGTTGAGAAATTTCTGTCTGTTGTTCAGAAAAATCTGTCTTCATTTTCACTTTGGTGGGATTCCCAGTGCTTCAAATTGTGTGAGCTTAGGCAAGAATTTGTCTGAGTCTTTAGACAGGGTCCAGCTCTTTCCCATTCTGCAGAACAAGTCTAGAGAATGTTTACCTTTCTGCACTAAAATGTTCCATGGTAGCAATGACAGTAATAATGAAATTCTTTGCTTAGAAATATATATGCCTGCTTTTCTTTTTAGTTCTTCTTACATCAGTACCTTCTTCAAACAATAGTCATGTCCCTGAGCTGCAGAAGATAAAGACATCCTTAAACTCTCTGAGATATGTTTTATTGGGAAACTAAATTAAAAGATTGATTGAAAAAAATATGTGAGATGATTGTTTTTCAATTAGAAGGAAGGAAACTCCAGCTTCTCTGTGACTCATTTTTAGGATAAGCAAAATTTGAAATAGTGTGCCTACCTTTTCATATATGTATAACATACACATATATACATATATAAAAGTACCACAGGACACTGAGGCTGCATAAAGCATTATTATTGAAGTGATGTGATTTTCCATTGACCAGACATTATTTTATGCAGCCTGTGCACCTCATGCAGTGCGATAATGAATATTTAAGTGATGTATTTCAGCAAATATAATTAGTACATGGTGTCTGAGATAATAATATTTTGTAGGGCAGTGAGTTTTAAGCTTTTTGCAGGTGACCCTCACTTGAGAGAAGTGGTTATATGACTGTAATCCCCTAGGTTTGACTTCTGATGAAGGGTCCAACTTTGCCTTTGCTTGTATGACTGCACACTGGATATTGTGGATAAGCAGTGGGGTATTTTTTCCTTGGTTTGTTTTTTTGTTGTTGTTTTTCGGGGCATTTTTTGGTTTTTTTTGTTTGGTTTGGAGGTTTTGTTTGTTTATTTTTTTGCCACAGCAACATTTAGTTTTCTACTGTAATATTGTGCTGGGGGCATGGCTGCAATGCACTGTCAGACTCTGATAAGTGACTTACCATTTCGTATCACACATTTACTGAATTTTCAGTTTGAAATGTACAGTCTGGGATGACAGCCAGTCATTCAACCTATTCGTGCTTCAAAGAGTGTAAAAAACAGGCAGACAAAAAAAGGAACACCTGGCAAATGTCTTGGGTTTAAAACAAGAGAGAGAGGTAATAGCCTCCATGGTTAGGAGTGAGATACCTTTCTTCTTTACTGAATGTGCTGAAAACATTTTCAGAACATTGAGATGCTATTTAGCTACAGCCTTGCACAAAATAATGTAGAGAATTAAGCAAACAAACAGGAGAACTGAAGCAAACCCAGCACAAAGCCCAGTCTGTGTTGCTGGGCAGGAGCCCTGGTCCCACCCCACGCTCACTGAGGGCTGCAGTGCCAGGCTGGAGGCTGGTGCCGGAGACAGCAGCTCCTGTGGCACTTCGGCATTCCTGGGCTCTCTGTTCTCCCTGACTCAGAGTAATGTGAGCTGCCTTTGAAGATGAATTTAGCTTGGAAGGTGGCCCTGTGGTTCTGTGAAACACCCGTTACTCATTGTGATGGCAGATGATGTGGTTTCCTTGAGAAAACAGTGTGGCAGAGGTATTTGAATAAAGAACCAGGAGTGCTGCAGACTAGGTTTCTAATGCTGGCTGACAAGGGTTGTCTGTGGGCTTTTTAATTATTTTCTTTCAATGCATCAGCTTCAGTTTTGGGGGATTTTCTTGTTCAGCATTTGTATTGTTTAAAGCATGAGGAAATAGTTGTGTCCTTGTTCATTTCAGAAAAATAATACATGTTTGGGTTTTTTCTTCTAGTTCTTTTGTGAAAAAGAATGATGAGCAGGTGTTTATGTCTCTTTAGCGTTTAATAATGTCATGGAGGATAATTCAGCACAACTAAGATACAATCTCCATTACTTTTTTGAGGTAGTATTGACAAAGAACTGGGATGCAGGGAAGCGATTGCTTTGCTTAGATTAGGGATGCTGCCTTTTCTGCTTTGTATTTCATCTCTGAAGTGGGAGATTAACTTGTTCTCCTCGGATCATTGTGTTCCTTGGATTTAGTGCAGGTGTTAAGTGAGTGTACTAAAGCCTGGGAAGAACTATGAAAAACAATTTGACCATGTTAAAGCAGATCTGAAGTTTCACTTTGTATTTTAGTCAACATTCGAACTGTAAAAAAGGCCGAGCAGTGATGTTTGGAAGCGTGTGCTCAGGAGCACTTGGCCATTGCTGATGTGCCTGTAATGCTGGGAGATCCAGGGGCTCTCTCTGATCCCTGGGGCTGCCAGGCTGTGCCACAATAGGACTGTTACGATGCACAGGCTCCTGAAGGATGTGCACCCTGCTTCCCATGGTAGCCCTGCCTTCACCTGCCCTGTGCTCAGCAGGGCACAGCCAGGGGCTGGGCTTTGGGCTGCACATCCTTTGCTCTTTCTTTGCATGCAAGGGAAGGGAAGATCATAGTAGCCACTCAGGTTTAGGGTTTTGATGGGGTTTTTGTTTGTTTTCAAGGAGAAAAGCGCTATTTTCCATCTCGTTTCAGCTGAGTGTTACCTCTGTGCTAGCCTGGTTTGTTTAAATGTTTCACCAGATAGAAGAATGAACTGAGCAAAATATTTTTTTTTCTTTTTTTATTATTTTGGTTCTGATTAAACCCAAATAAGTCAATTGGATAGCTTATGATTGCTTCAAAGCTACATAGAGCAGACTTTTTATTCTCAGATTACTTAATTACAACACAGTTTCCCCTCACTCAGCTTCTAATTTGAAATGAGTGCTGCTGATATTCTTGACTGCAGTAAGATCTCTTGAAGAATCAGGTTGATTATGTGGACACCAGGCTGTGATTTTTTGAAAATGCTCAGGACAATCAATGTGTACTAAAATTGATTGGAATTAGATATATTGTATGTTTGTGAATTTAAATGAGAAATTTAAAAAATTAAAAAGCCAAAGTGTGGAGAGTACCAGTATTTCAGATTTCCAGGTCTCTGATTGTCATTATGGTTTTAAAAGACTTTTCCTTGAATCCTAAATGTTTGAACTTTTATAGTGCATCCTGGTGAAATGACTAATTCAGCTAATAATTGAGAAAAGGCATCATTTCCTCCGTATTCTCCCCCAAACCAATACTGGCTACTGCTATATCAAAAATAAAATCTATTTCCCGATGTAAAAAGCCAGATGTACTCTATCAAGACACTCATTGTGTTTAAGCTTCCAAATAAAAAGCAATTTCCGAGGGGCCTCAGAGCGTGTCATGCCGTAGGATCCTTCAGGCCAATCCCTTCGGATCCTTTATTACAGGACAAGTGATTTACTCCTCCGAACTTCAGAGCTCAGCAGATTTGCAGGTACTGCTGGTGAAGTTTTAATTTAGGCAAAGATGCTCATAAAGAAGTGCTCAGATGTTCAGATGTGAATCCAATTTTATATCCCTGGCAAGTTCAATAGTGTTCGGCTCCTGCTTTTGATTCATTTGAACAGGTTTATGAAGAAGCAGCGTATTATGCTTTTATCTCTCTCACATAGACACAGGTGTGTGCATGCTCCCTAGTTAGTACTTTATATATATAAGCTTTTATATGTTTTAATATAAGCTATATAATATCTATATGAAGTTAATATTGGTATTTGTTTATTTTTCTATATTAAATGCTACATTTGTCTTGCAGCAGGTTTCAGAGTTTTTGCGGCTGCAGTGTGTGCTCAGTTACCCATGCGTGGCTTATTTTGCACAGTGTCTTATATTTACAGTGTGGGAACAGAGTCTTGAGGCAGATTAAATAATTTGTGGTAATTTGATTTCAGCTCTTGCTTCCTTCATCTTAAAGAAATGCTGTTCATTCTTATTGATGCGGACTTGGCTCACTTTTAAGAACAGCCTCCATGATATTGTGGTGACAAGATTCAGAGTCTTTATTTAACTGGTGCTACCGTGGCTCTCAGAGCAAAACTGTTTTGTTTATGTGGGTATGACTTTTTCATACTTATCCTTGAGAAGGAAAAGCTGCATCTAAAGTAAGTTGAGAAAACATGAAGCACATGAATCTTTTGAAGTAACTATTAACACAAGGGCACATATTTGTATTTTATCACTCATAAATATTCACTTATTGAAATCCAAGCATGCTTTGTCTAAAGTGAGAACACAGACTAGGAGAGTAATTCCCCTTAAACTTCTGTGTATGTGGAGATTGTCCAAACACATTTTTTTCCTGCTGTGTCTTGCTCTGCATGCTATTGTAGCATGGCACGGGATCTAGTATAGATTAGAGATGTGATGTTCTTGGTGGTCCAGATGGGGGTTTTAAACATAAAACTTCATTGGCTAAACAGTATTTTTTATGCTTAGATAAGACATAAGCAAGGATAGTAAGGGGAGCTGCACATATGATGGCCTTAAAATTTAGGAGGTGTTCATGAAAGGTGACTTTGTATTCAAAGCAGTTGACATTCCCACAGGATGCACATTTGGGCAACAGACATTCAAGAAAGATAAAAAATCTGCTGTGTAGATTTAAGGCAACATGTGGAGGATGCAGAATTTATTATAATTCATTTCTTAAAGTTTCTTGTCAGAGGACAAGTTGTACTTGCCCTGTGTAAGTCCCAGTAAACCTGTCTGTCTGTTCTTCACCAGCCTGCGCTTCCCCAAGCCCACAGAAACGCTGAAGAAAATGAATGGCCTCTCTCCAAAAACGCTGTTCTCGTTCTGTTCCCTGGTTGTATTGCTGTTAGGAAGAGGTGCTTTCACTGCTTTTCCCTGGGGCAGGCAGTCTGCAGAGCAGTGCCAGGAGAGAGCTGCCCCTGGGGGTGTTGCACAGAATCAGTTAGGTTGGAAAAGCCTCCCAAGATCCTCAAGTCTGACCCCTAAGCCAGCACTGGGAGGTCACCACTAACCCATGTCCCTAAGTGCTGCTACAGCTCAGGGTTCCATACCAGTGAAATACCCTCTTGGTATTCGGGGGTTTGGGCTCTGGGGTTGGGGTTTGGGTTTGGGGTGTTATTTTGTCTCTTGGATCTTTTGTTTATTTTGGGTTTTTTATAAATATTGGTCTTAATTAAGTTACAGTAATTACTCAGTTCAGCAGCTTTTCTAGACTTTTTTTTCATATGACAAAGATCAATCTTGCTGCAAATGATGTTTTGTGATGTTTTCTTTTAGTATTTGATTCATTAAGTACAGAATTTTCTTCAGTTTCTAAAAACAAACATGCATCATTAGAATTATGATTTCTCTAGTATTAGTGATTAATGTTCACTAGAAAACTGCAACTTGATACAATGTCTAAAGCTTGCAGTTCATAATTGTGTTTGTTTTCTTTATTCTTCTGCTGTTTTTATTAGACATAAATTATTGCCATGTGTGGAATTTCACGTGAACTTATTTACCAGTCTGCATTGGTTTAGAAAAGTGACAATGTTAGAATGACACCTTCTTATCAGATTTTCTTTTCATGTGCTGTTATTTTAATCCATTTGCCTTACTGATTAGAAAAAAATATTTTTCATTATCGATGCAAACATGTCAGTACTCAAAGAATGAGAAAAGTTTTTTTCCTTCTTTATCACAAAAAAAATCATTTTTCAGTGAAAGAGACTGAAAGAGTTGCATAATTTCCAGATCTTGCTGTGTGTTTGTCGCATTACTAAATAGAAAAATACAGGCCAAATCCTGACCACATGGAATAACATGAAAGATACCATCACTGCCTTGTTGCTCTCTTTTCATATTTGGAGTTTAATCTTCTTGTGTGGGCACAAATCCTGTTCATTTGAAGCTGATTGGTAAAATACCAGTGAATGAAAGAAGATTGATTTCTCTGATTAAGTTTCATAGGGGCCTAAAGACCATATTCTCAAAAGCTATTTTTAATCCATTAAGGTTCATCTGCTCAAAGCCCCTGACAGAAACGGGGGGGGAAGTTCCTGTCAGTAGCTGTAGGGAATGGTCAAGCTAGGCTTCTGTCCTGGCTGCCCGCCCCACTGAGGAGACTTTCTCCAGGGAGAATCCATAAGGAAGTATTTTTAAATTTAAATATAGTCTTTGTCAACATGCCAGCTGTGCAGGCTGGAAGCACTGTTTTATGTTGCTGATCTCAAATAATCACTGATCGGATTTGCCCACAGTTTGATGCCCACAGTTTGATGCCCACAGGTCCAAGAGGCAGTGGCCCCTTGAAAACGCAGAGGAGAGCAGTGTCATCACACACAGCTGTGATTTGTTTTTCTTTTCTGTTTTAGGCCCTTCAAATCATCACAGCCAGTCAACGCTGAGGCCACCTCTCCCTCCTCCTCACAACCATTCCCTGTCCCATCATCATTCCTCTGCCAACTCCCTCAACAGGAACTCGCTCACCAATCGCCGGAACCAGATCCACGCACCCGCTCCGGCGCCCAATGACCTGGCCACCACCCCCGAGTCCGTGCAGCTCCAGGACAGCTGGGTGCTCAACAGCAACGTCCCGCTCGAGACCAGGTGGGTGGCATGGACGGGCACCCTGGGGGATGCCATTGATGGTCCTCCAAAGTGCACAGAGGAAACCCTTGTCTTGTTGGGAGATGGGGTCTGGTGTCCTGTGCGACAGGGGGGGTTTTTCTGACACAGCATGGGGAGCGAGTGGCATTAGAACACCCAACAGCCCCAATCTGCTTTGCACTGGGAGGTGGACAGTGAATAGCTCTGCTCACATCCTGTTTCAAAGCCTTTTATTCACTTGGACCTTCCTTGCATACACAGCTCATGCGATTAGTACAGCACATTTATATCACAGGCTCAGGGACAACTTACTTAGAATTCATATTGACTGTGCTGCTGAAAAATTATACATTTTGCCTTTCCTGAAGCAACAAACAGAGGCTCACTTGACATTATGCATTTTGGGAGACTTTGAGAAACAATCCGAGATTCAAGACTGACAGTACTATAATTTTAATTTATACCTCATCCAGCATGCAAGTTCATTTTAATCTCTTCTGTACGTGTTAACAGCTTGATGCCTGTGGGGCAAACAGCAGCATATAAATGAAAAGGTGCAGCACTTAGGCCTGACAGAGAAATAAATAAATAAATGCCTGACATGCTGCTGGTCTAAATATTCTGGTTTGTTGTCATTTGGGGTATGGAATGTCAAACATATTTAACTTGCACTTTAAATAGCAGAGTTGGCAGAGCTGATCTCTCAGAATTTAAAATTAGCCATTGTGGTGCTGAATAAAGTGCTTGGAATAGCAGGGTGGTGTTGCTTGCCCAGATAGTGATAAACACAGTGAGCAGGTGGAGGAGCTGGGCTGCTGGGAGCACTGGCTCCTGCCAGGGTTTCAGCTGCTTGGTTGCCACAGCTTCTGGGATGTTACATTTGGTTTGCAGCCTCCTGGGACTGTAATGCCGCTCTGCTGGATTACACCCCGAGTAGCCACATACGGGGTAGTTACGCCCCCATGCAGCCTCAGCCCAGGCCCTCCAACATTTGATTAAAGACTGGTCGTCTGGTTTGGAGCTCTGGAAGGGGCTGGGTTGGAGCTCACAACACCAAGGCTGTTGTTACTCAGCAGTTGGGTACAGCTCCATGGGGAGCAAATGAGACGGGAAAGGGCAGGGAGCCTGTGCCAGTCTGTGCTGGGCTGGGATGTGCGCAAGGGGCTGCCCTTACATTGTCCTGCTCTGATAAAATGGGAACGTGGGTGCCATGAAGAAGTGGGGTGCTGAAAAGCAAATGCAGGTTATCCAAAGCCAAGATGGCCAAAAAAAGGAAAGGAAAGGGATTCTTGCTTACTGAAGGTTTGGAGCTAACTTTCTCAAAAAAAGAAACCATCCAAAATCAAACAAAAAAACCCCATGATGCTGAGCTCTGAACTGCTGCTCCTGTGAGAAGCTCTGCTATTTTATAGAACTTAATTTGGACATCCTGAATTTGTTATTTATTGCTAAAAATCACAAGATGGAAATGTTGGTCCTGTTCAGCCCAGACTGGTTCTTGCTGTGTGGTTCATTGCCCAGGATTAGTACTTCCTTTTAATTCTGGTGTAGAGTGGCCAACTCTGTGCCTGGTCTGCCTCTTTCTGTATGGAATTGTTCTTGGGTACAACAATACCTGAAACCTGTCCTTTCTGAAGGCTCAAGATTGTCCCAATTTACCAATAACTTTACCTGGAGGGAATTCCTTGGATATTCACAAAAGGATCATTTGCCGTAATGCTGGTGTCTCTGAGCCACAGCAGGGGGCTGGGGTTTTACTGTCTGATTTTGTACCTATTCCCAGCCAGAGGTGACTGTGAATTCCATTATTTGATTCTACTCTTTCTTCTTACCATGAAACCTGTGGGTGTGTCATGTTGATGACAAAAGGTTACTTTGTGAATACTGTTATTTTTGGAGGTTGCAGGATGCCCGACAGTTAATTGGAGCCTTTTAGAAGACAGGTTTGTCACAGGCAAGTATTAAGCTATTAGAAAATGTCCTGGCAGAATTGCTGTGTTCCAAGTCTATTCCAGAGCTGCTTCAGGATCGATTTTAGTTCTTTTCTGAAATTACACACCTGACAGGGCTTGATGACAAGTTTCATCACAAGAATATTAACTCAGAAGATGACTGAAATTGATGCTTGTAAAATCATTGAGACTTTCAGAATTAGCCTGTAATTTTTTCATTTTAAAACGGGTGTTTCATCTACATTCATACCAATAGCCACACACAAAAAAAACCAAAACCATCTTTTTGGGAACTTTTTACTTCAGTCTTTACTTCATAGCTTTAGCTTGTTGCAAAATACTGACCCCTCTCATACTGCCTCTTCACAGTGCACTACTCTAATTTTTTTATCTTGTTATCTGTTTATTAATCTCCATAGTGGAGTGCTCAGGAGGCAAAGCCAGCACTGACAGCACCTTCTTTATCAAGAGAGGGTTTCATAACTTTGCGTTTTCGTCTCTCAGTTGTCTTCAGTAGGTTTTGTGCTCAACTGAAAATGATGTGCAAGTGGTCACGTTACTGATTATGAAACAAAAAGTGGCACCTGAGCTGTCTGAAGGGAATGCTTTGTGTCAGCCCTACAAAACTCAGATCACAATTTAGATTCCAGATACCTCTTTATCTAACAGTACCAAGTGCTGAAATCATTGAATAATACAACACGTGTCTGCATGTTGGTTGGTTTTTTTTTTCCCTGCTAAGAATATTTTAACCTTCCCTTTGTTCCTTTGGTGTCTTAAGCAGTTTGGGCTAAATTCAGACTGGAGACATCACATTTCGTAAATACATCCTTTCTCTATCTCTTGTTTCAATATTGATTGGGGATTGTTAATCACATTTGGTTTATTTTCTTTATGACGTAAAGGAAGCTTTGACTGCTTGCACATGTTTTCATGTGGCCCTTTCAGGCAACTGTACCCAAATCTTTGTGTATGCTTTGTGGTGCTGTATTTTTTACACAATTATGTTTAGCTGTATTTCAGCAGCTCGTTGCTTCTAGTGGAGTTATGAGTTTGCGAAATGCCTATGCAGAGTTCCTAATTGTACTTTTTTAGAGTCATAGAATGGTTTGGGTTGGAAGGAGCTTTAAGGATCATCATGGGCAGGGACACCTTCCACTAGATCAAGTTGCTCAAAGCCCTGACTAACCTGACCTGGAACACTTCCAGTGATGTGTGCTTGATTTTAGTGTGCTTATTCCTGGTTCAAGGCAAACAAAGAGGGGCTGTGCCTTCCCGAGTCTGCTGCTGCTTTATGGCTGCACGTGCTCCCAGGCTGGCTGCATAATCGTTCTGTTTTCTTTGAAATAAGGGTCTGTAATGGAAGGGTTGAAATATCTCTAAGTAAGGACACAGTAATGCATGGCTGTAGCACTTTTATGGTGCTATTTTTATGGTTCATTTCTGCAGTATTTAGCCGCTTTACCTTTAGGCTCAGAGCTGCTGTTTAATGCTCTTTAACTTTTATTGTCCTCTTGCAGTCTGTTTCCAAGCATCTCCTCCTCCTCCTAACAAAGTGCTGGTTTCCACCTTCTCCAGTTGAGAGGTGTTCCTTTATTGCCTCTTTAATCATTGCTTTCCAAGGGGATGTGTGATGAAAATACTGCCTTTGAACATCCCAGTGTGGGTCTCGTTCCTTCCTGACAGCCAGAGAGGCAGCGCTCTGCTTTAAAGCTGGGCATGCTTTGAGGGCACAGGGAGAAAGGAATGGCTTTGCAGGGGAGGTTCCCAGGGCTCCTCACACAGCAGGAGTCCTCTGGTGTGGGAACCTCAGACAGGCACTGGGCATAATGGGATGGCTGGTGAGGGAGGAGAACAGAGGAGCTTTCATGGATGGATGTTTCACTGAGATTGCCTGATTTACTAATGCCTTTTTCATTACTTTATATTGATGTAAAATTAATTGATACCATTATAATTAATAATACTTAATTTGGGAGAAAAAAAGACTTGAATTAAATAGAAATTACTCTTATTCTTCAGTTCTCATAATTAGTCTCGTAATTTGAAATATTTTCAGTCCGAATCTTTCAGTTGTAAAGATAATTTTGTATCTATGTCTATAATTTCTTTGTGCTTGCTCACAAGGAGCTGATGCTAGGCTTTAAGGAAGACTGTAACATCCTAATGCTTCTTCTGTGTTTCAGGAGAAAGGATGATGGCCACTCTTCTGGTGATCATGAAATCGTTGTCTTTAGATCTTGTGGGCTGTAGTATGAGACCACTGGTCCAAATCTGGGGTCATTTGTGCAAAGTTCAGTTTAAAGATTGAGAAATCTGAATATTTAACCTGAAAAGAATTCCTATGAACCCTAAAAGAACCCCATGTTGCACTTCAAAATATTTGCCTTTTCCTGGGTTTCAGGCTGCATTTGTTACTTTGCCAGTGTGATTCCAGCACGGTCACTCTGGGTGACCCTGAGGACAGCAATGAGAGATAAATGGATGGAGCAGCAATGTGAGCTGTAACCCAGTCTGCACCATGCAGAGCTTGAACTCAAAATCATGGGGTAACACAGCTGGGAAACATCTGCACCCAGTGCTCCTGGAGCTGTAGCCTTGCAGTGCAGCAATGAACAGTGCCCTGTGCCTGTGCATAGGCTGTGGCAGTCAAGAATAGGGTGCATGAGGAGAGGGATTTAATGGTGGGGGACAGCATTATTAATTTTTTGAGAAAGAAATATCTGAAATGTTGTTAATACTGCGTTCACATTTTGTACCATGTTTGGGTGCCAAGATCAGCTGCAAAACTTCTGAACTGAATATGTAAACTTGAAGTTTCTGAATGTGTTGAAGTTCCAAGCTACAGCTGCTCTCTGCAATTGTCTGCCTATTTTCAATGATGTCTCAATATTTTGATATCTTTGTACATGATGCAAAATGTTCTGGAACAGAACAGTGAAACAAAATTTCTTTTCCTTTTGTTAATGCAAATTCTTAGGATATATTGGGCATAACAAACAACTGCTTGGAACAGTGAAGCGAGTCCTTACTCTAATTTTGCATTGTCTTTTGTGGCTTTCTCTTACCATTTACTTGCAGCTACAGGTACATGTGCTAGAGCAGGTTATTCCCCTGAGACCGAAGGTTGGAGCAGGAACTGACTCCTTCATTCTCTTGTTCCTGCATGTGAAGGTTGCAGAAAGGTTGTGGGGATTTTCCAAATAATTAGGATCTGCATAGATAGATTCTGGATCTGTCTAAAAATCAAAAGCATTTTAGAGAATTAAGGAAAGCACAGTCAAAAGCATCCCCAAGGACTTTAAACACATTTGGGCCATGTACTTGGAAGAATTCCAAAAGCACTGTAGAAAGGTCATTTTTAGCAGGCTACTGGAATATCGTTTTCATAACTAATATAGGCATGAATAGGAGAGAGAAAAGGGTGAAGGGAAACACTACAAAAGCAGGATACATAATGACGATTCAGAAAATCAGTCTAGATGTACTCCCACTCACGTACACATAAGCTCAAAGAAGTTTTTACTGATTGCAGATAATTGCATGTTTTCATGATCTTGTTTTAACTTCTGGGTTGTGCAGAGTGAACAGGCAGCATGAGTGACTGCGCAGGAAGAGACAGGCACGTTTAGGGTCTTTATGAAAAAAAAGTCTAGAGTTACGAGATTTTGGTTCCTCTTCTTTTAAGTTTATGTGTCGGCTTATAAAGTTCTCTCAGAGTTCTGAGTTTTATTATTCTGTTCTGTTACTTATAGACTTGAAATAGCACTGTTAGTACTTTTTCTTTTTTTCTTGTTAAGTGAGTGGTTGAATTAAGAGGTAGTGAAGAGCTTACATGTATGCCTTTTAAAATAGAAGTGTTTTGAAATTATGTTCATTAATTGATGTAGAAATTTAAAACTGCATGGACCCATTGAAATGCAAAAGACTGTTATCATTATCCTCACCACTGGAATAACAAATGGAGGCATTATTGCACTTCATCACTTGGAACCATGCAGCAACCACTCAGAACCCTCTGGCAAAAAAAGACACAAGGTTTTCTGCTTAAGAAGAGAAAGTTCCTGTAGTTGAGCAGGTTCAGAGCTGCCTAAATGTTCCAGGATCTGCTCATTGATCCTGCTACACTTTCATGTAAGTGCATATGCAAAGACCCTGATTTTTTGTGTTTGTGTCTGTGGCTGTGCTGTTACTCTTTACTAGGCGTTAGCCAGCAGTTTCATTGCTGCATTCCTGGGGAATAAACGATAGTGCAAGAAAGAGATTCATAAATTTAAAGGGCAAAGCAGTCATTGACTGGCTAACTCCCACAAAAACTAACTAGGATTCAAGCAGACAGGCTGAGTGGGCTCACCACCTCTTGCAGAGTACCTGGAATCTTGTCGACCACACGGGCATCAGTCAGGAAGGTGATGGGTGGCTCCTGTAGCTCCTGTAGCCATGTGCCAGCAGCTCCTCTCCCTTGCTGGCCTTCCTGGGTTTTCCCTTTCTAGAGTTTATGCCTTTCCAAGTTGGTGTTCTCCATCTCAAACTCTCGAGCTGCTCACAATCCCCACTTCAGCAGTCTCTGAAATATTTTCAGAGACTCTCCTTATTTTCCACTGTACCTTTCTACAGCCTCTCTCACAGCTCTGCAGTGTCACAGCTCAGTAGCTTCTGAGCAGCTGGGGACAGGGCAGTGCCATGGGGACATGCCAGAGCCAGGCCAGGAGCACATGGTGAGACCCCCAGAGAACGCTGCAGGGGTCAGCTCGCAGTGGGATTAGGGAGAGAGAAGCTTGTAAGAGTGTATCCAAAAGTATCTCAGTCTCACAGATGAAGAGCAGGTGTCCTGTGGAGAGGGGCCCAGCACAGAGCTGTCGCGCAGTGCAGGTGTTTTGCCTTTGTGGCTTTGTGAGCGATGCCTGCTTGGTTTTGTTTAATAATATGACAGATCAAGGTGCCCAAAGGTTGGCACCTGCCTTTCTGTACAGCACCCTGCCTGGCTGTCAGGCAGTGTTCAATTACTGTGCTTCACATGTCCAGCTGTGTCTTTGTTAGAGGGTGGCAGTGGCGGTGACAAGCCAACAACTCGCAGCAACCTCGGTGACATTGCTTTACACTCCGAGGTTTTTAGAACACTTTGCCTGGGGACATGAAGAACCCAGCCTTTAAGGAATCATCAGCCTTTCAAGAGCTGAGGAGCTGGAATTGGAGCTGCTCTGGGTGCTGGAGGGCTGCTGCAAGGATCAGCAGGTTACAGTGGGTACAAGTGTTGCATTGATACTGATGTCTTCATCCTGAATTACTGTTTCCATGCCTAACAGAGTGTCCTTAGTTACTGCATCAGTATCTGCAGCAGGCTGAAAAGCACTGAAATAGGGTCATGTCATGGAGTGTCCTTTGTTTCCACAGGCATTTGGGTGTGGGGGTGCACAACACACAGGTGTGTAAAATGGCCAGCTGGTTTATGTAAGTGTGTATTTGAAATAGCTTTCCATTGAAAAATCTGTCTTACTGAGTTTAGTCTGTGGATTTGACATGATTGAGACAATTTCTTGTAACTGTACAATTTAAACACAAATAGGTAACACTTGTTAAGCTTTATTGCTGGCTTTAGAGTTCTAGGCACTCAAAAGGAAACTTCCGTGCAGTTTTAGCACATCAGAGAGCCCTCAGCTGTGGAAACGTGGCTGATGGTCCCATGTTTTCTGCAAGAATCTGAGAGAACATGCAATTAAATCCCATTTGGGGAAAGACTGTGAAATAGGTAACCAAAGCTTGCACCAGTCTACCACTCAGAGTTCATTTTTTTTCATAACAGGCATAAGAACAGCTTGTAGTTTTCTTCAGAATTGGTTTCTTTTTGTTTGGAAGCTAGAAGTCTTCCATAAAACTTCACTGTCTGAATTTGGTAGCCACTTTGAGACTTCCACTGACATAAAATGACTCATGGCTACTTTTATGGCAGACTTTGAAAACTGCAGAAGATATTTTTTTATCACAATGAAAGCCAGCATACTATGTTCTGTATTCCATTGTTTCTTTTCTGGTAAGAATAAATGTCCAATAAAATTATAGATAGATGTGATTTTACCGCAGCTTGAAGATATTTTTAAGTCCTAGAACAGCTAAATTGAGCTGTTTCTATTCTCTTGGCATGTAGCTTTTCTATTTTTTAATTACTATTAAAAACCCTATAAAATAAAAAAAAAGACAATTTAAGCATTACAATTCTATGTAAGCCTTTTTTTTTTCATACAGAAGAAGTTTAGGACAGTATGAGGAGGGAAAGAAGCAATTTATGTTAGAAAATGTCTTGTTCTTCCTTTCTATTACAGTTTTTCATCGCAAAACCGATTTTTTTTTCTACTCATTCTTGCAGTGTGCTGCCATGACAATCTGTCCAGAAAGGAGGGGGGGAAAAGCTGATTGTTCTCTCAAAAAATATGGAAGTTAATACAGTCTGTCAGACCACTATTCCCTGAACAGCAGAGGTCCTTTTGACCTGTGGGAAAGTACATGCTAGAGAGAGCTCTGAATTAATGAAGAAAGCAAAATATAGCTTTTTCCATTTACCATTAGTGCACAGAACAGTGGTCAAATGTCCCCTCGCAAGCTCAACTTTCCCAGATGTCACCTTTGTGGTGGTGTCAGCGATGAGGTGCACGGGTGTGACCCCCCACAGCAGCAGTGCTGAAAACAGAGGGGGTGAATCCTGAATCCTGTAGCCTGAATCCGGAGCCTGCGAGCAGGAGAGGAGAGCACAGAGTGAGCTGCAGGGTTAACTTTTGTTCTGTGGGAAGCACCCAAGCTCCTTCCACAGCTTTTCAAGGACACTGAAATTAGAGAATCATTGTAGGCTGGCAACCATATTTTGTGATTTTTTTCAGTATGGAATTGTCTTATTGATCCACAGAAATCAGGGAGACTGGGCTGAGACTTAGCAAATTTACTCCCATATTTTCAAAATATTAGATTAGTCCTAGTCTGATTCAAATTGCTAACACTTAATTGTGAGCTAGAAAATGTGTCTTTCTTAATTGTGTTTGATAGGTGAACACGTAAGACAGAGAATACAATTTTTTAATTCTTATATGGAGTGTATTTGAAATTAAGTGAACTGGTATAAATCAGATCATTTCTTTTCATAAGCAGGCATTGTACAATGCTCCCAGCTTTACCACTGTGAGGCTGTAATTAATGTTGATAAATGCTCATGTTCTCTCTGCGCAGCTTCAGCCCACAGACAATTGGTTGTACCAGAGCATGTCAAATCTCACATAAAAATATGGCTATAGATCATTGGGTTTAGGGATAGAGTTGAGACAAGTCAATTTATTTCCATTAGTAGCTGAATCTAGATTTAAAACTCTGGGGGTCCAAGTGTTTTTGTCCATGATGTTCTCAGTCTTTCTGGTGTGCTTTGCTAGGATTTAAGGTATACCTGCTAATCTGGCCCCCAGCTTTGGAATGCAGTGTCCATTTTCCAAAGTGTCTTGGGGGATATTTAACATGTCTTTAATTAAATGCCTTTTTTAAACTTTCGAAGGCAGAACTTGTGTACTTTCAAGATGGTGTGATGTCTTCTGATAGCTGCCACTTTGTCAGGGGTCCATATTGAGACAGTGAACTTTCAGCTTTCAAAATGCATGGGTAGGACAAAATTCAGGGTTTATCCAATGACATTCTTTCTTTTTGGCTTTGATAATGCCATCGTCTCATGTAGCCTTTTCAGTCAGCTTTTTTTGCTTCTACAAAGTTCTGATTAGTTTTAACAATATCACAGAGATCCTGTTTGTATGGACAAGTGTTTTGGTTTTCTTTATATACTTTATGTATCTCAAAGAGGATCATGGTGGAACTGCTTTTTTGTTCTACTTTTTTTGTCTTCTCACATGCAACAGTATATGATTGACATGTTCTATTAAAGCATATCTAGATATTCATTAATTCAATTTTAATGGGAGCAGAGTTTCATTATATATCTGAGTTTACTTTAACAATGCTTTATATTAAAATTTCTGTTGGTGCTGTAGCTGCCTTCTCAGCTAAAGAGGACATAAAATTCCTGGGTTTAAAAGTATTTCAGATAAAGACAGTTCCAAGGACTCTAATTTCCAGTTTCATTCTAAAAGATCTGCTTTGGGGCAGGGAAAGGGTAAGCACTGTTTGTTGCAGACCCTTATGTCCAAAGCTAAGAGGGTCGTTCCTGCCATGGGGATTCCGGAGGAGAAGGGGTCCTGGGCTGAGGCAGATGCAGAGTTACCCTGAATAAGAGGAGCTTTCCTGCCTGCCTTTGTCTCACCAGCTCCATCTTCCTTCTGGCTTTCCCTTGTTCCTCATGCTCCGTGTCATTTCAATCCCTAGGTCCTATCATGGAAGTGCTCTTGTGCTCCCAAGACTGGAGAGCAAGCAGAAAGGACTAAACCTGCTTCTGCTGACGAGTTAATCAGGTTCTACCCAGACAGAGGGAGCAGAAGAGTCAGTAGGTCTGGTGCAACACAACAAGCCCCATAGTATCATTTACCCATCAGTTACTTTAATTGAACTGTTGCAAAGTAAAGAAACATTTAAAATGAAGTGTTCAAGACATCAGACTGCCATTATTTCTTGCTTTCCTTTAACTGAAAGAGGTTTTTCATAATTTAAAAGTCTGGGTAATTTTAAGGGGAAGTATTTTAGCATTTGCCTTTATTGCTTTTTCTCAGAGATCACCTATGATGTGCAGAAAAGAAGCAATTCTAACCTCTAATGTGCCTCTCTGATGAAGAAAAAGAAGGACAGATTTATTTGTTAAAGAAACCCCAATGTTTCTATGAAGTAACTGGTTAGAATTAATCTGTTTGAGTTTGATTGTGTTTCTGAAGTCTCCAAAGTACAAAGAGAAAGTTTTGATGGTGGATACTGCCACTGTCTTTGTGTATTTTCTGCAACAAACTAGATTTTGGTCACCGATGAAAGGTATGTACAAGGCTACTTGGAGTTTAAAAATCAGTAACAAAGGCGGTATCAAAGTGATTGTTCATATTTGTTAATAGAGTTTATTAATTGATGCACTAAAAAAAACAAAGAAAACCCCACACATATTTTCAGAGGCTGTCTTCAACTGGAAATGTTTAATCAGAAATCAGGGGAACCTAGCCAGCCTTCCTTTTACTGTCTTTTAGCTGTGTTCAAGTTCTGTGCAATCTCTTATACTCTGGGTTTTATTTCAAAACTAGTGTTTTAAAAAATGCCTTTTAAATCACTTCTGGTATTCTGTAGAATAGGTATA
The DNA here is from genome assembly GCF_009650955.1 of Corvus moneduloides. Classification (NCBI taxonomy): domain Eukaryota; kingdom Metazoa; phylum Chordata; class Aves; order Passeriformes; family Corvidae; genus Corvus; species Corvus moneduloides. Next base: position 14,684,761 of record NC_045490.1, read on the forward strand.
CACTGATCTATGCTTGACAGTAGGCACATTCATGATCGTGGGCTGGAAAACATACTTGGGAAACACATTTCAGCCTCAAACTTCCAAATTGTTGTTGTCAGTGAGTGACATGGATTTTAAAGCTCTAACAGGTGGTTTGAGAGTGACATACTGGATTGTATCTGAATAAAAATGTTAAACATATTTTACATTGGAAGTAAGACCTGCGTTATTTTAGGCTGTGATTTTGATTTTGGAGATTACTGAGTGTCTTCATTCTGTTTGATTCCAAGAAGCACTTGTTTTTCAGAGCTGTGAAGGGAGAGGGTATGGAGCAAGTCTTCAGAGCTCTCTGTCTTAAGCCAAGTGACTTTCTGTAAGACCACAGCCTGTATTCTGTGCTTCTCCTTTCATTGTCTACTGGAACATGCTTGTAGTCAGTTCTTCCTGACTGTGAGAAGTTAATCTAAAGAAACCAGTCTTACAGTTTGCTTTCTCCATTTCTTCTGTCTGGAATGTGTTGACAGCATTTTCTGAGATTCATTAGAGAGTGTATTCTGTCCCTTATTTTCTTCCTAACAAATGTACGGGCAGTCGAAATCCTCTTTTTATCTGCTGAGTCATGTGCTTTTGGTAATTGTCTTAGCCGTTCAAACCAAACCTGTGTACTATTAAACCACAAAATCATGGTTAATTCTAGTTCTGGCAAGATCTTCTCCTACAGGACTATGGGTTTTGCTCAGTATGTTCTTACAGTTTTGCTGGGAGCTTTTGCCAAGAGTGTAAATGAGACTCAGAGTGTGGTTTTCTTAGAATATTTTGAGTGGCGGATTCCACAGGGAACTCCCAGACATTTCATGGGTCATGCTGGTGTTTTAGCTAGTATGTGGTCAAGTTGCATCTAATTACAGAAAAGATTAAGAAAGATATCCTGACACTGTATTTTAGTGCCAGTTGTTAAGATCTGGTAGCAAAAAGACTGAGAATTTTCATCTCCCTATTTCTTCCTACAAAATCCTTTTTCTTTTTGGTTGAATTTACCAGGCTGTGGCAGCTGGAATGGTATAGGAGTAGGAGATGTTCTTTCTTAACTACAGGACTTGCCATTTTCAACTATGTTCCATTTTATGTTTTTCAGGCATTTCTTGTTTAAGACATCTTCTGGAACTACTCCGCTGTTCAGTAGTTCTTCCCCTGGTTACCCGTTGACCTCAGGAACGGTTTATACTCCACCTCCCAGACTGTTACCTAGAAATACATTCTCCAGGAATGCATTCAAGCTGAAAAAACCCTCCAAGTACTGTAGCTGGAAGTGTGCTGCTTTATCTGCAATTGCTGCTGCAGTCCTGCTTGCCATCTTGCTAGCATATTTCATAGGTAAGGCTGTGTTTTCTCTGTCAAATCACATGGCTGTGTCAGAAAATGAAAGTTCAGCAGATGAAAGGATGCTCAATGTGTTTCACAAATGTGTGTTCTTAGTGAGCAAATAATATTATTATTCCTTATTCTGATTAATGAGGAAAAAAAAATGTTCAAGTCACATTCACTGTCATAAGAGCAGTGGAAGCAAGAAATTGATTCAAGATTCTTAATGTGCAGTGTTAACTTTAGGTGTCAGATATGCACATCTCATAGATGGTCCAAACAGAGTGATTGAATGACTTTTTGATGTAGTGCCATATGTTTAAAAAGTATTTAGAAAAAAATGTGATAGGTGGTGAATTCACATAAATAACAGAAGCTAGTGGCATTTGAATTCAAATATTACCATCACACGCTGCCTTTAGATAAAAAAAGAAACAAAATAATTTTGATTACTAGATCTCAGTCTGTATGGGTCTGTGTGCCTAAATCCTGGTGGTGTTAAATATGAATCATTAGATGGTTCCATTTTGCATGCAGTTATTTTCCATATTCCACTCATCCTTAGCATTTTGTAAGGAAAAATATAGAAACGCTGAATGTTGCATTTATTTCCCATGATTCATATATTAATAGCAGCCACACGGTGTCCTAATTCGTTCTGTGGTTTTTTTGAGATGTTTTTAACATGCTGCTGAGATTTTGTCTTTCTTAATTCAATTAATTTTGGATTTCCTCCCCCTTCCCTGGTACCTCTTTCAATCTCTGTTGTTGTAGAGGTTTATCTAAGTGTCTACACAAACTACCAGTGTATTTTGCACTTTTTTCAGTGCCTTTAACAATATGCTGATGACAGTGATGTGCTGCACAAACTCTTTAGCTTCTCTGACTAAATGGCAAAATTATGGTAGCTTGACAATATTTTCTGTTAATACTTTCCAGACCTATTCTTTGTAGGATTTATTTCATCTGTGAAGCTATTCTCACATATGGCACTCAAAAGATCTATAATGATGTGCTGAATTTTCTCTCTCTTTTTTTTTTTGATCCTATGTAACCTGACTCTTCAGGATAGACACCTGAAAATCCCATTTTTCATACTAATGAGCTTCCATATGTGATTAATATATACAGTAGTAGGAAAGAGCTGGCTGAATATTCCTGCTGTCTGTTTAGTCCAGACCTACATCCCAGCATACTGAATACTACAGATCTAACCATCTTTCTGTATTTCCCCTGTAGAAAGCCTCAGAAGAATAACAAGCTTAGTTTGGTATATAAATGAAAAGATTGGAAAGCACATGATTCATTGAACTTGACAGTTATCATACAGCAGCTCCCTGTTAGAGTGATTATGCACATGGGAAATGATATACTGCGAGTTGAACATTTTATTCATGTGCATAACTTTGAAGTGATGGATTATGAAATGTGTTTTTCCTTGGTATTTAGGTTACTGTAATCTTAAGCAAAGCTTTGCAATGTGGTTATTGCTTTTTACACTTTCATATGTAAGACAAGAGAAAATGTAAGGCAATGTATTGACTCTTAATAATTGATGAATGATCTATCATTTCAAGTAATGACATAACTGATCCATTTTGACAGAAGTTTTTGAGGTCGTCTTTCCTGTTGAGAGAACGATGAGCACAATAGAGTTGGTAGTGAACACAACAAAGCAGGGTTTAGGAGAGAGTGTTGGCTCAAGTTTTAAATAATGAGAAGTTACCTGACAAGCTTCATGCCATACACAGAAAAGAATAAGTATATGTCAAACCCAGAAAATAGCTGAAATTAATCCAATGAATAAATTTGATAGATCCACTGTGATCATAATTTAGAGTGATGGAAGAGAGAGAAAAGAAAAAACAAAATAGCAGTGGTGTAGCCTTGGATCCATGAGAACAACAGAAAGGTAAAAGCAAAGTGCTTAAGTTAGGCCATTTATTAAATTAATTCCTTCGCTCTCAGCAAAAAAATCATACAATTCATTGCACATGACAAAGAGCAGGTGTAAACCATGAGCTATAAACTAATCCTTGCTGTCCTCCAGCAGTATGAGTTAAGGTGCTAAATCATCTCCTGATTTGAAAAAAGGAAAGGCTTGGAAGGTGCTGCTATTGTATTTCTGCCTTACATGTCCACAATGAAAATTTCTTGCTCTCTAACAGAGCAGAGGTTCCATCTCTGGGGTTACATTAGCTAAAAGTAAGAGTTATGGAAAAAGTCATCAAAATTTGCAGCAAATGGTTCTGCTCCTTAGGCTTGTCAGTGTATCTGGACTGTGTGAATGTGATGTATCAATGCTGATCAAGACTCTTGCAGGGCCAAATGCAAAAGGCAGTGATGGCAAATATGAGATAAATTTTACTGAAAGAGGAATTTGAAGTTCTCATATTCTTCAGGATTTCTAAATGAATTTTCCTATCATAAAAGAGATGGGAGAATTGACATGGATGGATCATTGAAAACATAATGTCTACAGGTTTAAACATGGAACTTTGAGACTGCAAAAGATTATGGCTGGCATGAAAAAATTTCTAATGAGGGTGATTTAAATAGAGAAGCAAAAAAAGACCTCATAACTGATAGAAAAGATAAATTTTTAAAAACTTAATAGGCATTCCTATTGCCTTTCCTCCAACACACAACTAAAAATACAGTGAATGAAATGAAAAGGCAGTATGTTTAAAGCTTTAAAAATAAATTCATAGTGCATAAATAACCTTTGGAACTTCTTGCCACACTACATAATTGATGTTAAATAAAGATACTACTGAGATTTTAAGTTAAACATTTGTCAAAATAATGGCAATATGCCTTGTTAGAAGGTAACTTCGGGTTTTCTTTTCTTTTTAAAGATACATATAGATTGATGGTTTATATCATAATATGTCATCAAAGTCTAGCTATTTAGATAGACTCTTCCTTTATAGGCCAGTCACTACCACAGTTATCTGAAATTTCCTAAATCTTTCTCTGCAAACTACCCTGACTGATGTCTGGGAAAAATTTCTGCAGATCTGTGTTGCACTGGTTCAGTGTGATAGGACAGGTGTTTGTGCAGAATATGCTTGGTTCTGTGTGCAGACATTTTGCCATCTTAGATGTACTGGTCTATGTGTGAATTCCTTTACACTAACAGGGTTTCTGCAGAAACTTTAACACAGATCAAACTCACCAGATTGAAAATAAATCAAGCTACTTTTGGTCTTCTTGTTAAAGGAATAGACCATGGAAAAAAGTTCAAATGGTGTGTATGAAAGAGCACTTTAAGATGTTTCTATGGCTGATTGTTATACTATTTTTAATAGCAGAGAATAGGAAAGAAGTCACTTCAGTTAACTTTGCCATTACGTGGTGTACACAAGGCTGTCTGCACATTTAAGCCAGGTTTGTCACTTCTCCCTGTTTCCTCAATAGCCAGATGTGAACAAAATGCAGAGTATTAGTTTCTAGTATTGCACAACCTTTTGGTAAATTCCAGCACGCAGGATGGAAATAAAATTGTCCCACAGTCCTTTCTGAGACTTGTGCCATTTCACAAAGCCCAGGAGTTATTCCTATTATCCAGGGGTGACATGCGAAGAATGTAGAACCAGCCATTCAAATTAGGACATCCTGAAGATATTGGGCTGGTGGTAAAACCCAGTTACAAGAAAGTAATTTATAAAGTGTCAAAAGGAAAGCATATACCACACATATTGTCTTTGTCAGAGTGTTCACTTCAGAGGTTAACGGAGTGATGAAAGCATTTGTCATGTTAAATTAGTTTTTAGCTCTTTTGATTCATGCCAAACTTGGAGGAGAAAAATATAAAAAAGAAAAAAGAAGGAGCATAAAAAGAGTCACCTTGTATTTTTCACAAAGTAATTGCTGCCAAACATAAATACCACGTTTTTGTAAGCCCCTATGCTGCTCTGATTTCTGCCAATCTATCTTTGAGCATCAAAGAACATCTGACCATCAACATGTCAGTACATTAAAAATATGGTAATTTAAATATTTAGACTTTCCTGTGGGGGGAAAAAAACCTGCACTGTTACTTCCTGTGGAAATTAAAAACTGCGATGGGTTTAAAGATGTTTCACTTGCAAATAATATCTTGATACTCATACTGCAACTTTTAGATATTGATGCTCTTTTATCTACTATCATATGCAAGAAGATACAGGAAAAAAAAAAAGAAAAATAACACACTATGAGAGCAGCATGCTTGCACTGCCCCTTTAGTGCCTATGTTGCACATGAAAGTATTATTAGTCATTTATTCCTCAGTGTTATTTGACCTGAAATACACATGAGGTTTAAGATAAATTTCAGGTTTCTGCATAAACTTGAAATATATTCACTTCAGTGCCACAGAAAGGACTGAATTGCCAAAGCGTCTGGCAGTTAATTAAGCAAATGAAAATGTCTTTTTTTTTTTTTTTTTAATTTGAAATTAGAACCTGAAAAATACTACTCACAGAACATAAGATATAGGGAAATAAATGGTTAATTTATGTAGTTATTCCTCTTGTACCCCCAGAAGTATTCCTTTGTTTGTGTGGCAGACAAAAAAATCTATAGGATTTCTGACTTGGAAGTAGAAGTCTCATCTTTACTCTGCATCACATCTGTACATGGTACAGTTTGCATAAAATCTTATCCTTTAGGTGTTGATGTCAATTTATTTTCATCCCACAATTTTTTGCCAATGTAAGTGCTTGGATGAAGTTTGTTGTTCATTCATGTTTGTAAGTTCTTCCACTTCTAAGCCAAGTTGTCTTTTTGACTCTGATTCCACAGATGAGGATTCATCAAAATAGGTTTCTCAAGTGCCTGTCTTATGTACCTATTGATTTCTTTTTCCTCTCTCTGAGTTGTATTTGACAAACAGGAACTTACATTTAGTTTAATTTCTTCCATTGCATTTGTTTTTTGCTTGTGGAGTCAGAAAACCACAGCCTTTGTCTTGTCCAGACTTCACTGAAATCAAATATGCTAGACATTCTGGAAAGCAAGACTGAAAAAGGGAAAATCATGCAAAACTGGAACCTCTGAGAGGCAGAGGGCATCTGGCTGCCAATCACTGCCATCAGATTCACTTGAAATCAATGTAAACCAGGGGAACGCTGCATCTTGCAAGATTAGCTGATGACAGAAGGTTCTGTTCTTAAATTTGCATTGAAAATAGGTGTCAGTTAGGGGCAATAATTACATTTTAGAATATGCCTGTCATATTCTAAATGTCACACATTCAGTGATTCTTATTGACTGCTATCAGTCAATCTGAGGAAGAAAAGCATGGTAGTAGCTCAATAAGCCTGTCTGATGCTACCTCTGAGAAGTTTTGAGCCTTTTAGGAAGAAGCATCTGGCTTCATTCCATAAGAAAACTATGCACTAGTGTTGGCAATTTTGGTGCCCGTGTCCAGGAAATTTAGATGTGGCTTTCTAGCTAACAAGTGTCCCTATTCCACAGTCCAAAGGTGTGAGAGATTGATAAAGTGAACGAGACAGTTTTCCTAGAGACAAGATGCTCCAGCTGCATTATATGCTCAATGTCACAAAGAACTGGAGGACTTTGACATGAAATTACTTGGGTCTAGTTTTCCTGGGCTTTTCCTGAGTCAAAAGTAAAAACTTGATCTGCAGATTTGTTCCAAGAAAAGCCAATGTACAATTGTTTTGCCTAGCAGAGATCTCAGGGACAGTGGGAGTGGGAGGATTTCATTGTGGAGGGGCAGTCTTACAGCTTGGTCAGTCGTACATTTTCATACCATAAGCCTCAGCACTTGAAACTAGAGTGAGACTAATGTTCCCATAACTCTCAAAGTGCTATCATGTGCTTAGCTTAGCTCTTGCAATTAAAAACCTTTCTTGCTCAGCTCCAGGCTGAACATACTCTGAAGCCTTGGCAAGAGACAGGGGACAGAGAGGATCATAGAATGTCTTCTTTCGTGTGTTACTGGAGTTGTGTTTTCAGGGCACGTTTTGGGTTGTTAATGCAAATTGCACAGCACAGTCTCGGATGAGTCTGAGGAAACATTTTTCACACATGCTGGTAATGCTCCCCAGGAGCTGTTAAAATGTATTGCTTTGAACTTGAGTAAAGAAACACAACTGCCTGGCTGGTGCTCACTGTCCTGGCTGTGGCTGCCCTGCTCAGAACATCTGCTTGGCCAAGGTTAGTGCCACAGAAAGGAGCAGTGTGATGTGACAGGACAGAAATGGCTCACCCAGACATTAGAGAGAGATGCTGTTTAAAATCAGTAATTTATTAGTACAGTTATTATTTATATAGTAGAAACTTTGGGGCTTTTTAGTTATAGCTGCAAGAATGCCTTCCTCAGAGGTCCTTTCTCTTTTTTCTCTCAGTTGTGAAGTACAGGTTGTGCTTCACATGCCCTTGCCATCCTCCCCTGCACAAACTAGAAAATATGCTGAATTTCATGGTGGCTGTGTGACAGAGCCTATTCTCACTTTCATCACTGCAAATACCTAATATTACGAATTTTTTAGTAGTCTAGGATTTAATCCTAGAATCACAGGTATGAGGTCTTGTCAGGGCAAAGAGATAGCAGAGATAAGTAGATGCAAAATGAGACTTACAGGAAGTCGGGGGAAAAATGATGAAAAAGCATTGAGATATTTTTGTGAGACATGCTTTATAACCCAGCCCAACAAACTGAGATGAGGCCACTTTTCAGGGGAAGGGTAAGCATAAGGGATATTGAAGATTAAATTTTGCTAATATAATGCCAAGTCAGAGATACCTATCAAATAAACCTGTGGTCATTGTCTCTGAAAAGTCAATGTTCAATATCAGTGTAAAATGTCTCATTTCTTCCTAGGGAAACATTGCTCTCTTAGCAGTTATTTAGATTGAGATCACCAGTTGATTGTTTATAGATTCATTTATATTGATTATTTGTTGCTGTGTTTCTTTGTTGACTCACTGTGTTGTTTTGCACTTAGCATGCTTATAGATTTTATTTAAGTATAGTGGTACATATTTGTCTTTAGGAATAGAACTATTGCTCTATGGGTTCATAGAGGATTGAGAGATTTGACATGGATTTTGTAAGTGTGGCTAATGTAGCTCTTAAAGCAGCATTATGAATGCCATGGAAAAAACAAAACACATAAATACTTAAGTGTACTAAAGAGACAAGAGACTATTCAAGGAATATTCAAGGACCTTGAAGGAAGGCAAAACAAAAAATTGGAATTAAATTCAACTAGTGAAAATAATAAGATAGGGTAACAGAGTAGGGAACTTACGGAGCAAAAGAAGTTGAACAGGGGGAAGAGAAATGATCTATCACTAACAGAAAACTTTACTCTCCATATAATATAATGGGATGAATCCATCTCAGTGATTTAAAAGCTGTTTAAGAAACAGTTTTCAGGTTCATTTCAGTTTTTGCTTATTCAGGGTTTAATTTTATGTAGTCTTGCTGCATTACACTTTGACCTGCCTTCTCATGTCACTGCTGAGATCCCAGCCATCATATATATTCTGTATGTCCAGTAATAAAGTCATTGACTTGCCAAGGTCAGCGAGTTTGAACACCTAATACACCATATTCATGTGATGTTGTGCCTTGTTAGTAATTCCTTACATGATAGCCTTGTAGCTATAAACAGGAAAAATGACATCTTCCGTGACAACCTGTCTGACCCCTGGGACAAATTTTGCACTCCAGATTTGGGTTTGCAAGGTTAGAGGATGATTTGTGTTGGAAGGGACCTCTGGATGTCTCTTCTGCTCCAAATGGGTCATCTCTTACGTCCACTCTGCTCTTGAAGACCTCCAAGGACAGAGATTGCATGTGGCTTTATCTTCTTCATGACCTGTAGGTTCTGACAGGCTGCTTTGAAGCCCCCCAGCCATCTCTTCCCCTTCCCCCAACAGCAGGTGCTCCAGCCCCTAGCTGTCCTGCTGACAGCCCCTGCACTTACTCTGGTTTATTGATGTCCTTGTCATATTGGAAGGTTCCAAACTGGAAGCAGTTATCCTAGAAGTAGCCTAATGAGAGTGAATAGGGATAACCCTCTCCCCCAGTTCCCTGGCCATGCTCTGTTCCTGCAGCCCAAGATGCTGCTGCCAGACCATGGTGCTGGCTCATGTTTGTCTGGGGGGCAAAGACCCCAGGGCCTTTCACACAGAGCTGCTCCCCAGCCAGGCGGTTCCTCTTTGGTACCACTGCAAGACGTTTATCCCATTTCTAGTGATGTGAAAAATGTAGTCCTTCTCCTGAGTGTGAGTGAATGTCTGTTTTCCAGAACAGAATTAGACCATGATGGGTAGAGGCAGGCCAAAGATTATTTTATTTATTAGAGCAATGTTTTGTCATGGTTTAGCATAGTTTGGATTTTTAGTGAAAGAGAGCTCCATCAGCCACGGAAGTGATTCTTTTGCAAAGAGGTGCTTACAGCTTCCTCCAGACCCAACAGAACCAATCAACTGGCTAGTTTGAATATTGGCAACTTTTTTTAAGCCACTTAAGAAGCTTGACACGCCTCTGTGATCCACATTTAAGAACAAACAAAGCCGGGAAAGCTGTCTTGTTTCCAGCTTTTGGACAGGTGCCTGGGGGCCCGCGGCTGGGCCCTGCTCGGCGCGGTTTGGCTGAGATCTCAGCTGCTTCTGCTCGCTGGACACCCGGTGCAGCCCCCTCAGTGCAAGCCGGGCCGGCCGGGAGACAGCCACCCCGGAGCCCCCGCAGCCCTGCTCCGTGCGGGCCGGCCCCATGGCGTGGCCAGGCCAGCCCTCACCCAGTGCGGCCGAAATTCATCTGAGGCCGCTGCCCGGCAAAGATCATGTGCCCAATAACGGTAAGTGAATTCCAGCTGCGGGGCCTGGGTGCGATTAACCCTTTTACTGCTGTAAGTTTTCTCCAGAACAGATGAAGCCTGCAGACATCAATCCTCTCCCAAGTCAAAAGAAAAGGAAGGGTGAAGGCACGTGAAGAAAACACCATAAAGACACCAAAGTCAGTGAAGAAGGAAGAGCTGAAACCCTGAGAGAGGACAAAGAGGAGATGCCTCAAGCCTAGAAGCTGAAATTCTGTTGTAAAGCTATGGTGATGGACTATGATACATCAGAGTACCCGTTGTAATTCCATGAAGCATGGAGGGTGGAGCATTCAAACTGCAATTGTGAGCAAAAGTACCTGTGCTGAAACAAGCAAATGTTGAAGTAGCTGTGATTTGATGATAAGCTTGAACAGAGGGAGATGAAAGTGATGAAGACCCTTGCTCCCAGGGAAGAAGACCTCTGTTCCTAGAGCTGAAGATGCTCCCAGAGATAGGTGAAGAGAGCCTTTGCTTTTGAACAGCTCATCCTTAAAATGGTACCCCAGTAGCTCCAGATTGGACCCTCGAAAACAGTTGTGGGGAAAGCTGTAAGTCGAGGGAAGGGACTCTCACATGCAGGCAGAGAACCAACCCGGGTGGCTGTCTCATTGTGATACTGCACCATGAGAGAACTGTTTCTTGTGGAGATGTCTCCATAGCATGAGCAAGAGGGACTCCTCTTCTAAGTGAACTGAAAAAGATTATTATAGAGGTGGTCAACTGACTGAAAATCTCAAGGGTTGTCTTCTTACATTGTCAGTGGGAGAAGGGAGAAAGTTGGGGGGAGGAGAAGTGTTCTGAAGGTTTAGTCTGACTTTTTTTCCTTCCTTTTAGGTCCGTTAATAAACTCCTTTATATTCTTTTAAGTTTTGTGCCTGGTTTGCTTTCTCCTAATTCTTATCTCACAGAAGGAAAATAAGTAAGTAATGGATATTTCAAACCAAACCACTACACTTAATTGGTATTTCTGCCTGGTTTACGAACTGAACCTGCTACATGTGTGTAGGAAGCAGAGGCTCCTGTTTGGACTGCTGCATGTATACTTTACAGTCAGAAAACTCTCTCTTAATTTCTCATAATCATTTCTGACATCAGAAGCTTGAATTACAATGCCAAAATGAAGAATGTAGTTGGTTAGAAAAATCCTGTTTTGGCTTGTATGTTGAGCAGATTTGATAATGAGAGAATCACTATTGAACCCCACTGTGTGATTATGAAGCACTCTTAATGTCTTTATCTTGGCTATTACTAAATAATTACTAGAAAAGGCAAGCATTTGTATTAATGCAGTTCCTGAATGGAAAAGGAATTTCATTCTCTAATGTTGACCTAACAGAACCTTACCTAAAACTGTAAATATGCTCTAGGTTTAGTTTGTTTTCTTCTCTGGGATGTCCAGATTTATCCCTCTGTGTCATATTTAATTTTTAAAAGATACTGTACATAATTCATAACAGTGCCGCAGTTAATTGAATTTTAAGCTTTATTTTAATTTGCTGGTTGGTTGATCAGCTGATTTCCTCCAACATTTTTCTTACTAAATACTTTCTGAGAAAAGCCACAGAAGAGAGGATCTTTTCACATCCTGATGCCGTTGTGGCAGAGCAGGTTCCCCATGTGCTGGATGACAAGGTGTGTCTCCAGCACCTTACTCGCCTTGCAGGAATCAGCCTGGAGTAGACAAGACTCTTGGAAAGGTCAGACAGTCTATTCCCTATATTCTGCTTATCCCTGCGTGTTAACAGTTGTTTCATTTAAATTTGGGCGTAGTGCACTATTCTCGCAGTTCTCTTTCATATTTTCTGTATATTTGCATCTTCTTTCAATTCACTTATTTCTCCTGCAAGAGTCTTCCTGCATTCTGCGAGGTGCAGGTGGCTGCAAATCTCAAATATAGGGATCAGAGAGTGAGGAATGACCTGAGGATGCAGGAGCTGGGCAGAAGGCCCCATGTGTGCTGACTGCAGCAGAAAGCTGGGGATCCACTGCTGGTGCTCAGGATCCCAACTTCACATAAACTGACTTAAGTGCAATTGTATCCACAGCGAGTCCAAAGCCAGCCTGCTATAATCAAGAGATGTCATTTTTCAGTTAGGATCTTTTTGCTACAGTTTTGTCTCCTAAATATGGAAACTATGAAACCCCTCTGTAATTCCACGGGAGCTAGTTCAATCCAAGGCAGGTCATTTGTCAACAAACTCGGGTTTTGCTCCTCATAGTTGGAATTGGAGTTGTGAGGATAATGTTTTCTTTTGCAGAAGGAAGGAGATATTCCTTCTGTCAGACTGTACTGTCACTAGAGGATTTCTCTGTTCAGTTATTAAAGGCTTTAAAATTGAGGTAAACAGTGCTTGATATGCTGAGAAAATTAATGAATGCTAGAAAAATGTCAGGAGTACATAGCAAGGTAATACAAGAGTAGATATGAACTTGTGACATCTTTGCTGGTCTGTGAAAAATGCGAAAGAACCTTAAACTGAAAGAGAAATGAAACAATTTCACAGCAGGCACGCTAACAATTACCAGAGACAGGAAATGCAACACCATAGCCCCATGTACCTGGCAATGATGGGTTACTGTGCCTTTAGCATCCGAGCCTCTTCCAAGGAGACATGTGTGTCTTGGTAGGAATGTGGTGCAGAGCTGGGACCTGAAAATTGAGAATCCTGTTAAAACTGGCCACAGGGTAGCAGGGAGCAGCAAGAGAAAAGAGATGCAATTTAGGCTTGTATGATTTATTGAGCCAAAAATTTATTTCGCCTGTTGTTTCTTTCTTCATATATATCCCCTTTTTACATCTCGAGACTCCATTAATCACTGAAATGCAAAACTCCAACCACATGAGAAAAGAGAGACCATAATGGAGTCTGCTCATTAAGAAAAGCTGAGGGATCTGGTTAGTCCTACTCTTGCAGGGGAAGTTTTAACTTTTTTTAAAAGCAGTTTTATGTCATTTTAACTCTGTTATCATGTTACTGTCTTCATGGCCAGAATCTGAACGTTAAAAACATCAAAGTTCTTATACAAGGGTTTAGGGATTTGGGGCTCCGTTCATGAAGAGTATTAGAGTCTTTTCCAACCAGAAGAATTTTTCTGCACCTCTGGAGGCTTCCTGAAAATCCTAAAACAAATAATAGAAAAATAGTGATTTAAAACCTAATTTCTAATACAAACCAGCTCTGGCTGTCTAGATGAAGAATAAGCTTCAATAAATGGGAGACAGACGCAGCCTCTTCAGTATGAAGAGTAGCGAGGATGCAGAAATAGAAATAGGTTTTTCATTACTTGAGGGATTATGCTTGGGCCAGAAATGCCAAATATTCTGTGGACCGCAGCTGCACTTTCAGTCTGCTGTTGTATTAGCTGGTAATAGTAAAACAATGATGTGGTGGTAGAGACAGCTATTTGTTCTCAGAAGTACAGAAAAGCTGTTTTCCCTTTCTTTGCTCGGATTGCCGTCTTGTCCTCCATGGCATGTCTTAAACTTCTGTCCTATTGCAGTAAGTGGGCTACAAATTAAAATATACATTCTCCTTGAGCAGCACCTGAGGATGCTCCTCCAGCTGCTGATGTGCTCCCTTAGACAGTTTTTTCTTCTGTCCTTGTGACACTCCTTAGTCAATTCAGGGGCTCGTTATTTCCTTGAACAACTGGGTCAGGGCAATTGCCTGAGCAGCTGTGGGCAAGTGCCATCCATTGGACCTGGATGGCAAGGAAGGAAGGGGGTTACTGTCCCTGGCAGCAGGGAATTCAGAGACATTCAGGAAAACAGCGGGATGCATCCTACCCCTCAATTGTTTTTCTGTCACTTGATCAGCACTGCCTACCCTCATATTAACACAGAGACTGGAAATAGTTTGGTTTTCAGGATGTAGCTGGGAGGAGGGTTTCACTCAATCTCATCTGAGAATATTTGTAAAGGGGAATTACTTAAGTTAAAAGGCTGTGGGTTTCATCTCTTTAGATTTTAGATCTCTGACAGAATGAGTTTTATCTTTTGCTTTAGGCCAAATAAATAAAGGTTTAACAACATTTAACACCATTCTCTTCATCATTAGATTTTTTTTCCCTGTCAAAAATCTATGCATTTCCTTTCTATAAAAATCACCATGAAAGTGGTCTGCTTAACTCCATTTCCCCATGCTATGAAGCATTGTTTTAATATGTTGTTTGACTTTTTACAGTGAGCATTCATAAATCATTCATCTTTTCTCCCATACTTACCATTAGAAAGCTGTAAACAGCTAGAACAGAAAAAGGCTTTTTAACACAGTGCAATTTGCTTAACATTGCTTTGGCACTCCTGGAGTACCAAATATACAGCAGGCTCCTTAGCAGTGAGAGTTTTCTCTGCTTTGCCTGTGTGTTCATTTCAATGTACAGTTTTCCTGTCTTGCCCGTGATTTGAGAAGTCAATATTTAGTATGGAATTCACTATTTCAATGATTTTGGAATTCCTGGATACCGTTTCAAAGCTGTCAGCCTCCCAGCCTGCATTTCAACTCAAGTCTGAAGGAGGAGACCTTTTAGTAGCTACTTTTAGCAGAGTGGTGGAGTTTTGAGGCGAGTAGTTCCCAGTGCAGTGCAGCTGAAGGGCTCAGGTCACCAGCCAGTGCAGCCTGCTGCAACAATCCATGCAGTCCCAAGGCTCGTTCTGGAACTCTTTTTTCCAGGGCCACAGAGTCGCAGGAAAAGCATGAACTACAGGTTGTGGATAGTGCTGCAAATCCTGCCCTGCCAGCTCTGGCAGCTCTGCTGCTGGGACCTTGGATTTCCAGTTTGCACAGTGGGTGCCTTTGCCTGGGACCTGAGACCAGTGTGGGTCATTGATGATGGATCATTTCCCAGGGATGGGGCAGCACAAGGCCATGGGTTGCCTTCATAAGATCCATCTTATTTTTTTAGCTTTCAAGTATGGATCCTTATTTTGAGCACAGGTCTTTGCTTTTGTAAATAGAAAGGTCCAAAGCAAAGCTCAGGGCCCAAAGTTTAGGAATTCCAGTTCTCTTAACATATTTCCATTCTTTAGCTGTAAGCAATCCTTTACATACTTTCAGCAGATTTTGTTTTAAATGCTCTCCATTAAGAGCTTCTGCTGAGTGCTTCAACTTGCATACTCTGACAATCCCAGAGCAGTTTGCAGAAGAGGTAATGGCTGCATGTACTGCACACCTTGCTTTTTCTTGGGTATAGTGGTGACTCTGGAATCGTCAATATTTTTTATAGCTGTACAAAGCAGTTTCCTTAGTTCAGTGTTCAGGGGTTTGACACGTGAGTAAATTACTGAACACAGCAAGTCACCAGTAAGTGTCTGTGTGGATGCTTTTAGCCAAAATTTGCAATTTTTTTAAAATTCAGTTTTACTGTGTGGCCCCAAATCTTTCTGTTTCCAGAGACAAAATATTTTTGTAATTTCTTGCAAGGGAAAACAGGCCTTAAACACCAATGTTTAAGATTTGGGGGTTTGGAGATGGCAGAAATTCAGCTTTTCACTTTGCTTAGTAACGTTGCTCACAAAAATCTTCTGATGAAAGAGTTACTGATCAGAGGGCAGGAGAAAGGCTTTGGAAGCAAGTTGGTTCTTTTCAATGCTCACTGCTCAGCTGGTCTCAATCCCAGTGCTCAGGCACGTGGTACTGGTAGGTAAAGGTGAAGGTTTACAATTGTGTGGAAGGTAATGGTGAATCTTGGTTTCCTTTGACTCAAAATTTAAAACCAGTCATGTCCTTTCTTGGCTGAAGGAAAACACCAATCCTAGATGCTTTCTCCTCACTCGCAGGGCTGTAAGACTGTGGGGCTTCTTCCCACTGCCCTCTGCTGGGGTATCCTTTGTTAGATGTGATTTATGTCAACGAGCACTGTGCAATGTGTGTTCAGTCTTTAGTAAGTCACGCGATTTATCAGTGCCAGCTCTGGGCTGGGGGAGGCCTCTGAAACCCGTGCATGTCACCTCCATGAAAGTATCCCCTTTGTCAGCTGGAGAACTGGAAATCCTGCAATCATTAATCCCTGGTTTTCAGTAGTATAAATGCCCCCCATGCCATTTAGGAATAGAGACATTATTGCTTAGCATGAAATGCCATTTCAGCTTGAACTCTCTGACTCATCTGCTAAGATAATGTTATTCTATGGTAGTTTTACCTTTCAAAGCTTTTTCTAAATATAAGCAGTTTTTCCCTAAAGCCTTTTTGTGGAAGTCATAGGTCTGGATTGAAATGGCAAGAGCATAATAGAGTTTGGGCTGCAGATTATGAAAAGGCCAAATTTGTAGTAGACAGAATTATACTTTACGTGTCTCTAGGTTGCTTATTGTTTGTGTATTGATATGTACAAATTGAACTGATTTCTCTATAGATTTTACTGATTTCTTTCACCTACTTTTTGTTGTGTGCTTCTAGATGCTCTTAAGTCATATCTAGATAATACTTCGTGATGTATTAAAAGAAATAATATTACTACAAGCTGACAGAAACTATGAGAATATTTCCCCTACTTTTTAGCTTGCTTATTTCATGTATTTTTTCAGAGTTTTACCTTAGGCCCATTCTTGAAAATAGCCCATGTGTACTGTTCTGAAGTTTGTTAGAAATGCACATATCAGTGAAGTCGGGAATGGGAAAATTTATCATAGTTTGTCTAAACTTTTCTGCAGCAGGGGAGAAGTTTACAAAAACAGCTGACAGAGTAACTGGAGGTAGTTTTATTTTCTTGGGTAAAATTTACAGTATCTTGAAGTGTTCAGTATTTTGAAGGCATCTAGTACATATTGCCACCAATACTTGTAATTAACAGTAAGATTGTACTCTTTTATGAGGAGAAATGTTTCTCAGACCGTTTGTTACTGCAGGTTGTGTAAGTTTTAGTGTGACATGAGGGTCACTGAACACTAAATCCAGACTCTCCCAACAGATGTGCAGATCAGCTGGGTCTGCACAAAGCCACCCTTCCGTGTGCAGGCTGTTGTGAAGGAGGGCACCAGGGAAGGTCTTTAGGCACTTAGCCTAAAGCCATTTAGGACAAAGCCGTTTGTCCCTCTAAATCTCACCTTGACAGAATGGGTTTAAAACCAGCCCATGGCTGGGCAAAACTCGAGCTGAAAGTATTCTTGGACACCTCTGAAGCTTTGAAGTCAAGTTTGCTCTCTGTTCCCTGGCTGAAGGTCAGATGCAGCCTCCCGTGAGCCAGGGGTGGGGGGAAGGCAGGAGACAGTGCAGATTTTTCACTTCCTCATCCCTTAATTCAAGATCATCTGGATGTGACCATCCGTTCCTGTGTGCCCTTGGCAGTGGAGCAGGCACCACTTCACGGTGTCTCTCTGGCACCATCAATCTGTTGTATGGGCTGGGATGCCATGCTAGGAAAACAAATAGCACTGGTGTCCTGGCCAAGGACTAACAGATGGGGCGAATTCTGCTGTCCTCTTACTAAATCTAGCTAGAAAATTGATAACCAGCTTTTCCAACTTAAGCTGAAATAAGCGAGTCCCAGATCTATGAAAGGAATCCATGTACCACTTCATAGCACTTGCCTTAAGGTTGATAGATTTCTTTTAATCTTTTTTTTTTTCTTCCTCTGTCCCCCAGATTGTATTTCCTTATGGGTGTTTTAATTTTTAACAGTCTGGAAATCTTCTTTATGACCCAGCTATTGCTACTTCTTCTAAGAAAATGCAGTTTTATTTATACCCTTTGATTTTATTGAGCAAAAGCCCACATTCTGTGATGCTCTCATAATTAAACAAAAGTTTGTGTAGAAGCCAGTATTGTAAATTTTATTTTCCTTAAGAATAAAAAACAGCATCTGATTTAAGAGCAGTAAAAATTTTTGTAAGTTTTATTTATTTGTAAAGCGATAGCTGCTGTGATTGAAATTAAACATGGTATCATGCTGCTTCTGATTAATTCTAGCACAGAGGAGCCAAAAAATAACTTGATTTTTCCGTAAATAGGCTAAATTAGCATCTGGTAAATAATGGTAGTTGGAGGAATTGAAAAGAAAGACAAAAGTTTTATTTTCTGCTCAATGAAATTACTTAGTCATTTTTTAAAAAATAACGCTTGAAGTTAAGGCTATGATTCACTGTTTTGCAGAATTGAGATGAATAATAGTTAATGCTAATTTAGCTTAGAAGCATTTTACTGTGGGGAAAGTAAATGTTATTATTCCTACATTCCAGATGGCTAAATTGAGTTTCAGTAATGTATATATTTTACATTACCGTAAAAAATGGATCTTAGGTCTGCTGGTTTTGAGTGTCTTTTGAGTAGTGTCAGGCTCTATATTCTGGTGTTTAAAAGTAACATAATAACTGAATGTAAGGAAGAACACTAGGTTTCAGAAAGAAATCACAGCACAAGGTGGTAAAGTGTGATAGACAATTCGTGCCTATTGAGACAGCAAAGCATGACAGGCAATTCATGCCTGTTCCCAGGTAGCTCAGGAGGAGAGATCTGTGTGTGTGAGTGTTTGTGTGTGTGGATAATGAAGAGACTTCTTCACCAAGCATGGAATGATAACGTGAGCTGCACTTTACTCACTTCCCAAAGAATCCTACACGTTCACATCACATTTGAAGTAACGTTTTCACATTGTTTTTCCCTGATGGTAGGCAAAATCATTTGTTCTGGCTAACATCTCACCACCTTTACTTGAGAATCATTAACATTTTGTAGTTATTTTGTTGAAGAACATTAGTATATACGTTTTGAGTTCTGATATTCTATTAAAACTTAATGAGGGTCAGCAGAAGTTTGGGGATCTGCGTGTCAGAGTGCTTCTCCCAGTGTCCTGCTCTGCCTAACCACTTTTTCCCAGCTCATTTGATTTTCCCAGGTAACTGTGCAAGGAGAGGGCTGTAGCCTTGGGTGTTACCAAATCAATTAAAATCTTCCTCTGCTCTCTCAGGATGCAGGACTTGCTCTCCAAGCACAACCTCATCTATCCAGTTTTATTTCAGGACCCCAAGTTACTGTCCCTGTGGGACAAGGTGTTGCTCTTCAGGCTGTTTTCTGGGAAATTCTGCTTCCTGGGGAGGTGCAGCTATTACTGCATCATTTTCCTTCCATAAGCTGAGCAGAGGGGAAGTAGAAATCAGCACTGCCCAGCTCCGAGCTGGTTCTGTTGCGGGGAACAAAGCCTGTGGCGTTCAGGGAATTATTGTTACAGCCAGAATATCAGGTGTGACACTCTTGGCCCACACTCAGTGTTAAGTCACTTTTTACTATTGTTTTAGCTGAGGTATATCCTTTATAGGTATAAAGGAGCAAATTTCTTCAGAGTAGGAGTGAAGCTAGACCACTCAAGGAACTTCTCAGTGCTATTCCTATTCTGAGAATAAATGGCAAATATCAGGTTCTGGGGCCATCAATCCAGTGCCTTTTATTAGCAGAATGGTAAGCTTAAGAAATAGAAAGAGTTAAAGTGCAATCTAATGTGACAGAAGCTGTAAAAATAATAAAATATTTTACAATAATGCTGCGATCTGAAAGGAAGAAGACAAGCTTTATTCTGTTTTCTGTACAACTTGATGAAAAGGACTTTACAAAACAAGGACAAAGAACGGTGTGTTATTTCTGTTCTCTGGTTTTCTTTTAGAAGCAACAGACCCCAATCCCCTAGTAAAGCTTTCAAAATTAGTCTACCTGAACAGTAATCTTCTTTTTCCCACCTTTGGTTTACTCATCCATATTCTAATGCTGATACTCCATACTCCTCCTTTCAGTGCTGTCGGCTGTAGGAGTAGTGTGTTTTGTTTGTGTTATTGTTAGTGGTGATAACGTGTTTTCTCATTTAAGAATCTGCAGGAATCTTCATTCTGATTCCAAGGGAAGCAATTTGTATGTTACTACTGGAAAAAAAATAATATTAGGCCTTGAAAAAGAAAGATAAAATATAATGAGATGTTAGCACTACCTGTTTGAGTGTGATGTCGACAATTGTCAACATTTCCAAATTGCTTTTAAAAATTTTAATAGTGGTTTTGTGGAGAAGACAGTGAATATTTTGATCTTGACAATATGATTGTGATTTCCTCCAAATAACCTGATACAGATTAAACTGCAGAGATGTTGCAAAGGTGCTTTAAATCACTTGTGTTTCCATGATACAGATTAATAAAACTAGATTTATTTTTCTTGGTTGCTAGTGTTTGTAGAATTTTATTCACTTTTTCGATAGCTTCTTATTATTTGATTTCTCTGTGGAATTACTGTAAAAATTACATGTTTTCTTGTTGATGTATATGAATGGAAACACAGCTGGGTATGTCTTATTTTAGTGCTTTGAAGATTGCTCTTTAAGTGCTCGTGTTCTGGCGCCACAGCAAAGTTATGCAGTGTATTGTGCTACTGAAAAATTCAATAGCTTCAATCTACAGCGTTTGTATGCCACTGCCTGAGCCCTTTCTGCCAGTAGGTCACATGTGCAAAGATAGTCAGATTCCTCCTCCTTCCTCTCTTTCCTCATCCTCTCCCCAGGTTCCATATATTTTGTCCGTTGTCACCGCAGCAGGTGTCTTATGGCAGATAGAGGCCCAAAAAACGTGAACGAAGTAGCACATAATTTAATGATTGATTTACAAAGCAGGCACCGAAGGGAAAAATGCTTCTCCCTCTGATACCAGCAGGCAACCACTAAATCATCAGCCTGCACAAAAGTGTAGTACAGCCATCCACGAGGAAAATTTAAGGCAAACTAGGGTAAGCAGCACGCCTTGGCTTGCAGCGGGGAGCTGGCAAAGGAGGGTGACCGAGCAGAGCCTGTTTCTGTGCTGGGAGCAATCCCAGGATCTGGGGGCAGGACCACACGCTGCCCTCCCCGCCCCCTCACTATACTGGGTTTGCATCTCCACCACAGCCGCTGTCCTTCACAGTGCTTGTGTCAAGAAAACTTCCCAGTAATGGCAAATTCATATTAGTCTTCTAGAAAAACAGGGTTTTCCTGGCTTACTGTGTCACTTCTGCCACCTCAGTCTCCAGGGTGCCAGTGCACCTGGGCAGTGCTGCTGGGGACACTGAGAACTGTTCAGATTTTTGACTGCAGCATTTGTCAGTGTTTCTGATGAGCCCAACATGAGGATATTTAACAGGAGACGTTGCTAAAATCCTGTTTTACACATCTGCTGCACTGATATTTACATTTTCTGAACATTTGTGACCCTTCCTAAGTTTATTATACGGGGTTTGGTTACATTTCTGGAGTGCCAGGGCTCATGTGTCTCCTGTTTTTCTTGGGGAATAGGGAGGCTTTGACAGGGCTTGAGGCAGCATGGCAAAAGCCCTCACTGTGCCAGTGCCTTGCCAGGCAGGGGTGAGCAGCAAAGGAGCTATCTTGAGTTACAGCTGAGGGGGTTAGCCCCAGATTTCTTACTTCAGTCTCGTATCAGTCGGACACAGCCCTGGTGACTCTGTGCTCTCCCTTGTGTCACACAGCTGGCAGTGGCTGTCCCTTCCTGGGCAGAGCTGAGCTGCTGCTTGGCCCTTACATGGGAAAACTGCAGGCTGCTTTAGTATAAACCAGTTTTCCATACAATATTAAGGATTGATTGCCATCTATCTGACATATGGCTAGGGCTGGTGCAGACCAGCTCGTCTGGTTTTCTTACAGTCCCTTTGCATTTTTCCATGAGGATTTAAGTTTCCTTTCCCTGTCCTGCAATGCAGCTGTTGAACTCCAGTTAGATAGCACCGTTCTCGACTCACACAATCACAGGATCATTAAGGTTGGAAAAGGTCTCTAAAATCATTAAGTCCAGCCTCTAACCCAGCACTGCCATGTCCCCACTAAACCGAGTCCCCAACTGCCACATCCACCTTTCTTTTGTCCACAAGGTGGGATGGTTTCATATTCAGGCATTGTGTGTGTACAGGACTCTGTTGGGCAGGGCTGGTCCCAGAAACGAAGCTGGTGCTGTGAAGGGAGGAGGCAGAGCCACAGGACACGTCCATTCCTGCAGCTTGCTTTGGGCACTGTTAGTGAAGCCACTGGAAACCATGAAACATGTGACAGGTGGCCATGGAACACTTAAGCTATTGAGGGATACTTTTATTTTGGTATCTCCTGTAATGAAACCTTAATATCCTTGCCATTGAATTTACATGACAGATCTAGCGAATAGCCTAAAAAATGCTACCATTAATAAAGGAATTCCATAAGGACTGGGTGTAGATACAGGAAAATGTGCATTATGGCACCATTCAGCAAAATTTATTCTTGCAATTATGGCCCTCAGTGCTGGCACACCTATTCTTAAAATTCAAGTCTGCATTTGTAGACTTCAGAGGCTTGTTTCCAGCATTCTCATATTGTAAGGGTTGCTAAGTTGCTAAGATACAGGCAGAAAGGTAAGTTTATTTAATACATTTTGTTGAATAAATTTTATAAAATATTACTGTGATCTGTGGTTTACTAGGTTATATCTGAGGCTTTGCTCAAGTGGAATTGTCATGAAGAATAGTATGGACTTGATTCATGATTGCATTATTCCTCTTCCACACTGATATAGCTACATTGAAAATAATTGGCTTAAACCAATGGGGCATGAAAAAGATGCAGGGATGAATTTGACTCTGTTTCTTGAAATGAAATACGTGCCATTTTCTGTTCGGCATTTGCTGTACCTCAAGAAAAATCATAAGGCAAATTACATCAAATCACACTTTTAAGGGAAACATTTTCTTGTTCTGTGCAGTTGAACAGATCTGAAACATTTATGTGTTCAGAATTTTCTCAAAAGCGCACTTTTTATCCTTGCCTTGTATTTAAAAATTGATAACCAAGGGGAAAAGCTGTTGAGTTATAAAAACAGGGGTCTTTTTATTGTAATTGTGTCATCTTCTGCTAAAACATAATTGAACTCAAGGTTTGCATTTGCAAATGACCTTGACTAAAGTTTTGCAATTCAAAGAATTCCTGTAATGACTTGGACTGTCTAGAATTTCAGAATCCCTTTGTGGGGCAAAACCTCTGTAGCTCCTAGTGAGGACCCTGTGTTTGAGAAAGTGACTCCTTCTTCCTCTCACAGGATGATTTTAGACTCTGTTTACAGAGAAGATCAGTACGGGACAGCAGTTCGGAGAGGCTGAATGATCTTAGGAGTCTTGTTCTCGCCTGTGGCTCAAAGAACCAGCTTATAAACTCTCTGGGGGTACCTGGCTCCCCAACCTTCTCGAACCAGTAGCCCTTTACTGGCCCCAGCTTTGGGAATAATATTCACTCCATTGCTTTCTGCATATGGAGACTGGTTTATGTCACAAGGATGACATTGCTGGGTTTGTGGATGCTGCATCTTCTAAGCACTGGAACAGTCCCTACCAGGGCAGAGATGGCTGGAGCACGTGTGCCTGGGCACAGAATTCCCTGGCTCACACCACTGTGCTGCCTTGGAAAGAATAAATAATGTATTTCTGCCTGTCAGTCCCCTTTGCTCCATCCTTTCTTCTTTCTCCCTGAAGGGAGGCTGCAGGCTTAGGTTTTCTCCTTGATTCAAGTTCTTAAACTTTTTTGGATATTTCTTAATGCAAGAGGAAGGAGAAGAATGAGAGCATGATTACATATCTTTAAGAGCCAGAAGATTAAAATCTTCAGTCTTAATTTCTCATCTTTAAGCCACTGTTAATTTGCTTCTTGAGTCAATATTTTCCCAGAAGCATAAGTGACAAAAGCAGCTGCCTGGGTGGATGTCCCCTTATGTTCCTTGGGTCTCGTCCCAGTGGTGCTTACCCAGATGTGCATCACATGCTGGCTCGGGAGAGGGACTGTTCACTGTACATTTGAAGTACAATCACAAGTTGATTGGAATATATGTTTTTCTTTCCAGCCAGTTCTTTATAGTTTATTCTTTAGGGATCTTTTAAAAGGTACAAATCATTGCCTTATGATTGCTATTCAGAGTAAGCTGCCTGACTGTATCTGACAGTGCCCTTCCCCAGATTCCCCTTTTCTGTCTAGCTCCCTCACCAAGCTGTATCTTCCTGTGATTATGTTCAGGTAGGACAACAGAATGAGGAGAAGAGGATGAAAATAATTTCTCTCTTGAAGAATACTGATACTACCCAAGTAGGGTAGTTCCTCATAGAAATAACATGGGTGCTGTTAAACTCCACAGGCAGGAGAAGTAGGCACTGGTTAT
Source organism: Corvus moneduloides (assembly GCF_009650955.1). Taxonomy (NCBI): domain Eukaryota; kingdom Metazoa; phylum Chordata; class Aves; order Passeriformes; family Corvidae; genus Corvus; species Corvus moneduloides. Next base: position 14,709,076 of record NC_045490.1, read on the forward strand.
CTGCTCCATCATTGCTCCAGGCAGGGTTGTCTTTACAGACACAGGACAAGGAAATGACAGAAGGACCACAACCACATTGACAGAGTTCTTGTTGCTGGAGGGCTTTGACTGACAGGCTCTGCTTCCTCTGCCTGAGGCTCTGGCTCCTGGTTTCATACCCAGCCAGGTATGTCCCAGTAGTTTTTCAGCTTGCACCTGCCTGTCAGGCATATTTAGATGGACCATGGCTGTGGAAAACTGCTGGATGGGGAATTTGCTCTTTTGCCTCTGCTTGCTCAAAGAAGAATTGGATGGCATTAAGAGGCTTCAACCTTCTAGATGGTTGTTTCTGTGTTTCTTAATACACTCTCTTATTAAGAGTTCATGTTCATCAAAGTCTGCTTTTTATCTCCACTCATATAGATGCTTGAAAATAAATGAAACTCAGTGATCAAATAAATGCTTCATTTTAACCTGAAAAAAAATATACATGATTTTAAAAATAATTTAATATGGAGCTTCCCATTATTCCCAGTGCTATTGTGAGAATTGGGCTGAAAGCCATACAGTTCCTTCCTTGCCAAAATGGTGCATAACCAAGTTTGTTTAGCGAGCTTTTCATGAGAGTCAGTCCTCACACTGAAAGCTCCTATCCTGTCACCTGTTTTTAAATGCTTCAAATGTAGGGAGCCTGCTGCAGGTGGTATCAGTAGTTTTACTGATCTGAGGCCTTGGGCAAATTCATTTGAATTGCTTTGAAACTGCATATTCAAAATTCAATAAAATAAGAGGGTCTGATGGTGCAGCTGCAGCATATCCCCTCCAGCTGGGTTAGCTGAGATGTTTCAAGGCCCTGGACTAGCAAAGCCTGGGTGTGATGTACAGATTATACAGATAGCTGCCAGGGAAGAGGTTTTGGCAGGCTGGGTACAGCAATACCCCCTGCCAGCAGACTTGGGAGTGAGTAACAGTGGCTTTCGTGCTATGTGGCATCTTTTGCTGGCTTTCCTAGACAAAAATTTGTTGGTGCAATAGTGGCAGCAGGCCAGGGGGAGGGCATTGCCTCAAGGGTAAAGGGATGGAATGTGGGAAAAACAATAAATCCAAAAAGCTCCAGTGGTTTTGAAAGCGACTGGCTATCCTGAATGCCTTGGTCTGGCTCCAAAATGAACTGTTCTGTGGGCGGGTTTCGTTAAATTGCATTCAGAAATCATATTTGCCCTTGGGCAGATACCCTTGCTTTTATGCACACTAGGCAAGTCACATGCACCAAAATGGAATTCACATGGTGCTTTAGTCAAAAAGCTAATGTCACTCATCATACCTTTTATGCATATCCAGTCCCATGGTTCTTTATGCCCATTTAAATATGCAGAAGTGCTTTTTATTATTACCCTGCCTGTAAAGTATGGAGATATAGATATATAGGCCATGTAATTTATTGCCCTGTAGACTCTTCTCTGCATATGTATTCATCACATAAATTAAAACCATAGGCATAAAACATTTTGGTTGGTGGGTTCTGATTTCCTCAGATTTCTGCTGTTAGACAGTGGAAGTAATTCCTTTATGTGCCGTGCATCCATGCTTTCCAAATGACTCCTTCAGTAACAGTACATGGCTTATCTTTGTAGCATTGTAATGCTGGTATCCTTGTGAGCATCACAGCGCTGGCACAACCAGCACAGTGCCTAAAGGTGAGATAATCAGAGAATACACGCAGGGACGTTATTTGAGCACCATATCGTTGGACTGCACAGTATGTCCCTCGTTACTGAAAGGGCTACCATGAAATTTAATTTAGGGTTTTACAGACACATTTTGAATTGGAAATCTCTGTAATAACTTTCCCTTTGCTCAGCCTTTTAACTGTGAAATTCAGTTGGGGAGTTTTGAAGCAGCAGGTAGTGTCTCAGCACTCTAGAGGGATTTCGCCAGGATTCAGCTAAAGTGCTTGCAAGTGTCATTTCCATATTTAACTAATTTCAGTTTTTAATTAGCTCCATGTGAAAAATGAGAGTTCACGCTGAGCTAAGCTGTCAGCATAGAGGCTTGTTTCCTTTCTAGCCTCTCAGGACAATTACGCAGCATCCCCTGGTTTTTTCAGTGAGAGTGCTTAGCCACTGCACGCTCCGTCCCTCCATTGTTCCCTGCCAGGAGCCGGGGAGTGTGTTGTGTCTAGCTTGCTAAAATGGAGAAGACAAGTTCTGACAATATTTCAGATGTGAAATTGGTTCAGTAAAGATTCAAAGAACTTCAGAGGTCTGGCTCTGAAACATCCAGCAGCACGGAGCGCGTTGCCGGCTCGGAGCTCCCTGGCACTGTGCAGTCGGTGACTGTTCCGAGCAGTGTCTGATCCCTTCAGCTCCATTCCTGCTGCACTGGGCAGTGCTGCCTTCCAGCCAGCACAGAGGGAAAGCAACTTTTCCATGGGCCTCCTGGAGCCCACTGGTGAACACTGCAGTGCTGCCTTCCAGCCAGCACAGAGGGAAAGCAGCTTTTCCATGGGCTTCCTGGAGCCCACTGGTGAACATTGCAGTGCTGCCTTCCAGCCAGCACAGAGGGAAAGCAGCTTTTCCATGGGCTTCCTGGAGCCCACTGGTGAACACTGCAGTGCTGCCTTCCAGCCAGCACAGAGGGAAAGCAGCTTTTCCATGGGCTTCCTGGAGCCCACTGGTGAACACTGCAGTGCTGCCTTCCAGCCAGCACAGAGGGAAAGCAGCTTTTCCATGGGCTTCCTGGAGCCCACTGGTGAACACTGCAGTGCTCCAGAGGCCGTGCATCCCAAAGGCCTGTGGGCCTCCAGGAGAAAAGAGCTGCCTTTGTGTAAAATTCCACCTTACAGGATAGGTGGGGAGACTTGGTAATCCTGCATCTCAGCTGAAAACTTACCTCTGAGGACCTGAATGCAAATTGCTAAAATATTGGTTTTGAGAACAAAGTGAGAGGTGCAGTTCATGTAAACTCTGCAAAGCCATAGGATGTGAACAGATTTCTGAAATAATTTTATGAAGTGATAGCAATCCTGAGTTACATTTATATGCCAGTCATATAATGACGTTGTTATTGTTGAAAGAATGCAGTTAGTAATTTTTTAAAATTACATTTAAATGGAAAAATTGGTGTAGATGTTACCTCAGGGTTGGTTTTGAGTTGTTTGTGTTTTTTTAAACCTGTCCTATAAGGTGAGATTTTTAAAGAGTTATGAATAGGTTTGGTCGTATCTTCATTTTCATTTTGGTTTATATCCTAGCGAAATAGAGGTTGTGTGTGTTTTATTCCTCACTAATTAGTACGGACAGCCACTTCCAGCAGGCAGAAGCAGATTTTCTCTATTAGACCATAAAATCAAATGCATCTTTTTCAAATCAAAGATGGATGAGGAAAAAAAATCTCAGCTGTGGCACTTTTTGGGTTCTTAATGTTCGTAGTGTTGTGAAAGCAGAAGGTAAACACATTGCAGAAACTTGTCAGATACGGTGACACTGAGGAGTTCCTAGTCATTTTTCTTTTAAGATATTGAGGAGCTGCTTTGATACGTGCTTTCAAGCTGAAGCAAATTCTTGAAAGGGGGAAAAAAAAAAAGAAAATAAATTTCATAGTGAAGAGTGAAGCTAAAATGGTAGATAGATTTTCAATATAGTTTAGGTTTTGGGGTTTCTTTAAAATACAGTATTTACTGTTTCATCCATCAGATAAAAAAGATATATAATCCTGGTTTGATTGCCAGCCAACTGGGTGTAACAAGAAGTAGAACTTGAGTGTTAGCAATGAAGTACCAGTGTGTAGTTCTAGCTACCATATATATATTATTTTCTGCCCCTTGTAGTGTGAGTATCCTCTTCGAAGGATAATTCCTGGTTATTTTATTGATATTACTAAGTAAAGTTATTATATATATTAAAATTTATTGTATTAATCATTTAACATAACTCAGTTATGCCTTACAAAATGCATGTAATTGAAGGCAAAGATTTCTGAGGGTATGTAATCTACCTTGTATTTTATCCTATGATTCCTTAATTAGTTGTATACAGTAATGCATACGCTAATGCATTACAGCTCATGTCCAATTCACCCTGCAGTTGAAACCATTGACTTCAGAGGGTAGAGTTTTTGATGGGTTGCATTGCTGTTGCCTGTAGAAAACACTGTTTTTTCAGGCATTGTTATGATACTAGCAGTCTCAAATACTTAAACTAAATAGAGGAGTTCTGAAGAGAAGCTCTCGCCACTGAAGTCAGTGACAATTTTGACCTTGATTACAATGGGCCTTGATTTTAACCAGCTCTAAATGGGCTGATGATGAGCATTCTGCATTGCTGACCTCAGACAGTGCAGGTGGCTCCTGCAGCATTTCGTATGCAAGACGGAAGGCTTCATTAGAGTGATCAGGTATCAGATGCTCTGTACATTAAACTGGCATCATTTTTCTGTTGTGGACAGCAGCTCCATCTGTAGCAGTGATTTCTGCAGTCTCTGCAGTGATTAGTTTTGTCACATCAAGAAGATCAAACCGAGCTAGTTCTTAAAACCCCATCTTCTAAAAGGCAATTTGAGACATAAGAGGTAAAGAAAATTAATACAAATATTAATATTTATGTGTATGTTGTGAAGTTCCTTAGATTAATCAGGATGTAGGTGTCCAAATTAAATAAAAATGTTTTCCATTATTCATGGTACACAGTGCTTGAAGTGGACTTAGGCACACTGGTGTGCTGTCATGGTGTCTCTTGGGACTTCAGATGCATAGGCAAGCTCTTGTTCCTGTATTGGCTGATGAAACTGTGTAGCAGGTGTTTTGGTGATGCAACTCATAATCATATATGAACACACACACACAGAGGAATTCCTTGTGAAATGTCTATTGCTGCAGTCTGAAAGCTTGCAAGTCTGGCACTTCAAAATAAAGCAGTGATCTGAAATGAAAATTCTGGCACCATGAAACCCTTCATTGGTTTCTTGTGTACTTCCATATTGGTGTGATCACACAGAAATCCTGTCCTCACTTGCAGCTTGTATTCCCTTACCAGCTCTACAATTCTAGATGACAAGGCACAGATGCAGGAGGGCCAGCTTTTAGTCTCTGAAAGCTATAAAATTTTACTATAAAACTTGTTTTTCCTGTGAAGGTGATATGAGCAAACTTCAGAATAAGACAGGTGAAAGATTGAAAATAGTTATAGTAAACCCATTATGGGAAATGATTAACAGGAATAATGTAAGGACAATGAGAAAAAAAATTCTCAAAAATGTAACTGAAGTCCAGTTTGATAATTGCTTATTTCTTTCAAAATTACCACTTAAAAAGCAACCTACACAAAGAAATATGAGTTACAAGGCTGTAACTGATTGACTATATAAGATACTTATCATATCTGTACATTTTCTTTTCATAGGTTTCTATTCTGGCTCAGTAGGACATCTAAATCACAATACATTAATAATGTCAGTCTTTCAAGGCTTATAGAAAGTCTCAATCTGCACAGATGCTAAATAGAAGCTGTACCTTCATTTCAGTATCAAGATATGATTTAGGCTAGGTTTATATATACACCTTTTGAAGCACATTGTGAAAGAAATATAAACAGCTTATAGTGTTGAAAATGAATGAGGAGCTTTGGGAGAAGAAATCATATTTGCTTTTCATCTTTGGATTTATTTCCTCTTTGTAATGAACTTTTAACTCCAATAATTACTTCGCATAGAGAGTAAAACCTTAAACTTCATCATTCATGCAGTGTTTTAAATTGTGATTTTATCAGGTGATTAAATTAAGCTATTCTGTATCATTTCTATTAAGGGAAGAATATACTTTATGATTAGAAATTACACTTTTTTGTACTGTGGACAGAAATTTGGCCATTCATAATAATGCAGTTTCACTTCATTTAGTGTATGCAAAGGAGTAATAAAGGTAAAAACTATTTTCTTATCAGTGTGGCTAACAGAGGTTGAGTCAAGGTCTGAATGCTTTGGAACAGTGAGATTATGAAAGTCTTGTTCAACATGTTTGTAGAAATTAGGGCAGTTGCTATTTCAGAAGATGAACGTAGTCAAATAAATGTTTGACATGATATCCCTTAGGTTTATGATCAGTATTAAAAGTAAAGCCGTTATTTTAATTCTTGTAAGTTCAGGCCTCAGTGATTTTCAAGAGTATATTTGTGTCTATGTTCCTTGAAACACCAGTTTCAAGTCTCATCTAGGTTCTTCCTCCTCTTGGAAGCAGAATAAAGACAAGCTGGGTACTTTGTTCATGATAATGGTGTCTTGTAGGTGTGAAATTAAAATTGGATTCAATTTGCTTTGTATTAACATTGAATGCTCACAATTGCTCAAAAATACAGCAAAATTGAGTTAAGACCATCCATTTCTGCTCTTCTAAGCCTGTTTCAAAAGTGGCAGTGTTTTGGCAGTGCTGGTAAAGTGGATATTGTATAATGTGATCTGGGATCCTCCAGGCTGAAAGATGCTGTATTGGGTAAATAAAAATATATACACTTTTCTTATTAGTTACAGCCATCTAGCTCAGATGCAAGACCAAAAAGATTGCAGCCTTGACTCATGAAATTGCCATAAGAAGTGAGTTCACGTTACGCAGTCTCAGGAACTGATTAATCGTGTGCCAGTTCTCTTACGCTCTGTACAATCTAAGGCCTGTCATGAGAATAAATGAGGAGCGCACTGTATTCTGCTTCTCTTTTAAGGTCTTTGTCATGAGATTCCAGATTCTGAAGGCAGCATGCAATGCTGTTACCCTTCTTGTGACAAAAAGATTGCTCAAAGTGGCACAAAATCAAAACATTTCAGTAAAGAGGACTGAGACGAGCAAAGTCGAGGCCTAAGCCAGGGATCCTTTCTATCCCATCACGGTGGTGACGGGGGAACAAACAGCCACCCAAGGTACAGCTCGTGTTCCTGGGCTGGAGCTCTGCTTGCCTGGCGTTATCCTGGGAATTGGGCACCAGCATCCTCCACTTCTCCCTACCCCCAAAGTAGCTGCAAGTGTGCAAGTGTGTGTAAGCTTTTCAACTATTTTTGGAAGTAGAAAAACTGAAGATGGAAATAGAAGAATGAACTTTGAAAGCATTGCATGGCAGATAAGCACACAAATCACATTACTCCTAATGGGATTTGTGGGTATATCTTTCATGCTGTGCTTTGAAAATCCATTCCATTCAGTTTATTGACGTGCACAGGGAAAGAAATCAGTCAGCTTGGAGGGGGGTGATCAATTTGAAAAAAAAAAAAAAAATTACTTTTTTAGGGTCCCCCTATTTCTTCTGTGTGAACACAGTGACAATGAAGCATCTTATATAGCCTTTCTTCCATCTCCTTTTCAATCTTGAATAACATTTATTCCAAAGAAAGCAGTTAATTCCTAGCAGAAGTTTTGCTGCTGCTGACAACAATACGCTCGCTCATAGATCCTTTATGATATTTCTATAAAACATTTCTTGGGCTGGATGCTTTAAAGCAAACATCTTGTTCTAAACAGTTTATTATCTAAAAGAGTTTACATGCTGAGGGTGAAATTATACCTAAGGATTTCTTTCTGATGTTTGAGATTGTGTGAAGTCAGCTCTCCTTTCCATTGTGCTTTCCAAGGCACAATGTGTCCTGCATTTTCCTGGTGAGCAGAAGGAGCACAGCTGACTCTGAGTTCATACCTCTTCCACAGCAAGAACTGTCCAAAGCTGAGGGTCTGCCTCCTTTCCCTTGGTTCATGTCCCAGAAATGTAGGTGCTGGGATTCACATTTCCTGTGTCTGTTTTTATAGGAACGCTCTGGGTGAGACAGAAGCCCAGAGCTGGATTCTCCCTGCAGCAGTGAGGAGGCCAGTGGGAATGACAGCCTGAGATTCCTTCCACTGATTGTTTCATAAACCTTCTGGTTAAACAGTCCTCATGGCTTTCCTCCTGAACCCAGAAAATACACTGTCTTTCTGTTTCAAAAGTTACAAAATGCTGTTGTTGTTGTTATTTTAAGTATAAAACTATTGCAGAGCTCAGGCACAATTAGCAAGAGTATAAACCTGTGGCTGGGTAACATATAGAAGCTTATATGTGGGTAACAATATGAGCTTAATTCAATTGATAGAAAAGTGGGAAAAAACCATGCAGCAAGATATAAAAATACGCAGCAGTGCCATTATAGTTAATGGAATTTTCCATTTTCAGCATTGTAAACTACAAAAAGTGACTCTGAGAAGTGAGAGGTCTTGTTCATTGTTATGGGTAGGATAAATAAGACAGTGAAATGGTTCTTTATTGTGCTCTCTAGATCTAATACAGGCAGGCCTATTGTTTTATTGAAAATAGTGGGATCTGTAAATTCTTGAAGTTGTGGATTTTGATAATGTTTTATATGGAGTTCCAAAATGAATGTTTAATTTAAATTTATTAGGAAGACGTAGTGCATAGCAAATAGCAGACTGATGATTAAGATGAATTGCTGAGAATGAATGACCTTGAAAGTAAGCCATCTATTTGTTGTTGAGCTTCAATGGTCACAGTCAATAAGCAGGAATTTTTGCATATATTTCACAAAAGAAGTATTACATTTAGATCAAATGATCTATTTTTGGAATGCAACTTTAACCTTGCCTACAGACAATTGAATGGCCACAAGCTGAAAAGGCAATATAATCAGGAATACATCCAAATGTTTTGTATGAGCTCTGTAGGATTCTTAGTCATTAATATTAAAACAAAAGTTCATAAATACCCTAAGTACTGGTAGTCCAAAAAATTATGGAGTTTTTTTAGCTGATCTTTGATCTCTGCTATCAACCCTGTAGAAGTTAAATCCTTATCTGCTGTGTCCCTGAGATCTATCCAACAAGATATTTTGAAAATGCACCTCTCATAATTATAACTGACTCTGCTGTGCTATTAATTAGAGTATTTACCATTGTATGGATGAATAGCTACACTGGGTTGAGACACCTGCACAAACTTTGTGGCATGTCAGCAATTTCCATTTATGTACTGCATTCTCTGCCTGAAAGTCATGCTGCTTCTAGGAAATGCTTTATGGCATAAAAATCCCAGGGTTTGCCTGTGACGTGTCCTACCAAGCATTCCCTGGATTGCCAGGTCTGGTGGATAGGTAGGGACACATGCTGTGATACTGTGTAGGGGAGAAATACTGGGACTAGTGGATACACTCTGGAGTGTTGTGTGCGTGTAGGAGCAGCTGTGTTGGGTTAGATACAAGTCAAATTATTGGTTTATTTGTCTCCAGCACCCAAAAATGGTTATCTTGTAAGAAGAAAAATCATGTATGTACTTTTCCCTACTCATCCTCCAACCTCTGGTCACTCTAGGTCTTTTCTGAGAGGAGGGGTGGCAGCATAACAATATCCCTTGCTTTGTTTACCCTTCCCATAATGATTCAATGTTTACTTACTTGAAATTATCATCTAGCCCAAAATTTTCCTTCTGTTTGATATTAGTCAGATCAGAAGTCATTATTTTACATATGGAGTTAAAATTACTCCTCTCCAGCATATGTTATTTTGCAGGTTTGAATTTCATCTGCCAATTTCTGGCCCAGTTGCTCAGTTATTTTATGTCCTTGTGCAGCTCTCGGTCAGGCCTCTTCTTGAATAATGCATTAGCAGCAGCAGACTGCTTCCCTGCATGGCCTGTTTTCCATTTGGAATTCTATCATATATACGATGGGTTTGGATTTTTTAAAATGGTGCTTTAGACTTTCCTGTAGATAATATATCAAAAGTGGCAGATGTCCACCCAGCAAGCCATGTGGCTTTTGTTTTGTTTTAGAACAAGGCGTGGGAATGTGATCAGTTTTTGTGACATCTCTTGGATACCCTCAGGAGAACTCTGGCATCCTTGTCACAGTCACACGAGGTATTCAAGGAAGAATAGAAAGTTCTGACAGTTCTGAATTTTAGGAGAGACGTCATTGTTTCTCTAGCAAGGAAAGGTGCTACTTGCTCACATTGTTTATTTTAAGACTGCTCCTTTTAAGTAGCAGTACTCATATTCTTTGGTAATGGTATTTCAAGCACTTTAATATATGTTTAACAGGTGGATTGCAGGTTGGAGCTCCTGAAGCCACTGTCCCTTTCTGCCAGTAGCAGAATATGAAAGGGCATTAGTGTAATTGTGAGCTTTCTCTGACACCTTCCTCAGCCCTTGTCAAGGACTCCATCCCAGCTTCATCCTGACAGTGGTCCTGCTGCAAACATGGCTGAAGGCTGCCCAACAAAGTTATCAAGCAGAGAGTGGTGCCAGCCTGTGATTTATTGAAATCTTTGTCTGGCTTATTTGTTGCCAAGTCCAGGTTTTGTGGGAGAGGACTTTTACAGATTGTCCCCAGTGGGAACATAACTTTGTACATAAACGAACACTTGCAGTGCTGCCCATCCAACAAAGCCTCCCTGTCCTCTGTGTTCAGTGCCTGTTAATTGTAAGACATGTTAGCAAAGTGTGGATCTTGGCTGAGATTTAGTTCAGTAAATTCTGATTGTGTGTTCGTGAACTGTCTTTCAACCTCTTCAGATATGAGAGGAGCTGGGGAAGGCTTCTTACTTGCCTTGTTATAGCGGCCAAGAATCCGTGCTCCTCCGCAGAGTCCTGAAAGCACTAGTTAGAATCAAGTGGAGTGTTTGCAGCGCTGTGCAAGTTTTTCCCATGTAGTTCCCCCATTGCTCTTTCCTGACTTTCAGCCCCCTGCTATTCCTTTCTCTTGAGGAGAGGTTGTCAGCTGTGATGGATTGTGCATTCATTCTATAATGGGGGCAAGTAATCACTGGGGGATAGGCCTAATGCACTCGTTTCACTTGTGGCTTGGGTTGAACTTGAACCTCTTTCTCCAAAGGAACAGTAGAACTTTAAATTACTATGTTTCTAATCTTTTAAATAACTGTTATTTTATGAATAATAATTGAGATCAGTAAGATCAATTTCTGGTATTCCTCAAGTTGTTCTGCTTGATCAAGAAGTAATAACTAATAAAGGACCATGAGTCTCAGCTTAGTAACATTTAATACAAGTAAGCATGCAATAATGTTTAATTATTTTTTAATTTTTTGGGGAATACATTTATTCTTTTCAGGTTGTTTGGGTACCCATCTATATGCACACAGAAGTGCAAAACACTAAATCTATTTTGCTTCATACAAACATTGTGGTGCATTAAAACAATATTCAGACCATACGAAATAAAAAAATAGATGTGCAGATAGGTCTTCAAATATAGATGCTATGAAATTAACATTATGCTAAGATTTATTAGGTACAAACCTTTTGTTTCGTCATGTCTGTGATTCATTAGACCTGGCTTGGAAATTAATTTGATGTTGCTGAAAACTACATAATAAATAACAAGAGTTGCATCATTGTTCACCTCATGTGTGGATGGAAAGGAAACTTTGAATATTTCTGCTCCTATAACACAATGGCCTTTGAACAGCAAATGTGCTTTTAGTGTTCATTTGTTCATGTTGTTTGTGATATAATGGAGTGATTTCTTGTTTATATGAAAAGAGGTTGGCCTGCTCCAGACAAACACTGGATATATCCTGACAAAGTGAAGTCACAGTTTGATGGGTTCATTGTGGATGACAAAAATTCAGGGGTTAGTAAGCATGAGTAGCTGGAAATTAAACTATGGAAATATTCTTAATGCTGTTCACTTGTATAATCTTCCCATCTTTTAGTTGCTTAGGGAATACTGAATTTTCCAACAAGCCAGCAGAGTGTGTTTCACAGACCCTAACTGGGAAGATGCAGAAGAAATGGAGAAAATGATGGATCATTAGTCGGCATATTTCTCCCTTCAAGAAAGAATATTATCAAGTAAAGGGATAAGTGAAAAGCCTCATTCTGCTCTGCCTATTGGCAGACACTGAGTTGTACTACAGGGAGATTTCCAGCTCACAGAGACACCAGAGGTCTCTCCTTTTAAAAGTACAAGGTCAAGAGTAACAGGAGCACAAAGACAAGGCAGAGCTTCATGAGCTTGGAAACCATTGTCCTTTAGACCAAACTCTGAATGGAGTGGGCAGTGGGTTCATGGCCAGAATGAGAGAAGACCAGTGAGAGAGGAATGTGAGGACACTACTGAGTTTAGAGAATTTCAAGATAATTTGCGTGTAAGTTTTATCAGTTTTCTGTGTATTTGTGTACCTTTTGGGATTTCTTAAAATAATATATGATTCACTCTAGCAACCTCTATCTTATGTAAGTCTTAGACTGATCCTTGGCAGCTCTGCCACCTGGAGTGATGAACTAGGTCTCTGCTTCTGTTCTTGCTGCGCATGCAGGTCTAGCTTCCAGGTCCTTTTGCTCTCTGTATGTGTATGGTGCTCGAGTGGGAGTGAGCAGTTGATTATTATTTTTTACCTAAACCTCAAAAGTTGTACTTAAAAATTTCTTGTTTCTAAATTCTCATGGTTTACAGAATATAAATACACTATTCTGAGTTACTAGATGTGTTAAATGAACCATATAAATTCTGACAAGCTCAGTGTTTGAAAATCAAGTATCAAGAGAAGAACTTCTAAAATATGCTTAAATGTTGAGGGGGGAAAAAAACAAACACACAAAAATAATACCTGTAAGTGCTCTGTAAAATATAATTTGTAGATACATAAATTGTTGTTGGGAAAAAAACAAAGTCAGTTTCAAAATAAGAAAAGAAAAACAGAAAAAACAGCAAACAGGCACAAATTCACTAGCCCAAATTTCTCCTCTGAGACACATCCACTCAGCTTCTGAGTGGATCCCCACATTTCTAATTAAACGGGCTTCTACTTATTCCTTTGCTGGAGGCATTTTGTTTGATTAACAGAACAAAAGGTTAATCATATAAATTTGCCATCTCACAGCGTTGTGAAGCAGCAGAGAGAAGGTATCTCCTTGTTCCCCCTGCTCGGCTGCCAGTCAGCTCTGCTCGATGCGATGCAAACACAGAGCTTTCCCCTCAGGCCCCTGTGACACACTTTTCTCAACTCATTCTTGGTGGAAGGTGAACGTTCCTCGTGTTTGTGATTGCAGCTGTCTGAGAGGAGGTTTGTAGATCACCTCATGGATGCGTGAGCTGGGCAGGAGATTCTCAGTCTCCATGAGGGATGGAGCAGAAATGCAAATCCCTGCCCCGTTAGGAAGGAGCTCTAATTGCTCCTACCTAACATGCATCTCTGATTAAAACACAGAGCAATGAAGTTATTAATGAAACCATGGTGTGCTTGGAAGCAGATGGATCACAGGGTTTTTTTAATACCATGTTAATAAGATCTTTTATAATTCCTTGTCTGAATTTACCTGGTAATTATAAGGTAGCAACTATAATTCTCTTGGACAGACTATTAGTTATGATTTCTTTATCTCTCAGTTGTAAGGACTGGTTCACACTTGAAGCAGCAGGCTTTCATCTCTGCAGGTGACCTACATTTATGGTTACGCTTGCAATAAAATTTTAAAAAATGGCAACTTTGAATAGACACACAAAGAGTATAAAACACACAAAAGTCTAATTCTCCTCTGTGACTTGATTTCATTTTGGGGATTTGAAATTCACCTAATCTTTATGCACTCTTGGCTTTTGGGGCTGGTCCAGCTGAATCTGGTGCCTGTGCAGGGTGTGGGAGTTGCTGAAAGCACAAACAGGCCCCTAGCTGCTCCTCTGCTGTGCCAGCCCCAGCACAGCTGTCTCTGTTCGGTGGGGACAGTTTGGATAAGCTGCAATTTGGTGGGGTTTGAGCTTTGTGAATGATTTTTCAGTTTCATTTGCTGTACTGAAAAAAAAAAAAAAATTGGTTTCTTGAGATTAGACTGGAAAAGCCTTTTAAAATGTTTATTTTGGCAAGACAAAAAAGTTGTAATTGAATAAATCATTTGATCCCACAAATTTTTTGTATATTTTCCGAGGATTCTTAAACATTCTTTAGAAATAAATTGTGAGTAGTTTCTTCTCAAAACATCCTTTTCAGGTTCATGTCTGTTATTTAACATACCAGAGGCTTTAATGGATTTTTGTTTGTTTGTTTTTGTGAGGTATTTTGACATAATAGAAACAAAATTTGCAAATTCAGCATGAATAAGAAATCTGGCAACTGCCCTCTTCACACAAAATGTCTCCTGATTTTAGTTACTATTCTTAGACATCTGCTTAGTCCATAGGATGTCCAGGGGAAGATGGTTTTAGGAAAGCTGTCTTGCTCCCCAGCTGCATTTCTCAAAAATACGGAGGTTAAACTCTGCATAGATTGTGTGCTGAGAGATTTCCAGGGGTTGGGATAGATGGATTCTGGGGGTGGGGAGTGCTTTTTGTTTTCTTGGGGCTTAGGAATACACATATGAATCAGCCACATCTAAATGGATTCCCTGCATTCAGAGATTATCTGAGATTATTATCTGAAACTGTAAATGGCGGTTTCTGAGAAGTGTTTTGCCTCTCCTGTCCCTAACATTTACTCTTTCAACATTTAGTATGTGGCCACTGCTGGGCCGTTTGTGACCACTACAGTCACTTGGAACTGGATGCAAAATCTCTGATAGTCTCGTGTGGATCTGACACTGCAGAAGAGAACAATTCTAAGGGTGCCCTTAATCATACTCTTTTCCTGCCCTCAAATTGACAGTGAATCCTCTCAAACACCTTTTGACATAACTAGAAACGCTATTCTCTGTGCTGTATAGGTTTACACACATCCTGTGTAAGCAGGAAAATATAAAGAAAGGGAAAAAAGCGGCTTGGTGGGCTTTATCCCTCCACACTGCTCTGTATTGTGAGAGTGCCATGGGGATAATGTGATGAGAGCACGGAGATGTATGCAGGTAGCTGTGTTTATACAAGGTGAAGATGCACATAAATCCACTGGCTGAATGATTCAGACCTGTCAAGTCTCATGCATTATGCACAGGACTTATTCAATTAGCCCTGCCACGGTGCCTGTAACTCCAGCACTTGTGCAGGCCGTGCCTTGGCCTTGCTCCCGCTCCTCAGCTCGTGTTCCAGGTGCAGCTGCACAGCCTCTGACGTGGCCACACGGACCTGCCTCCAGCACAGGCAAACCTTCCCTGCCCAGGACTGTGCAGGGCTTGGGGCTGTTGGGTCAAAAAACTGTGAGGTGAAAGGGTTGGCAAAGCCCTGGGTTTGTCAGGGAAGCTCAATCTACAGAATGAAGACAGAGGCTCTATAAAGGCTTCAAACTGAGAGGAGGTTTAGGTTGGGTATTAGGAGAAATTCATCCCTGTGAGAGTGGGGAGGCCCTGGCACAGGTTGCTCGAGGAACAGGGGATGCCCCAGCCCTGGCATTGTTCAAGGTGAGGCTGGACAAGGCTTGGAGCAACCTGGTCTAGTGAAAAGTGTCCCTCCCTATGGCGGGGGATCAGAAGCGGATGGTCTTTCAGGTTGCTTTCAGTTCATTCTGTGATTCTGTTATTCTAATGTATTGATTTAAATAAGTTGTACTAAACACAAAATAATTGCATTACCAAGTCACTACTTTACATAGGGCTAAAGCCAATTTTATAATCAACATATAAATTACCACCTGTAATTTAAACTCGGAGCTGGTACTTGCAGCAAGTGCTTTTGTTTCCCGATTTGTGTCCCCCGCACTGTGTGAGTCGCAAACGTGGTGCGTGGTGCCCGGCTGTGCCCAGAACGCTTGTTGTGAGCATTTTGCCTTTTGTATTTCAGTGCCAGACAGATGCGTGTGAGTCACCAGGGCTCGCTTTTGTTTATTTGGCATTTTGCGGTGGGAGGGTGTTTTGTTGTCTCTGTTGCCGTTTCTTTTAGCACATCCCCATCCCTCCGAGCCGAGCGGCTTAGGGCTGTTCCCCTGGGCCGCTCGGGTGTCAGTAGCCGCGCTGACCGCTGTCTGTCTCCCCTGTGTCCGCAGCGATGCATCTCCTGGGGCTGAACTGGCAGCTGCAGCCGGCCGAGGCTCCGACCTTCAACAACGGGCTGCGCCCGGCGCGCCCGCCCGCCGACGACGGCCCGCCCGCGCCCCCTGCCGGCAGAGGTGGGTCCGCGCCGCGCCCCCGACCCCAGCCGCGACACAGCGCCCCAAAACGCCGCCGAGCCGCCCCAAAACGCCGCCGAACCGCCCCAAAACGCCGCCGAACCGCCCCAAAACGCCGCCCGTTCTCTCGCTCCTGCGGCTTTCGGCACACCCCGTGCCGGCCGGGTGCTCGGGTGCGCCGCTTCGGGTTTCTAGTTTATCGCTAATGAAGCTGTGCTGCCGCGGGCGCTGGCGAAGTGCTCACAGAAATGTGCTGTGTTCACTGGCTACGTGTCCTTTCTCCAGGTATAGCTTCGAGATCTCAGAGAAAGAGGAAGCTGAGGGAGCTGGGGCTGTTCAGCTCCGAGGGGTGACTGAGAGAGACTTCATTAATTGTTGAAATATCTGCAGGGAGGGGTCAGAACACGGACCAGGCTCTCCTCGGTGGTGCCAGCCAATACAACAGGAGGCTACAGGAAGGTGATGCTCAGAAAGATCCACCTGAACATGAGACAGAACTTCTTTCCTGTGCCTTGACTGAGCACTGGATCATATTGCCCAGAGAGGGTGTTGATGCCTTTTCCTGGTCTTAAAATCAAGAGTCAAACACGGTTAGAAGGGGAAAAGGGATTTTACCTTGGTATTTATTTCAAGGATCCTTGGGTGCACACGTCCAGGTCAAATGCACACTGCAATGCACACCCCCAAAAGATGGGGTATAACATTATAGGTGTTACTAATTAGCATATCTATCAAAAATTCCCCAATGAGAGGCTCGAATGAGCCCCCCCTCCCCAAGGAGCCTTCCCCTGGATGGTTCTATCTTGGTTTACAGAATGTGTTCTGGAGAGGACCTTGGGGTCTGGGGCACACTGATCCCCAGCTACGAAGCTTCTAAAATGTTGAGTCTCTCAGCTTGACAGACAAGTCCGAGAATGTAGGCAAAAAGCACTAAGAATACAGAAGTTCTAAAAAAGGTATAACAGGGGTATAAAAGAAAAGGCAAAAAATCTTCATGGCATCAGTGTGGAGTCCAGAACCTTTAGGACACAATCCTGTGCCCTGTGCTCTGGATTGACCCTGCTGGAGCAGGGGGGTTGGACCAGATGACCCAGTGTGATCCTTTCCTACCTGACCCATTCTGGGATTCTGTGAAAATCTTGATTTAGTAGAAGTGCATTGTAGTGCTTGAGAGAAGTCAAGAACTGGCTTGCAACCAGGACCACATCCCTGGTTCTTTTCTCTCAGATGAATTCTAATAGAAAATGCCAAGGACAGCAGAATCTGACCCATGGAAAACAATCCGTCCTGTGATATTAATGTGAGAAATACAGACAACAAATGGTTTCTTTTTCTCTTAAAGAAAAACTGTCCAGTGGAGGATGACAAAGACATGGCAATTGAAAGAAAAAATAAGTAAAACCTAGAACCAGAAATACTTTCTTAAACTGAGAAAATGTATGTTAAAAACACAGAGAAGTTACATGTCACAAAAAGGATTTTAATCATTTAAATTGAAGGCCTTTTATTGGTGAGGTTCAGGGGTTTTCTTTGCTGCATCACATAAGGTCTTCTCTGATTATTACAACAATTATGGGGAGAAGGCAGAACAGAATGTTACAATTAGACGGAGCACCTCCCACGTTTTAGTGTGCTGGGATGGTGGGATGGCGTGACTGGAACAGGAGAAGTCTGAGCACTTGATTTTTGTCAGCTAAATAGTTCTGTACAGAGGCTGAGCATTGTCTTGCTCTCAGGACCTGTAGCTCATGTTAAACCTGATAATTGCCAAAGCAAGTGTTAGGAGCAAATGCTGACACAGGATACTTGTATTGGGAAAACAATCAGTTAAAATAGAGCTGGGAGAGGAAACTGAGTTGTTCTTTTATGAGGTTGATAATTTAACGGATTTGCTTCTGTTTTCAATGAATGGTGCTGCTGCTGCACCTCAGCTTCTCCATGTTTTCCATGGAGGGTCTAGTTTGGACTTCCTCCTTGTCATGAATTCCTACATCCTGGTAGTGCCAAAAACCTGAGGATTTTTAGACAAACGTTCACTGGTTTGGCTTTCATCTCTGACTGGCTGTAGGTCAAGGCGGATGAACAGCACATCCCTAAGTGCAAGGTAGAATGTTTGTATTGCTGCTGAACTGCCTCCAGGTTGTGCACAGGTGAGAGACCCGATGGTTTTGGGCAGGAAGCTGAAGAGCTCAGGTCGGCAACTACGGTCATTTAGCAGACAACTGCGGGGGTTTAACACCTTTCCCAATTCCCTCCCTGCAGCTTTTTGTTGCCATCTCTGTGCAAATATAGGGCAGCAGGACTGTTGAATTGGAATATGCTCATCTGCCTGGGGCACTTCAGTGCGAATTCTGGCAGTTTATGCCAGCCCCACTCTAATTAGCTTTGCACATTTGAAGAGGCTGAGATGCTGTTTAGGGAGTGGTAACCTCCTGTAGAGGAGACAAGGAGACAGAACTGCTGGTTGTGTCTCAAATTGCTGCAGTTAGCTTTCCTCAGAGTGTGTTGGAAAAGTTTACTTGTTCTTCTGGCATTTTGTAGAAGGTTGCTGAAATGCTGATAACGTGGGGGAAGGAGGAAGAACAGTATTTAGGCAAGTAATCTTCCACAGTGGAATGAAATGAATGACAGGTTTGGATGAACACAAGGAATATTGAAAAGACAAATTCTTAGAGCAGGGAAGGGTGAAAAGTTTTTCTACCTCACCTTTCTTTTTATTATGTCCAAGCTAATATTGCTATCCCAGCAGTTTTTAGGAAAGCCTCTGACAGCTTTTAACACAACAACCATTTCAGGGCTCTGGCTGTGGAGAGTGACCTTTCTATAATTGACACAACTCAGGATGAAGCCATTCTTTTCAAAACATGGGTCTCCCAAAGAAACCTTTAACCCCTAGTCTGAGAAGGGACACTTAAACACAAGCTGTGCCTACTCAGCAAGCAAAGCATTTTAAAGTAGAGCAATTTGAAGGGGGGGGGAGGGGGGGAGAAGGCAGGTATTCAATTTGATCTGCCTGTTCCTTATTAAGAGACTAAATTCTGGTGTGAAATAATAAAACTGCAGTTTAAGAGGAATGTAAATTACTTTATTACTGCATTTTCCTATCTGAATGAAAACAAAATTCACTATTAAGATAACACAGTTTCAGTTTTTTTTGTAATTACACACTACATCTCACTAATACTGGGTATGTCTGAAAGGAGGAGGCAAGTGCAGCGGGCAGAAAAATCCTCAGTGCTGCTGTAAAACTGCAAGTGAAGTCCACCATGCTGTGAAAGTTGTGTTGACCTAGGGATTTAAATTAGGAGACAAAAATTCCTTTCTTAATACAAATCGTAAGGCAGTATCCCTTGAAGGTGCATAAAACCCCAAAAATTGATTCTGCCTTGGAATTTCTGCAGGATGAGATAGATTTTAATGACATTTAAAAAGCTTTCTGAGAGTGAAACCCATTTATCTCTCACGTATCTCTTACGTTGCGTAAGGATAATGTTAGAATTTTGGTGTAATAAATCTAAATTAAGGGGAAAAGTTGGGAAAAAAAGAGGCATGTTTGGAAATAATTGCTTCTTCACAAAGAAGTGAAATAGGTGACCTTATGGGATTTATCTGTGCCTAAATTCTGTTAGTCTATGCCAGAAGTTTTCTACATTTACAATTATGTGGTAGGCTAGACACACATTTCCATAAAATCTGTGACTATGTGCTGTTTCCTTTTTAATTGACAGAATATACCATAAATTCAACTTTAATCATTTCAGAGGAGACCTAAGATAACCTACAATTTATGTGAAAATATCCAAACTAACCCCAGCTGAAAATCCATATAAAGAATGCTTTGGTGTCAACTTTTTTGCTTAGGACATACTGTCTTTGATGTGCCCACAAATTTAGCAAATTTTCTCGTCATTCAAAATTGACTTGGTATTTCTTATCTTGATTGTTTGCTGTTGGAATGTTCTAGAAAGCTGAAAAACACAGTAAAAGATTGTGATCTCTGATTCTAGAAATCCCCCTTTTAAAAGAGACCAAAAGTAATTGTGGACAGTTGTGGACCTGAAAGATCACTTTAGGTACAATAAATATTCTGACTCTTAGGAAAAAGTTGATATGAATTTGTGTTTTGATACTCACATAATCCAGGGTTTGCTTCTCTTTGGACGAAGTAAACTTGATCCAAGTTTGTGCTCAGTTTGAGATATTTCTCAAAGTCTGTCACAGTGTATGTGGATTTCAGAAAGACTTTTTCAAAAATATTACAGTTATTAAATATGAAAGTACTGAAGTGTCATGAAAAAATACTTGTTTCCAGATATCAAATTCAGAATTGCAAATATAATGGCAATAATGAAACAAAGAAAGTTTAATTAGTTGTTAAATTTGGCACCATCTCACTTGCTTGAGATGAGAGAGAGGAAAAACAGATTTGTACTGATGTAGCAGAAATTTTCCTTGGATAGATGTGGAGAGCTGAGCTCAGCAGTCTTTGTGAATTTGTACAGGTTGTCTTCAGCTCTCTCCAAATGATGTTGAGAGCTCTGCCAGATGCTGCAGCTGCGAGTCACATTCTGGTTTGCACACAAATTATTTTGTAATAGTTAAGATATTTTATTAGCAATGGAGCAGACAGGCAATGCTAAAGGAGTAAGAAAATTCTGAAATGGGAGGATGTGCCACCCTTACAGAGGGATGAGTTGGGGTTCAGATGCAAAGAGAGCAGCTCCTGACTGCCTGCCTGAGGCACCGGTGCCACCCCCAACTGTGCTCCTGCTGAAACCGACCCAGCCCACAGTGTAAGGACTCGGCAACAGCTGCAGGGAGCTCTTTGTCGTTTTGTAAAAGATAAACTCATCCCTCATTAACAGTGTAAACAACATGAATCTTTTGGTTTCTACTATTTCCTTTCAGACGCTTTGAAACAGACGATCAAAATGTAATAACACTCAATGTATTTTAAATGTCACTTCTGTTTCCTTCATTCAGTTTAATCAAGACAAGCCATCATTTTCCAGGTGGATTAATCTTATTGAGTAGTTATGTGACTAATGTAATGTAGATCTTAATTAACACATTAGCTAGCAGAAGTGTTAAGATGGAGGCTATGAAGGCTTGCAGATGTGGTCTTCTGAATATACACCAGACTCAGGGGGGGCTGGCTTAGAAAAGCAAAGGATTTGGCTAAATTCAACAGGAGTTTTAGATTTGTGGTTGTGTTAATGGTGATAGCATGAGTTGCTCTGTTCAAAGTTAGGTGATGAAGTTTGGTAAATACCATCAGGGGTGATTGTTATCCTGATTTAGAAATTCATAATAGTATTTATTTGCTCTTTGTGAAATGCAGTGAACCAACAGATCTTAATTTTATTTCAGTTGTAATTTGCTTCTGATTCTGAAAGCGATGACTCTTGTGAAGTCCTGCTCACATAATTGTCAAGATGTGCCTAAATTTTTAGGTGTATCAGGTGTGTCATATTTTACTAAAAGCAAGGTGTTTAATTTCACTGCCACATTGATTGGCTGCAGCTGAGCCAGTGTCTTCTGCATACACTCTCTTTGACAATTTCTTTCCTCTTGCCACAACAGAAAATTAGGATGATGACCAGACAACCTGAGATTTTGTTTTTGTACCAGAAGCTGTTTTCCTGGACTTCTGAAAGCTCGTACACTCAGCAGTTTCCTTCCTCCTTCCTTCACAAAACAGCTCACTGGTACCTCAGCATCTTCAGCAGAACTGAAGTTCAAGATGTGCCTCAGCAGCTCCTCCAGACAAATTCTCATTGCCTGGCTTTTTAGCTCACTGTAGCTGAGGGAGTTTGTTTTGCAGTAGCAGTCAATCTATTGTACACATTCCAGAAATAATCTGTTCTCACTTGAGTCCTAGGGCACTTAGGTGATAGTAGATAATTTGAAGTGTAAGTTCATATGGGGAGCTGTCAGTGTGGTAACAGTGCATAGCACTGATTTTTCCACTGAAGACATTTGTACAGAAAAGACATTTTCTACTTTATTTTATTTGCCTTTCTGGAACAATAAGACATGTCAGGTCATATAAGTAGCAAATTTACCTAAGGAAAAAAGTTAAATTATCATGGAGATCCATAGTAATTCTCACACAGTCTTTTTTGGCAAAAAGTCAGTGGAGTCTCTTTTTATATTGAATGGTTTCCTTTACACAGCTGTACCATAAATTTCTTCAGAATTCCAAGTCATCTGTGAAAATCCCTGGCTATATAAAAAGAAAAACAGAAAAATAAGCTAGATAAAAAGATAAAGTAAGCTATGTCTGTAGCAGTGATTTATACGAAATACAGAATTACAGGAAAAGAAGGTAAAGAGAATTTAACCAACTCCTTATATATTAGGGGTTTTATTAGGTTATATTAGGGGTGATATTTCTTCCTCGTATTTAATTTGAGGTTGTCCACATTATTTTGGTAGTTCATTTATGATCCACTGGAATGGTTTTTCTGCTAGATGTTTTTCAAGAGTGCCATCAAGATGCAATTTGCAGTCATCCCCGTGATAGAGGCACACAGTCACAGCACTGGAATTAATTGCTGTTTAAATGTGATGTCTGTAGTGTGACACTGCTGGTAGCCAGATTTCATTTTTATTTTTAATTTTAGCTACAGTGTAGGATACTGTAGTTATAAATAATCAAGTATATCTGGTTTCAGTGTAAATACAGTTCTGCCTCCATAGCTGACACTGCTTGACATCAGTTAAATTAAAGGCTGACTGGGCATGTCCCATCCGCTGCCACCTTGAATCTGACCTCCAGCTCACAGATGAGACCTGCTGACAACTTAGCAGGGGGAGCTTGCACTGCTGTTGTCATGGATTGCCTGTCTGATAGCTTCAAAGGCAAATACACTTGAATGCTAAAACAGTCTTTTCAAATGTATATGCCAAAATAGTAATTCAGCTGGGTAAATAAAACAGCAGTTTAAATGAATAAGTGTTATTTAGTTGATGAATATATGTTTGACTGAGTGATTGAAATGGCTCCCTTGGGTAAGATGAAGAAGTGTGCTTTTAAAACTCTTTTGTAGATGTTTATAGAGAGAAAATGACAGGGGGAAAAAATCGAGTATCTATGGGGTTATGAGATAAACATGGAACTTTACAACAGTCACCCACAACAGAGAAAATGATCTTGGGATTCATTTGTTCACAGCAGTATGAGTAGTTTGGGTTAGTCTTTCTTCACAGATTTGTCAGTTTGTCACATCTGTAACTTCACTTAAATGCAGTTGATGCTCTTTGAATGTGATCTGCCGTGGTCCATCACATGGAAGAGCTTCTAAAAATACTTGAAGGGAAGTGAGTCAGGTGGCAAGATACATTCTCTGCATTAGGAGGTGAGGACTGAAGGGAGCTATAAAAAAGTTTGAGTCTCTAGTGACAGGGTTTGCCAGTGAAGCTGTTAGTGCAGAAAAAGGCATTGCAAATACCAAAGCTAGGATGATGGTCTGCTTTTCAGGTTAAAAAAAATAAACTTAAGCCTATTAACTAAGAAAAGAGATTCAGTGGTCATATCTGCTTTGCACTTTCTCTCTGTATTTATATCCTGGGGAGGAGGGAACATGAAGAGGCCAGTGCTGAGATACCTCCTGTAATATTTTTATTTACTGCTCTGCCTTCCTCATCTTCAAAGTGAGAATTGTTAAGAATTCTGTCATTATTAAGAATTCTGTTTCACAAGTAGGCATCTGAGAGCAGCAAGATCATGACCAACCCAGGTGCACTGGCAGTGTCAGAGCAAGGAGTAGAACAAAGATGCTGTCACTAGTTTTGTGTCTCATACCAACAAGGGTAACTCAGCAGGAATTTGTGATTCAATAATGCATAATCCTTAGAGTTTATTAATATTGTGCTGGACTTAAAACTTTTTAAGTTGTTAGCTAAATTTGCTATAAATATGAAACCTAGATTTTAGTACAGCTTCGAGCACTTCTAATTTTGTTATTTCAGCATTGTAATGTAGCTCCGTAAAAACAGGATGTCATGAATTAGATTCTTAAAAGCAAAAGGAAAGGATCCTTTCAGCATGCCAGAGGTGAGGCAGCAGCTGTTCCTGGCAGATGTGGCACAGGCTGGGTATAGAGCGTGCTGTGCTACAGAAATACAGACCGAAAAGAGTCACCCGTCTGCCCCATTCTTTGCTGCAGGTTAAATATATCTCGATCACTTGTGAGAGCTGATCATCTAACCTGCTCTTAAAATCCTCTGCTGTGTTGAACCCATCACAATTCCCTTCCTGGGGAGATTTTCCTAAGATGTTCCAGAAGGAGTGGTTTGGAGAACTAGAAACCAGGTCATTTGTGTTGTAGAGAAAAATAAGAGAGCATCTGTGGGGAGATGCTTCCAAAGATAATACCAAACTGAACTGAATCTTTCAGTATTAGAAACCTGAATCATGTCTCTAGGCTCACTGATGCCTACAAATTCAATTGTCTTATCTGCAGTTTTCACCAATTTTCAACATCGTTACTTCAAAATTTTGATGAGAAATACAAAGGAATGGTCATCTTCTAGTAATTGTTTTGGGGAAAGTCTGACATCCAATATATTTTTTATCTTTGCATGCTGAAGTAGTAGGAATGTAGCTCTGGTTCTCCTGATCACTGAAATTTTATCATTTTAGCTTAATTGAGGTATTTGAGGATTCTTGAGTCCTTTCCCAGATAAAAATACAAAGCAGAATTTTGGATATCCAAAGGAGGCTGAGGCTAAATTTATCCAGAAATATTAACCTTGATCCTCCATTAGAATCAAATTTACTTACAAAGTTACAGTTCTAGAGAATATATACTCAACAGATTTAGAAGCAACATAATTAGTAAAAGTCACTGACAGTTTGGAGTTGCTTTAATAGCCAATGGAACTATAACTGCCAGCAGAGACTACTGTGGCCTTACCATTCACATGCTCAGTACATTTGCTGCACTGGATAATAATAATTCCTGGAAATAGCTTTTTCTTTGACTGGTTGGCTATGGATATATTGCTGCTGAAAAACAAGGTTCTTTAGAGTGTGTCAAGGAGCCTTTTTCAGATTAGATACAGTTGATGTTCATTAAAGAATGCACAGTCTGCTTCCAAAGAAGTTATTTACAGCACACTTTTTAAGAATATTGAAAAAATATTCATCATTTATTACCATGTCTTGGAACTGTGAAGTAAATATAATGTTCTCAAAGGAGGTGAAGGAGCCTGCAGTCTTATGCTGACTCCCCAGCTCTGCCAGTGATTCCAGTATAACATGGAACAGGTGATTTTTTGTGTGTTCTCTGTCCCTGGTTTTCCTCTCCATGTAGCCTTACCCACTAAGGCCTAATTTAAATTCCAGTGAGATGGTGCCTGCCTGCATTGAGATAGGAACCTTGAGATACCCTCTGTTGCATAATCCATTAGAAATGAAATCCTGTCGTTTCCATGAAGCAGGACATGTTTGGATCTGGTTGCTCTCTGTGCTCCTGGTGGCTCTAAGGGCACTTTGCTTGACACTCTCAGCCATTTTTCCTTTCTTTGCAGCCTGTGGTTGCAGCTTCTTCTGCTTTCTCTTTCTTTGTTAGTGCTGTGATGTTATTGTAGACCCATTAACACAGAAAATGAAAAAACAAACAAGTTGCCAAAAACTATGTAGCAGTTGGTATTCAGAGCATTCTTTTACCATTTCAAAACACTGCCAACATGGTATCTGTTTCATTATGTACAAGTGTAAGTGCTGCTAACAGATAATTTAGAATCTATAATTGAAACCGTGCTTTTGCAGCTCTCTCAATTAAAGACAGTCAAGACAGAAAAGCTGTTATGTACTTACCTGCTGGAATTATATGTTATTCTGTGCCATCCCATTACATTCATACAGTGCTGGAGTATATTTCAAAAGTAACTTGCCATTTATTGAAAATAGCATTACAACATGGCAAAAAAAAAAAGCGTGAAGTAAACACTGAGCTTTCTACAAATGCTATCAGGTTGTAGCAGAGTTATCACTACCATCCAGTGTGTGTTAATAGTGGTATTAGTGATACCTTTAAATTTCTGTGACTGTTAACAGATATTTTCAGTGGTTTTCTGGTTATTATAGTGTCTGTTGTAAGAATTTTTAAGTGGATTTCTCCCCATGTTGTTTGGGAATACCGAACACAAAATCAAACGTTGCCACATATTGTAGTTTAAAAGCACTGCTAACTCTGTGTTCTGCACTCCATGTTTAAAATATGTGTAGCCTCAGAACCTGTTCAGCTGAGAAGAGAAGGGATTTGCGCCATGTTTTAAAAGCTGACTATTTCATGGGCTGGAAGCCAGAGCACTCAACCAGAAAGGTCTTGTGTCTTGTTTTCAATAATGCATGCTGGAAAACCAATGATGGTTTTTAACTAACCACAGCACGAGGGAAAAAGGCTTGAAGATAGACCCTGCTTCAGGCAGAGAGAACTTAAAAGGCACCGCACTGAGTTGTGCTAACTTTGTTTAAAGGAGAGGATGCATGTTAGAGTACAGAAATTGTCCTCTAAACCCTTCTGTGTGCATTTCATTTCTTCTGCCAACTCTCTTGTCTGTAACCTAAAGTCTGTTGGACTACTTTAGTGAAGAAAACAGTAGTAATAAAAATTTTCAATCAGTTAATTTAGATTGAAGTTACCCTTCAGTTGACCTTTCTGGCAATTTTTTTATAGCCTGGTTGTGTACAAGATGCAACTGAAAAGAGCACAGGGAGATTCATATGTGCTTAATTGACTCTCTACTGTTGCTATTTGATCAGTGAGGAGCAATCACAAAATAAAGGGTTTGAGGAATGAGAAGATTGCTGATGCGCCACAGAAAAAAAAGGGTGGCAGAGTTTTCACTTTTAATATCAGCGCCAAATTCTTACATACTTATTGAAACAGCAGGCAGATTGCATCTGGATAAGAAAGTTACAGCTCAATTTAAGAGGTGTCACTGCCACAGATGTTCATCTTGAATGAATAAAACTACCTGTATTAAAACCAGTTATCTCATTGGATTTATTTTTGCTTTTGTTTTATAGGACCATGGGTCACTAGGAATAGCAGCATAGATAGCGGAGAAACTGAAGTTGGCCACAGGGTCACCCAGGAAGTGCCCCCCGGAGTTTTTTGGAGGTCTCAGATCCATATCAGCCAGCCACAGTTCCTGAAGTTCAACATATCCTTAGGAAAGGATGCTCTTTTTGGTGTTTATATAAGAAGAGGACTCCCACCATCACATGCCCAGGTATTTTACTAGTGTGTTTGTTGGCTTTGAATGTCAGAATGCAAAAGTCTGGAGCATCTTTGTTGGGTTTATGTTAGAGTTTACAGAATTCAAGTTTAGGGATTCCTGTGAATTCCTTCATTTGTGATACTTGACTGAACACCTTGGTATTAACATTTTTAGGTTGTTACATACTTCAGCAATACATTTATAAAAGAAGTAATTATGTCCTTGCCATTCAAACAAGGTTTTAAATCTCTGATATAATCGTGGCACGAATTGGGATAAAACTATCCAGTTATCCATGAGACAAAAATGATGAGCTGAGGACCAAAATCTTTGATCAGAGTTAGGAGTAAAGGAGTGAGGAGGTTTACATGGGTTTATTACTCTGCCTCTAAGAATTTATGAAGAAGGAGCTTTGGCTGTGCAAAATCCATCACCGTACTGTAGTAAGCTGTTCTAAAATGTTCTATGAGTTACTGAATGGATGTGTTTGAGTGGTAAGAAATCAGGAGCAGCAGTGCAGAGCCCAAGGAGGGGAGGACATGTGGTCAGTTTTCCGTGAACTACACGTTAGCACGTGGTGTCTGAAATCTGATACAAAGACTAAAAAAATTGGGAAATTGCAGAGGGGTGTTGACTGATTTTCAGTCATTTCCAGCCATCCAGGCAACACAAAAAATGTCTCTACAGAGAATATGTTCCAGGGTGGGAGCCTTTCTCAAGAGTGTTTCGATTTTGGCTGTAATGCTTCATTCAATATGTTGTCTTGAGGGTGAAATTATGTCTGTGGATCTTCAGCTGTTCCAGTGAGGTAATGGCATCATTCATTGCGCATGTCTCATTTAATTCAGAATTCTGGTGCTCACTTTCCCTATTCCATCATTAATAAAATGGCAATTTAGTTGAGGAAAACAAACAGAAGTATAAATCATGAAATGAAAATTACTTAGGGCAACCAAAGCTCCAAAGCAATCGTCAAAGTTTGCTATGAATACAGGTTAATTTTAATTTTTTGACTAAGACATGATGGAGGTATGCCTGTATCTTTTACAAGAAATCCAGTTGGGAGTAGCTGGTAGCACAAAATATTTTTTTTTAGTTCAAGGTGAACTTTATATTGCAGTATGATCAGATGTATTTGTTCTAGGTTTCATTATGATGTTCTCATCTGAGAAGGCTATGATCAGGCAAAGTTTTTTTTCTTTCATTCCACCTCACATGAATAGAATATAAATTTTGTGACCTTTCTGTTAAATTAAATAATGAGAAATATCATCTGTGTTTCCTCTTGAGCTGAATTCCTCCTCAGAGGACCTGTTTTCCAGTCTTCAAAGGAAGCAGTTCTAAACCTCTTCATAAGTGGGGTTAATGAAATCCACTGTATAGAAACTGGTATACATCTGGTCTGAATCTGCAGTATAAACCAGCATAAACTTTCCCACATTCAGCAGGGTCCTGGTGCTTGTTAATAGGGTGATACAGCAGGAGATTCCTTGGCATTTTTGCCCAGCAATCAAAATTCAGTCAAGCTGCTACCAAGAGAAATGATTTTAGAATGAGAGAGGCAAGCTGTTACAGACCTGAGTTAGTGAAAAGAAGCCTTGTTCTGACAGAAAGGAGCACAATACTTTTGTGTGAATGAAAATAGTCTGAGGTTGACACCAGACCATATTTTAAAATTGAAATTTAAAATCCTTGTTTCTGTAGGTTAGGGACATGAGCTCTAAAGCAGTGAACAGCTTGACAGTTCATCACTGATCAGTGCTCATATGTCAAGCCGAGTAAAATCCTTTGTGGGAACAAGTCAATAATCAGCAAATTAGGTACATGATTAACCTGAGACAACAAGATGCAGTTCCTGTCTGAGAGCCCTGCTGAGATTTAACCTTCTCAGTATTACTGTTTAGCAAATATTCCAAATGCCTGGTTTAGTCAGTCAAACTGATGTAGCTGTAAACTTGTCTGGATGCAGTCTGTGTGCCGTGTGCATGGGGAGTGGAGCTCTAGAGGAGAGGCAAATACGCAGTTTTGAGTGGTATGCAGACTACAAACGGGAATGCAGAGCTTCTGAGCAAAATCCTTCCAACCTGTGTTGTGCTATGCAGAAAGAACAAGATGCACATCGCAGGCTTGAATGATCAATAGGAATTTAGTAGAAGAGAGTCATATAAATAGAATTGATAATGTATAGAAAACAAACTGTAAATGTCAAATAATGCATGACACGACTCTGCAGAGCTTACAGCAATTATGATGTTGCTACATGCTGGTAGCAGGTTGCAAATGATGCATGAAATGAGGTAACCCGATAGGAACTTCACTGGAATGTCTGGAGAAGGCAGTGCATGGAGCTGTATTGTTTTCATTTCCAGCAGAGTGTTTTATACTTATAAATTTTTCACGTCAAAATGAAAACTCTTTTCATTCAGAACTGTAAATGGCTTTATTTGAAAAAAAACTTGGAGAGCAGGGGAGCGTCAGTGTTCCTTTGGTTTTCAGCAGGTGCTCAAACACTTCTGGGTGCTCTGAGCACCTCAGAGTTACCTGATGGCCCCCGGGCTGTGAGTGCTGGGTGCTGGCCTGAGCTGGCTGGCTTATGACACATCCAAATGTGGGAACAAACCGGTTGGCTGCCATCGTGGGTGTCAGATGTTTTGTGGCTGTATTTTAATGAATAATTACCAACTGGATTTTATGAAGAACTAATTTTAGAGCACTTTGCAAACAAATTTCCCTGCCATATGTTTTCCCGGCTGCTTAGATCCTACAGGGCTTTGGCATAAAGGCGAATGCTCGCCGCAATGCCAAGCGTGCTCCCTCTCTCCTGTTGAATATGCATCCCTTATTGAGACAAGAGCTCTAGGAGATCTTTCTTTTCAATTCCTAATCTCAAAAACTCTTAGGCATTTTGTGGAGGCATGCAAATTGTTTCAAATCTAAGAAAATCCCTGAAGATTATGCTGGCTCTCTGCATTTCTGGTCCTGAGCCCTGTGAGCTCTCTCTGCATCGCAGTGGGCACAAGGGGTTCCCTTCCTCTGTGTGTGACTGGGCTCAGTGGGTCTGTACTGGATGAATGGGCTTGTGCAGTGCTGGAGTCACAACCGTAGGTGTAAAGTTCCCAAACTGTTTTGCTAACTCCCCACGGTTACTGGAAAAAGAAAGTCCTTATTAGCCTATGAATAAAATGCATCAGAGGGTAGAAAGCACTGAATGGAGAAATTATAAAAATAAATTGCCCAGAAAGAACTTAGCATGAGATTTTAGGTTTGTAAATAAAAGTAAGCAGTAGGATTTCAGTATGCTGGGTAGTAAAAATAAACAAGCTCACCAAGAGAGTGAATTTGGAATTTGTTCAGCGATGTAGGCTGGCAAGTCACTTGCTTATATTGAGCTTTAATCATAGCAAGTACTCCCTGCTGCAAAATTGAACTCTGATGATGTAGTCATTTGGGATTTCTGCTGCATGTTGTTCCTGAGCAGTTTTAGCCATTTTTATGTGACTTTTGGTATGAAGCTGTGAAATATAAAGGATCATAAAAAAAGAAAACAAAAAAGCCAAAACTCAGTGAAACTTCCAAATTACTTCAGAGACTTAGTTTGGTTTGACATGTCTGTTCCCTAATTCATGTGATTTAGTGGCCTCTTCCTTAGCAGTTGTGTGTGTGTGTGTTAGATTAAGAATTCCACAGTTGCTTTTTAATGATCATGAAATTACTTTCCTCCTTTTCCTAGATGGGTCCTCTAATCTATTCATATATGCCAATAAGTAGCTTTAAAGCAAGAATGATATCTTCAGCACAACATTATGTAAAATTAATTAATCATGCATGGGTGGTAAATCAGAAAACCAACAGGGCTGTGAAAAGCAAAATGATTATTCAGCCAAGCATGTGAAGAAATCTTATCTGCTTATGAATTCACAGTGTCATCTTGGTGACCCTTCAGTCAGATATTTTTGATTTTGGGGCACATATACCTAGTCCTTAGTCACATATTAAGATTAATACACCCAGGGAACCACCAGCAGATACATTAACTTCCTTCTTTTTTTCCCCTCAGTCCTGAGAAATCCAAAGAGGGATAAAAATGTATTGTTTTCTGTATCTCTTTGCACCGGTACTTCAGCATTCACTGAGTTATCCAGGTTCAGTCATTTTGCTTTTGCCTGAGCATTACATTATTTGTCATAGTTTGATTAAAGAGGGGCAATACCGGTCTTAACTGTACCAAAGTTAAAATTGTTGTGCCAAGGGACCTGCTCTCGCTAGGTCACACCCCATCGTCGTGAAGAGAGATTCTGCAGCTGAAACTACTTCAAGCAGTTTCAGGCTGAAAACTCTTCCCCTTCGATCTGGCCAACTGCTGAGCCTTCTCTACTATATGAGGTAGAATCAGCATCAAACAGAGGGAGGCAGAGGAACCTGCCAGCACAAGCAGAGACGAACAGCGTGTTGCCAGTGAGAAATGTCAGCTTTTATTGCTACTTCCTTAGTTGACCCTTTGTGAACAATCGTTCTGAAGAGCACAATTTCTTTTTCCCTAGATGTTGCCCAAGTAATAACATTTCCCAAGGAGGTGATGAGTCTGTCCTTAACCTCTGACTGTTAGACAGTGGGCTTTAGCAATCTTTCCAAATGTCATTGATTTCAGAGATAGATATATGTGTGTTTGGTACCTCAGATATGCTGAAAGTTACTGGCATGCCAGAATTCTCTACATCTCCAGCATGGTTTGCCTGAATTTTACTAATTTATCTAATTTACCTTTCCCCATAAACATCATATGTGGAAACTGGCTCAAGCTGATGGCAATCTGATAGCGAGTGGAACTTTTTATTCCACTTCTCTTGCTTTGTCCCTCGTTTGAAAGCATAGGATAATAGAATGGATAATGCACACACTGTGATGATGGCTCTCAGCATTAGTAGATTTGGGCTCAAATTCCTCCCTGCCATGGGTTTCCTTTGTGGCTGTAGGTCAGTGTCAGTTCCACATGTTTACCAGGAAGGCAATAGTTCTTCCAGACACTTCTCTTTGTTGTAAGGCTGAGCATACCAGGGCTCTATATTGCTGGTAGGTAAGAAGTTTTCAGCTAGAAAGGTGAGGTTTTATACCCCAGTTTTAGATAGCCGTGATGCCACTAGAGTGTTAAATTCGTCTGTCTCTTCCACTAGAAGGAAAAAGCTTCATTATTTAACTGCATATCATGAATAATTTGCTAGGACTCACAGTTAATGAGTGGAATGCAGTGTGCAAGGCAGCCCTCTCTGGGTGTTTATTCTATTTAGGAGGCAAGATTACAGTTTTCTGTTGAAACTGAAAGCAAGGGAAGGTGGATGTTTTCTCATAGCTGTTGCAGCACAGCCTGTAAGTGTTAGAGATAATGGAGGGAAATGTAATGAAGCTACTGGCAAGCGAGCACGTACTATTACTGCATTTTATTGAACACATACGTCTTTCTTTAGACATGTCTATCTATCTCTATCTACTCCTACACAGATAAATGTGTCTAAAACAAGATGTGTTTTCATAGGGGACTTGTTATACAGCTATCAAAAGATTAGATGTATTGTTTTTGTTGTTTCTTACGGGCTTCCCTTAGATAGGGACTATGAGATCTACTCAGTTGAGCTTGAAAGCTCCAGAATCACAGACATTAAACACAGAAAAAAAACCTATTAGGACAGCTAGTCCAGCTGCTTTGTTATGCAGAGTTATTCCCTGTTGTAGACTAACCAATATTTCTTCCAGTCCTGTTTAATTGTGGCATCTCCATTGGGAGGCTATTTACTGAGCTTAATAGATAAGAAGCTTATCTGACATTCATCTTAGATTTCTTTCTTTCTTTTTTAGTTTCATGCCATTAATGGTGCCATCGCTCTTATACTCTAAATAATCACTTGCTCTTTTTGATCCCTTTTCCAAAGATTAATGCAATGTTCTACCTTACTTGGAAACCATCCAAACAGAAATTCTCAGTTTTCCTTAGTATAAGTTCAATTGCCTTATTTGTGTTATTCCTTTCCATGCTCCCTCTGGGTTTTGTATCACACTTGCCCTGATTGTTCCACATACAACCTCAGGTAAGCAACTTTTACTCTGTGACATAAAACTTGTGCAGTGTATTTTTATCTGGTGATGAGTTATATTAGACGAGCGCATTTCCTGTCTGTGCTATTCCTGTTTCACATTCTGGGGGCTTCCATTCAATGATGTGTCTGGAGTTACATCTCAGATGTCAATTCCTGTTGCAAAAAGAATTTATCGTAGGTGATTGCTTAGAAAAGGGTTTGGGTCTCCTGGGTCTCTGAAAGCTGTGTAGGAACCTAAAATTAATGGGTCAAATAGTAGATTTCAAATTATTTCTCAAAAAACAACCTGTCAATTTGTACATTTTATGATCATTTATGCAGAGGAAAGATGCATAATTCTAGGTCACTATTTAAGAAAGAATAAAAGTCACAGAATCTCTATATGTTCCATGGTCAACTAGCAAATGTTAGTTTCACATTTCTTCCAGAAATACCATTTTATGACAAGGTAGAGGAGAAAATAGAGGGTCATATTTTGAGCTGAAATATTCTGTATTCAGGTCTGTTTGTTTGGGGTTTTGTTTGTGTTCTCTTTTTTTTTTTTTTCCCTTGTTTGTTTTTTTTCACCTGCAGTATGATTTCATGGAACGTTTGGACGGGAAGGAGAAGTGGAGCGTGGTGGAGGCGCCTCGGGAGCGCCGGAGCATCCAGACCCTGGTTCAGAACGAGGCCGTGTTTGTTCAGTACTTGGATGTGGGCTTGTGGCACCTGGCCTTTTACAACGATGGCAAGGACAAAGAAGTGGTCTCCTTCAGTACAGTCATTTTGGGTAGGTATTTCCACAAGCTGGGCTTTTTTCCTCTCTGTTTATATCTTCCCTTACTGAAAGCTGTAATATTTTCCTGCAGTCCTCAGTATTTGGCCTGTTTGTCCTTATGTTATACTGTGCATTTTTTTTCTCAACACTACTCTGGCAAAGAGTCAGTAATGGGGTGTGGTGACTTTAATTCATTCATTTTTTTCTTAGTATTTTAGCATTCACATAGATCTCAAGTTCAGTTTTGGAAAACAAGGCTCAGATAAGTTCGGTGTGGTTTGAAGCATTCCCCAGCTAATAGTCCTCTCCCTTATCTCTGTCATTTTGATACTTTTTATTTGCTTCTCTGAAGAAGCTTCTTTACACCCAGGTGGAAAACAGGAGAGCTGTTTAATCTTGGTGGAAAGACAGCTCAAGAAACTGATACCTGCAAATGAGATTATTGTTTGCAGCCACCCTAGAGATTAATTGAGTCAGTTAATTAACTGTATGTTGTTTTACAGCTTACTACTCACCTTATAGTGAGTGAGTCATCTCCTCAACGTGGTGGAAGAACATCCAGCTGCAGTTTTGTTAGAATAGGATTACATTCAGTTGAAAATCAAACTGAGTCTAAATTCTCCAAGTTTTATTGGATTTGTTGACCTTTGAAACACTTAATGAACTTTGCTGACCATCTTTTCACAGTGGTATAACAAATTCTGAGATGTCCTATGTGATACTCTGTCCTGGCTGGTGAAGTGTTAAATGGCACTGTGTTGTATAAATTTGTAATTGCTGTTAGTTTAGGGAAAGGGAAATTGTAAAAAGTACGAGTGAGTTTTTAGACTTGATGAAAAGTAGTCAGAGGTATTTTCTAGTCTTGCCTAATTAATAATATGAAGCTTAGGGGTTTTTTTTCCTTTTACATTAGAATAACATTCAGTTTGTTGGCTTAAGTCCCAAAGGGTGCAAGAGTGTAGGTGGATAATCAGTACTGTCGTTAAGCACAAACATAATTGTTTCTGGTAACCTGAATTAAGATGAAAAAGAAATACTTTTCTATGAATGCCGAAATATATATATATATATATATATATGTATTTGCATATTTCCCTCTAGAAGGCTTTTTCCACTTCTCTGAAACCAAGAACATTTGTGCTTCTATCTTGCTGTGCCCCTGTTGTGCTTAGAAAACCTTAGAATATTATAAGCTGCCCTTAAAAAAGTTGCCTGGTCAAGGCTATAGCTTTCAAGAGCATCAAAGGTCTAATAGCCAGGTAGGCTGCTTGATAGTGCAATGATAGTAATTGAAATGAAATCTGGAGAAAAGTATAGTGTTTTATCTGGTTCAGAGGTGGTTCTACACACACCTTGTATCAGATGCCTCATAATGAAAGGCTCTGAGACAGCCGAATGTCTCTCTGGTGTGGAAGAGGAGGGAGAATAACAGAAATTATGTTAACTCCCAGACAATACTAAATTTACCATGGTTTTGAATACACAGAAAATGCATTTGTGTGCCATGAAGCAAAATAATGAATAAATCTATAAACAAGCTTCTTTATGAGACGAATTGATATCTTTGAGCATTACATTTCAATTTTTCTTTTCATTGTTTGCATGAATCATTTCAAGTGGTAAAGCTAATGACATCTCTTTGAAAATTTTCTTTAGACTTTTTCTATTTGGTGTCCTGCAACTGTGAAATTAGATGTAAAGTTCTACTTGAATCCTTTTCTTCTTTGCAGTTTAATTTGACAAATAAAAATACTCTCTGTAGTTCTGCGAGTTCCAAATCCAGATTTTATTTTCTGTGCTGTACAGCAGCTTGGTTTGGTGCCTGGGGCTGACAGAACCATTTAGTTTGGAACCACAGGTCCCACAACAACAGGGAGTGGTAGTGAGGAGTAATACTCCAATTAGATTTTTGTTCCAATAATTCAGTGTTGAAAATATGTTCTGCTGAAATCCAACAGCTTTCAAATTAGAATCATTTTAAGAATTAATTTCAAAAATGAAATTTTATTTTAGGTTGTTATTATGCAAAGTAGTGTATGTTTTATCCAAATGATAACAGAAATTGTGGAAAATAAGTATTTTGGTACAGCTGAAATGTTATCAGGCTGATGTGTCTCCTCATGTTATCGAAGTCATCAACATTTCAGTCAGTCACTCAAACTCTAATATTAAACTTTGTCCTCTTTTTACAGAACTCTTCTTCATCCTCTTGCACAGTCACTTGCACCTTTTTATTTCATTTTTTCAAGGCTCAAGTAAATTTGCCAGAGCAAAAGAGCTCCTCTTTGTCATGTTCAGCAGATATTTTTGTCAGCTTAATTAATGAGGCTTTAGATGCCTGTAGAAGGAAAAGAAGACACAGTCCTTGGGATAATCAGTTTCCCATGGCCGAGTGGTTGTGCAAGAACAAAGTCTCATTGCAAAAGTGTTGATTTTCCTGATGAAATGTTGTGTTTGCTACATAATATAAACTCAAACATGGCTGTAGAGGTCTTAAGAGGTTCTGCCTATTTTTGGAGCAGAGGATTTGAGCACTACCAGACGACTTTGGGATCTAATAGTGCCCAGAACTTAATATGTGACTTTAGTATGTCACTAGATCTCTACACTTACTCATGCTGCCATGAAACCTGGTGCCTTCTGCTTCACCTGAGCCTTGTGCTGTTAATATTGTTAGGGGTTGTTCTTCTAAGTATTGAAGACAAATTAAAATGGAGAAAAATTAAGCCAAAATCTGTAGCCTTAACAGGGACCAACCAGTTAATGTGCTTGTGATGCTTTAATTTCAGACTCAGTGCAAGACTGCCCACGTCACTGCCATGGGAATGGCGAGTGTGTATCAGGGGTCTGCCACTGTTTTCCAGGATTTCATGGAGCAGATTGTGCTAAAGGTATCATTTTCCCTATATTTACAAATAACCACAGTGTGTGTTTGTGATCTATTGATCTACGGTGCCTGCTAGCTAGCATGGGTCTGAGCTAGATTCAAATAGAACAGTTTGCTTTTTTTTCTTAGATCTCAAGTTCAGTATGATCAAGAGGAAGTACTGCCATGTTGCCAATGAGCTTGCTTAGCTACAGCTTTTTTTGTGGCTAAGGTAGTAGACAGAAATGGCAGAAAATATTTATTTTCTGGAAAAGTGGATGAATTATCAATGCTTTCTGATAATCATTAGCTGGTCTGCAAGAAAAGACTGATTGTCTTCATTGATAGAATGTAGTATGTATTCTGGCTTGCCTGAGCCTTACTAGTACAAAGCATCTTTCTTGCATATAAAATTACTCTTTGACCAAAGGAACTTTGCCTTTTGTAGAAAAATAGGTAGGACCTGATGAAATCTTAAAATAAACATTTTCTGAAATGTCAATTGTAAATTTTAACAACTAAAACTGGGAAATACATTGCTATCAAGGATTAAGCAGAAATCTAAATGAGACATCTAAGGATTGGCAGTATGTGTTTATCAAGTTTTTCTGAGAGTTTCAGATAGCAGTCTTAGGGAAAAGATTCATAAAGGAGGACGTCTTCAGTTTGTACAGCCAGTAGCAGATATATTATCTAAATTCAATGGCTTGGTTGTATTCCCCTCTGCTCATGAGCACACTCAGAATATTTCACAATTCGCTTCCTTCTTAGTTTGTGTGAGATTTAGGCACACTATCAATATCATGCTTACAATTATTTACCACAGGGTTGTTAGTGTTCCAAGGGGGAAAGCCTGGTGTTTGAAAACTTTTTGAAATAATTTGAAGGGCCTTAGAAATTTGCTCATTTCTTCTTAGACTCCTGATGCAGAATTGAGGCGAGTTCATTGTGCCCCACCTCTCTCACTGCAGTAGCATATCCGTGTGTCTATGAAATACTCCTTGAGTAGCTGTTACAGTTGTACTGGAGTGAGTAATTTCTGGTTTTTGCCTCCACATTTGGCTCTTGAAGCTGCCCCAGTTTAAAAAAAAAAAAAAAAAAAAATAGAGACCCCAAGGGCCTTGAAAAGCTAAGGCTGATATTTCAGTGCTCACCCTGCTCATTTTACAGAACACTTCAAATACGGTGTGCATGTTGTTTGATTACCTGAGAAATTAAGACAGCTGGTAAATACAGAGAGGAGATATCTGTATTTGACAAAGTAAATGGTGTGATAATGTGAGCTATAAATACAGACTGACAGCTCTGTGCATTTCTGTGGTGTTAACCTGTGAAAGTATGCATGCAGTGACTGTGTGCTTCACTGCCACCCTTCACACATACATGGCCATTATATCAACTCATTTGCATTTTGAGTTGTGGAGCAATCCTGCATTGTCTACTGAACCTCTGTGTAACACTGTATGCTGTGTTAGTTCGAGAAAATACTTTGTTCAGGCTGTGACAGATAAATAGCTTTTTTATAGGGTGCTTGTCAAACTGTATCTGTCAGGCTTCTCCTGCCCCTCAGTGCATTCCCTCTGCTTCCTGCTTTGTCCTTTCTGTGTTGTCTCTTTCCCCTCAAAAGCAGAAATGGTTTAATGGAAGCTTCCTTCAACTCTTCTACTGTTTTCTTGTCAGACATCATGGTATTTCTAAAGAACAAAGAAGCTTGAAAAACTACACAAAATGAGAACATGGGTGTGTTGACAGAACTCACATTTCTGTGCAGGCACAGCTGCACAGCGTTACCCTGAGAGCTGGATGTTAGGGCTCTTTGCCTCACCTGTTTCACTGTCATGCCTGTTCTCACAGCCACAGATTTTTCTGCTTACTTGAATGCTCTTCATATGTGAGAGCAGTTTCAGAAGACAGAAATCAAAATTGGGATTCTGTGTATGGTAAACCACAGAAAAACAAGATAGAGAATGACATCTTTTCCAGCATATTATGTGTATGGACACATGCTTAATGTACATCTACCATAATGTTAAATTTATGTTTAAACTGTCACAAGTATGGAAGGATAATGTTTTTTTCAATTTGATTTTTTTCTTAATTATTATTTCCCTAGCAATGCATCTTTCAATATCTCATTTCTCCGCCATAGAATAATTTGAGGCAAGACTCAAATAGAGAAATGTGGAGAAAATGTGAACAAGCTGCTCAGATGGCTTTTAGAACTTGGTCCATGCAGTAGCAGCAGTCTGAGAGCTTCCCTTTGTGTGAACCCCAAGTCTGATAGGAAACACAATCCTTTATACCACAAATACCCTGTTGAGGCCATCAGAGGCAGAGTCATCAGGGCAGTCTCTACAAGCTATTTGTAGGCAGTGCACAGGGACCCCTCCATCCATGTGGTTCTAAAAGATAAAAATGAAGGAAAGCTGTGAGAGACAGCACAGATTTGACTTCAGATCCATTAGCTATGAAAATTATTGGAAAAAGATGAACTTTTGGCTCAACCCACAGGCTGTAACACACTTTCGTACCCAGACTGATATGGAACAAACTTCACCCTCTCAAACACTCCTGCCAAACACTGTGTGGGGTTTTTCTCACCATTCTGTGGAAATAGCTTATTATCAGGTGTTCAGTATCTGCAGATTTACTCCATTCTTGCTTAGGCAAGATTCCCTTTGGAATTTAACCTTATTAAGGTTTAAGAATTTCATCTAACGTACAAAAAAGGTAATGATACATTTTGATCTCATGTGGATAAGATATGGCATACAAAGAAAAAGAAAATCTGATAATCAAAAGATAATTCCATGTGGGGATGTGTCCTGATAAAGCAAGTGTGTACAGTTAAAGCCAGTGGAAGATTTGCTGTGGATTGAACTGCACTGTGAGTAACCTCTTGTCCACAATTATGCGTAGGAGTTATTGGGGAAAAGTGATGCTCTGGCCAAGGATCAATTAAAGAATCAGACACGCAGCTGTGATTATCTTATTTTCTGGTGTGTTGTCACCTTTTTTCTATTCATCTCTATTTTTCTGTAACCTCTATGATAAAACCACTGAAGTATATCAAGAGGTCCTTCTTGCTTAGAGCTCTTGCTGTTTATGTCTGATCATAGTCTGGATTTTCCAGGTCTGTGGTGAATCTGTGAGCAGACATCCTTCGTCATGTCCTGCCTTTCATCACTTGAGAATAGAGTTCAGTGTTACAATGAGTTGAGTTCCTAGAAGTGACTCAGAGTTGGCTATAATTTCATTTCATCTCATAAGATATTTGAAGGGCATGCAACTCTTCCACTCCTTTAACAAAACCACTTCCAAAGACACTGTCAAAACTGTTTTGCAACTGTGAGCAGAGCCTCCTTTAATTTTGCATTTTAAAATACTTGGATTTGCATCATAAGCATCTTTAGCTAATCTGAAAAGGTGAACAATGCACCATCACATGGGATTTCTACATTGATATGATGAGCATAGCCTGCTAAGAGATGGTGTCCAATTTGTGAAAGAAGGACAAAAATGGAGTCAAGTAGCTTATGTCAACTGCCATGAAGTTGCCATTTAGCAGATACTTTCAGTTAATTATGCAATGTAATAAGTAACATGTTTAATATTTTAATCTAAATGAAATTAAGGCTTTTGGATTTTTTTAAACCAGAAATTTGTGCGATGTTTGATCAGTTGACTTTTTAATCTGATTTTAAGAACTCTAATTATTCAAATTTATGTTATTAGCAATTTCTTTTCCTGTTCTCCTTGTGTGGGTTTTTCATTATTTTATTTTCATTCTGTTTGTTTTTGGCTTACTGGCAAAGGACGGCGCCACTTTAATAAGTATAAAAAGAAGGGTAGGTTTTTTTAAATTTCTTTTTATTTCTTTTGCAACATCTATTTAGTTTGAAATAGTCACTAAGCTGTAAAGTGTAGTCTCTTTCTCTTTAAATTTATTCTAATGGATTTGCTGTTTGCACCACATTAAGAGTTCCTACCACTGCCATATTCTTTGTTATGTGTGGGCTATTAATCTCTGTATAAAATATGTAAAAAGCTGTCAATTATTAGGTAAGTAAGGTATAATTGCTAGAAGTAGCAATTCTTGCTCTTTTTCAGTTGTTATTCTAATTTCAGTTGCTTGAGACTCGTCTTGCTCTGAGTCTTTTCAAAGGCTTCTTGCTTGGACAACAGTGCATAAAGTAATGTTTTTTCATCCACTGAATACAGTGCTTGAAACTGCTGTCTTTGTGCCATGTCCAGAATGCTCCCAGTGGCAGAAAATGTTCTGGGAGTGATTGCAATGAGGAAAATACAAAATTTGGGGTGCATCCTGCAGAATAATTCAGTACTTGGTTCATTGCTGTAGAGCACATGGCCCACAGGAATGAATGAAGTCCAGCGCACGCTGGTTATGTATAGGAGAATGTATTTCCTCTCTATGTGAGTCAGGGAAACAGTGTTCATCTTCATAACTTGGCTCAAAATTTTAGGGGCTGGAAATAGCTGAAGCAGACAGAAGCTCCCTGGACTCTGAAGGGAAAGGTGAGGGGGTAGTGAATAGCCTTTTTCCTTTGCCTGTCCTGCATGTGGCCATGGCCTCACAGAAGAGATGGGGCCTGAGGAGCACCTTGGGCCTTCCATGGCACAGTCAAACTGGGGAATACATCTTGAACTATTCAAGTGACTCCCTGCAAGTGTCTGCACTAACAGGTTATAGATCAGACAAGTGAAGGAGGGTGGATCAAACATGATGATGCCATCACCAGATGGGTTTGCAGAGCAAAGAGCTGGAGAGGAACAGTAGTGTAGGAAAAATGCCAGGTTTGTGGCATTATTAAGATATTGTCCTGAGCAGTAATATAAGTTAAAGCTGGTCTATTGCTGTTAATCCTTTGAATGCAAAGCAAATAAATAAAAGCAG
Organism: Corvus moneduloides; assembly: GCF_009650955.1. Taxonomy (NCBI): domain Eukaryota; kingdom Metazoa; phylum Chordata; class Aves; order Passeriformes; family Corvidae; genus Corvus; species Corvus moneduloides. The sequence goes on from NC_045490.1 coordinate 14,750,923, forward strand.
CACCTGACTCCAGGGATGTACCACCTCAATAAAACTTCAAAGGGAACGAATGGGAGCTGATTAACAGATATGAAGATATGGGGGAAAATGGTGATGATGCACTGTTATAAACACACCAGCAGTGTGACTGTTGTCAGCTTGGGGGAACACTGTGGTAAAGGCAGTTTTAAAGAGGGGTAATGGGGCAGAAAACAGCTTGTGGATAATGGTGGGCAAATGGGGCCTTCAAAGGGGAGACTGAGCATGGGAAACAGTTCAAAAAAAAAGCAGTTCTAAAATTTGACTTTCAAAAGCATCCTAAGTCCTAGAAAGGTTGAAGTCAGAATTGAAGCAGTGAGCAGTTCAGGGTGAAGGGGGGTCTGTAAATGAAGTTAGAACATGAAGCTCATGTTGCATGAGATAAAAGATCTGAAACAAGACTGGGAAAGAAGAGTCACACAGCTGAAGGTTAGATTAATAAATCAACAATATGATTACTGAAGTACTGTTGCACATAAACATGACTGAAGAAGACTGAATTTATCAATGCAGAAAAAAAGGTGTTTAGTTAATATAGATTTTATTTACTGGAAGCCAGGGCAGGATTCTGACCAAGAGATGGAATGCAGAAAAACATCTGTAGAACTTTGTCAAAGCCTGAATGTGAGGCAGGAAAACAAGTAAAAAAAAAAAAAAATCCAGATTATGAACCTTAATGAAAGGTAGAATGATGGTATTTTCCACTTTGATAGAGCAAGAATGCAGGGCAGGACTGAGAAGAAGTGAGATAGAGAAAAAATGATAAATCAAAGAATAACTATTGGTAAGCATTTTAGATGTTCATAATCATAGCATGTCTCATCTTACACTGTACTTTTGAAGGAAGAAAAAAAGTGTGCTTTTCTTTGGAAATGCTGCATTCCTGACTTGTCACCCACACATATCTCACATCCTTTCTTGCAGTTGACAGAATTCAGCATGTTCAGCTTCTCCCTTTGAATCTCTTTCTGGGTGGGTTTGGTTTTGGGTTTTATGTGTTTATGTGTGTATGTGTGCCAACTTATGTGTGTGCTGCAGCAGCAGCACAGCCCTGGCTTGTCACTCAAATCTTCTCTCACAGGGGGTGGAAGCATCATTTTGATATTGAACAGGGCTGTCTTTGGCAGTGTTCCCCTCCAGCAGTTTCCACCTCTCTGACGCAGTACCTTAAAATGCCTTTGTTATAAATTTTCTTCTTGTTTTCCCAGTCTCATATTTTATTAGCAGGCTATTTTCATTTCTTGCAAACTGGTCGTGTCCTCAGTTGCCTTCCAGTGATTTTATGTACAGGGCAGTGATCACCTGCCTGCCCTCGTTTTTCTTAGTTTTGTAGAACTGCATTGCACTCTAAAAAGGGGGTTGTGCCACTAACTCTGCCTAAAATTAATTGCAGAATAAATAAATAGACATGTAACCCATTTTGACAATGACTGACAGCCACTGCTGTCTATCAGCTGCTAGCTTGCCTGCATGAAATGAGATAGCAGCTTTGATCCAGTGTCAGGTAGACAAGGAGAGCCAACACAAAATCCATCACTGCAACTCTTTCTAATTGGCAATTTAAACAGGAGCCAAGGGCTGAAGGGGTCACAGGCTGAATTCTTTCAGACTGTTAGTGATCATGGCTCCAGAAGGGGCTTGGAGCACACAGACAATAGGGGCTATCACATCTAGTCTGCAGCTTCCCTTATCAATCCTCATGGATTCTCTTGGAGATTAGAAATAAGAACAGGGGACTGGAGGGTCTGGACTCCAGAATTCTACAACAGATGCCTTGTTAAATGTCTGTTACAACACAAGTCATTTAACATCCAGACATTTCATTGCTGCTTAGGAATATGTACCTGTCCCTCTAGTACGGTGTAGATTGAACAGGAGGATTAGCAGCACTCGGATTGCTCCCTTTTCTGCAGCAGGCTGGAACTGGTGCTCATACCCTTTGCATTCTTTGTAAGAGAATATTTCCAAAGTTGAAATAGAACTCAGGAGCTACATGTAGCACTGGGAATACTTGAGAAAACAGACTTTAAGAATATAGGTTTCAACATGCAAAATATTAACTTCTCATTGTCCTTAAAGTTTTTACGGTTTCTGCTGATTCCAGCATTGAATTTATGGTTATAAAGAATTTATCTACAAAAGATCTTGTCCCGAATCATTTTAAGTGGGGATTCTCCTGTTGTTTAGAAGCACATCCTTCCTTCTTTTTGTTATAGTTGGGCCTCTACAGGGCAACAAAAATGCTTTACATTTTTTAAAGATGTGTATTAAATGTTATTAAATATACCTGATAGTTGCATCTAGTGTAGCAATTTATTAGCATGTTTTCTGTATTAAACCACCAGTAAATATGCAGGCAAATTTGTGCATGTGAAATACGTTGTCCTTTCATATGTTTCTGAATTCATGCTGCAGCCTATGAACTTGAAATTATGTATGATTCCTTTTCCCAAAGAGCTTGTAGGAAAGTGGTGCAGCTAAGAAGGCAGATTTATTCTGTAGGAGAAAATTTTAGACAAAACTAAAAGGATTAAGAAAAAAGAAATGGGGAACGCTGAGAAATTCAGTAATGAAGGAAGAAGAAAATAATTGACAGGAGTCACTAATGCCACTGATGGACAACATGATAGGTAAAAAGTGGCCGTGTGAGGAGTTACAAGTCTGTGATTTCAGCAAACACTCAGCTATCTTGATGTGATCATTCACTACCCCAGCCTGGAGAAACTCAGAGACCAAAGAGAGCCACAGGCAGTACTGTAGCTGAGTTGGAACCAAATTTTATTGGCCTAGTAGGATAAGAAAATTTGTTTTGCTTATGCCCAAGACGGAAAGCACATGGAAACAGTAAAATCTTATTTATGTGTTTTTCTTCAACAGCATTATATAATATTTTCATACTTAATAAAAACTGGGTACATTCATTTGATCTCTCACAGCTGCCTTCAAAGACTGCTGTATTATCAGATGCTTCTCTATCTTTCTTCCCTTCTTATACATGTGCAGCATAAACACACCTATTTGCACAAATATTTTCTGTTTCAATGGGGTTCCAATAAGTAGAATATTTCAAAAGGTTCTGAGTGGAGAAAGGAAGTGGAAATGCATATTAATACATGCAGGACACAAACCATAGTGCAGCTTTGTTCTGGCAAGCCAATTTTTTTTTTCCTTTATAATACTTCCATTGGTGGCCAAGAATTTCTCTGCTCCAACTCTGCTCTGCTGAGCTGAATTGTGCTTGCTGTGCTGTATGCTTTGTAATTTGTTTTTGTGTTTAATTAGTTAGCTTATTTAATTGTGTTGCAATCTATATTTTGGTTTTACTTTGCTTTGTCTCCGTGGAATTGTACTGGTGTTTGTTTATTTCATTAAGTTCTGAGAGTTCATGTTTGCAGTTGTGTTGGGATCATCTTGGAGTCCTTGTGATGCTGGTAAATGTCACTGAAGCAACTATGATTAAGTAGTATTGTAAATCACATTATAGAAATACAGCAGTTGTAAGACATCCTTAGACATTTGCCATCCCTGATTAACAGAAACAGCCCTGAATCACAGCTTCAGATTTCAGCATGCATGACTTTTTTCACACCTACACTATATCTGGATTTGAACCTGTAATTTAGATATTTTTCTATATTTAGTCCCTATTTCAGTGAGATTAAATTCAGTTAACTGTCATCCCCTTTCACTTTCTCAAACAAACAGAAAAAATCTCTAATTCAAATGTAGAAAACTGTTTAAATATCTGCAGCTAATGTGGAAGTGTGCAGTTAAACATGTTATGATTTAACTTTTCTGGTAAATTTAGCAAGGCAAATAATACTAACTAAAATGAGACCAAACCAGCCTGCATTTTAAATACCCTGAGCTCTGCAGCCTGTGGGTGCAGTCCTGCATCTACTGCACTGCTGTTTAGCCAGAGCTAAGCCATTACCAGAGAAGCAATAGTTTTTACAGCATTCACTGGGAATGGTGTAAAACTTACCAAAATATTTGAAGAAACGTTTCACTTTTTTGTTCCTTCTTCTAGAAGCATAAGTGACTTCGTGCTGTTAGTGCTTCTCTGTTATGGATCACAACACATATGTTTGGAAGGAAATTTCTGGTATTTGATGTTTGTCCTTACTGCTGCTTTTTGTGAGCTTGAAGCATCATCTCTTTGATTCCTCACTGACTCTTTCCACTGGGATAGCAACTGAAACCTCTGAAATAGTTTAGTTTTCCCTTCCTCCGCAGTTTTCCTAGTGATGAAGTTATCAAAACATACGAATGAAGATCTACATGCTTGTCTATGACAGTAGCTGATTTCAACATCTGTTGGTTTCCATCTGTTGGTAGGAAGTAAAACTTGTTTCTCTGCATGGTCTTGTATCGACTTCACTGCTTGTATCTAAAGCAGGAATTTCACAGCTCTGATTCTGTGTTACTAACAGAAAAAGAGTTGGTTTGGTTGGTTTGGGTTTTTTCCTTTCTTTTCAAAGGCATAAAATAAGTGGCAAACTGATCAGTCTCATTCTTCAGTGGTAAATCAGAACCAGAGCAAGGGAACTTCCATTCCCTTGAATGCACTGATGCATGTGAAGAGTTTGAACTGTGCTGCTCTTAAACGATGTAGCAGAGAGGGAGGACCTCTCTGGCTGCAAATCATGTTCATGTATTTTGTGGAGAACTGCAGTCTTCCTTTAGCACAGGCAGTGACAGTGGCACAGCTTCTGCAATGGTGGAGAAAGAAACAACCAGGCTGACCAACAGTTGAATCCAGAATGTACTGACAGGACAAAGTCCTCAAGACATTTGACTCCTGGCACAGCTAGCTGATTTATCAAGTGTCAGTGCGCTCAAATATCCTCTTTTGTCTCTGTCTCCAATTTGTAGTTTGTTTTATGCCACTTGAAACTCTTTTTTTTATGTGCAGCTGTGACTTCTCCAGTGAGACAGTACAGTGGTGTCTTTCTCTCCCCCTGAAGCGCTCCAATATCTTAGTATCTAAGATCTTTGTTGGTGGTTACTGAGATTGTCTAAGCTCATCTTCACAAAAGCAGTAATGGGGCTTCAGTCCTTTCAATCCACCATTAAAATAGTTCCGAAGTGTTTGATACTGGCTTAGTTTTGGTTTCCCTGTTCTTATGGACTGCATTGTTACTGTTGTTGAAAGTATTATAGGGGTTAAATAATCAAGCAAAATTTATTTGTGCCAAGTGAGCAACCTCAAAGAGATCATTTTTAAAAATTGCTTTGTTTCTGGAAATTGGTGCTAGTATGGGAAGAGCTGTTTGTATTCCATACATAGATTTTTTGTAGCAGTTGTTAAGCAAAGCAATTATCTAATGGAAATAGATACTTTGTACAATGGTAGAGGAGGGAACAGCAAGTGTTTTCTCTGACAGATAGGCTCGCACTGAAGGTGTGAGAAAAAATATGACCTTTGTGATAAATTTGGCCAAAGCAAAAGTTTGCTGAGTGTTCAGAAGAATGTAAATATTAATTGTGCAGTTAATGCTGTCCAGTCACTTCTATAAAAATCATGCCATTTTTTTTGTAGAACAGCTTAAGTACTTATCGATTGAGAACTTCTGTAACTTCCAAAATGGAGGCAACCCCATATCTCTACAGGTATTTTAAATGACTTGAATTAATCATAGGCTTAAAAGTCTCTAGTGATCTTCGTTAAGTTTCCTGGGTTTAATTAAAACATCTGTGCAGTTTTAATTTATCGATTCATCCAACTCATATGTCATGTTTTTAACACACCCCAGCATGCTCTGCATCATTTTTAACCCGATTTCCACTTAACTAAAGCAATTAAATTCACCCCGGATTAATTAAAGCATCCATACTTTAGTGCTTAAGTCAGCGTGTGCTGCTTTCCCCAAATGGTTTCTGAATGTCAGAGATTTGACACACCTGATAGGTTTTTTGTCCTTCTGGAAATTCTTCTGTGGCTTTCTTCCTCACTTGCTAATGTGCAGTTTGGCAGAACTTGGGAGCTTGGTGATGCTGGGGTTGGGCAACTGAGGTAGGGAGAGCAGAGCTTGACTGCTGTGAGGGACATTCCCTCTTAATGCTGACCTGATGCTTGCCAGGGCAGAGTAGCACTACTCTTAAACCATTTAAATTAATTCTCTGTTCTGTAGTCAAAGCAAACAGTTTCATGAAGTAACTACTAAACCACCCCATGTCAGTGACAGTTTTTCACAGTTGTTCATTCTCCTGCTTCTGGGTGAATTTCTAGAAGATGACTTCTGCTTGGAAGAGCATGAGCTCTTAGAGCAACCTAAAAGATGTTGTAGATCTTTCTAATTGTCACTTAGAACTTGTTCTTAAGAACTTCCATCAGCCTGATGGAAGTTAGTGAAATTAGTGATCTCTGAAGAGCTGTCAGACCAGTCAAACACCATTCTTCCTGACCATGCAAATAGCATGTTTGTGAGGCCCAAAGAGCAGGTGAGAGAAAACAGTCTTGGATTCATTCAATCTCCCATTCCAGAATGATTTTCTTGGGCCTAATTTTCGTAGGAGTGGAGCAGCTTCTCAGAAGGAAAGTAGTATCAAAATAGTGTAACTAGTAAAAGAGAAACAACATAAACCATGAAGTGGCCTTAGAAGTTATTTCAGATTTTCATATCCACAAATGAACTTCAGTAAAAGCTAATAGGTTTGCAGACAAGTAGTGAAATGTGCAGCCAACTGATTAAAATAGGTTTAAACAGAAAATATGAAAGAAAGTGTTGTCAAACAAAACCATTGTATTTTCAGACTACAACTAAGTAGATTTATATGTCTTCTAATTTTTAGAAATGTCTTGTGGGCAAATACTTGGTGTAAAAAGGGATATGCTAATTAAGGGCAAATATTTGGTGTAATAAGGGATGCGTAATAAAATAAGAGATGTCTCAGTACTTTTTTGTTTATAATAGTAATGTAAAGTCTAAAGCTAACATTTTGAATCAAGTTGACAGCAATTAATTTCTTTAATAACTGGGCTGATTTTCTAAAATGCAAATGCTTTCAATTCCTTTGGGTATAGTGATTTTGTGGATTTTAAGCCATTTAGATTAAGATTGTTCACATATAAATATTGCTCACATATTTCATTTTAGGAGAACAGGAACTTGATTGTAGCTTTTGCAGTGAATCTAAAATTATTTGGGGCTTTAGTAGACAGTTGTAGGATTTAACTCTAGCATCAGTGAAACATATCTTCTTCACCTGCTTACTTATTAATCTAATTTGTCCATTGAAGAGAAATTAACATGTGTAATCTAAATGCTGCATATGCATCACCAACATAAAGACCAAAAAGAGAAAAATGCCAGTACAGTGCGACTTTAGTCTCATCTATCAGGTTAGGAACCAGGCAGTTGTACACAACATTTGTCTTGGATCTTTCATCTATTTCTACTCTAGTCTGGAGCTGACCTCGAGAGCATTTATGGGCTTCAGATTTGACTGTCAAAAACTGGGATCCATCTTCTTTATATATTGGCAAAATTGTGCATAATCTCTCAGCAGTAGCAGCTTAATCTCTGCTAGAAGGAAGTCCAAGTGTGAGGTATTATGGAGTCTGAATTGATTATCCCCTAGAGGAACTGCACCCAGAAGGGTCGCTGATAGGGCTCAATGCTAAGAAGTTTGACCTACATCTGTCTTCAGTTCCTGGTGATCAGTGAAAAGAAGAACAACTTTAGTTTCATTATGCAATTGTGCATTTCAGTTCTTTATATAACTAGGAATTTGTGCAACTCCGTGTCCAAAGAGCATAGCAAGACTGCCCAGTCAGTTCAGTGAGTTTTTGTGACTGAAATTCACTTCCTCCTCCTAAACAGGAGCACCTACAGATAAAAATAAATATTTTTCTTAGGTGTGGCAAAATTCTGTACTGTTCAACAAGGGCTGAACATATCTTACATAGGAGTATAAATAGTGTCTCTTCAGAATGTTTTGTTGGTTTTTTTCCCTGAATATGTGTGTTTGTTTAGAGGGAAGTAAAGCTGTAATGGTTGAGACCAAAATTCCATTTCACCCAGGATTTAAGCTATGATGGTGGCGTACAGCAGATAGTTGGGGGAGAGTAAAAATTTTACTTGTCTTTGTTGCTTCTCTATTAAATTCTACTAGTTCCAGAGATAATGTGTGCTGGGACTTCCTACAATAGATGAAGCCTCTTTGTGTTCAGTAGCCTTTGTAGATTTTCATTCCGTGAATTTGTATAATTCTATGATCAATCACAGAATGTTCTTCCATGAGTTTTAACTTGTTGATTAATTTTGTTAAAATTGTTTGATGGAACAGTCAGCAGTATTCAGGCTCTGTAGCTGATTTTCAAGTGCTCTCTTAGTTCAGTCTCAAGCTCACACTTGAACACTCAGTCCTGATTTTCCATCCTGTTTACATTGTGAACAGACAGCCAAGCTCATCTTTTTTGCACACCAGCTTGTGGTAAGAAGAATGTGGTTTATACACAAGATTGGGGCTTGCAAGCATTATGGATACAACCATTCTGGCCCTTACCCAAATACCACCCCTTGGTGCAGTTTTGTCATGGGCATCTCACCACAAAATTCTGTGGTACACATTAAAAAATTAGATGGCACCAGAAATTATATTCTTCCTCTGCCATGTTTGAAAATTTACATTTGAATGTAAAGCTGAGCTGCTTGCAAAATAAGAGTAATATAAGGGCATTGCTTGTGACCTGGTGCAGGACAGGGAAGCATTGTAGGTACAAATTCAAATACCTTTCCAGTCTGCATATATTTGTGCCCAGAGACTCAGATAACTTTGAAGAGAAGTATACCAATTTGTCTGTTTCATGAGGAGGAACCAAAAAAAAATCTGCAGTAGCGAACTGACAGCCTAGATCCTAGTGGTACAGGACTCTCTCTGCACCAGGGTAATGTTTGCTCTACAGCAAGAGAAACCAAGCCAGAACTCTGCCTTCTCATCCTGTTTGGAGCTTCAAGTAGCAGGCGAAGGCCTCTCAACCCAGCAGCTGTGTAACTAATGCAAGTTCTTCAACAGCCTCCAAGAGTTTGTCTCCTCAGATATCCTTTGCTGGTTTCTTGCCATGCTCTAGAAGAACTGCTCTGGTGAGTATGTGGGTGTGAACACTGGAAGGGGGGTGCAAGGAGTGTGTACACAGACAGCAGCTGAGATACCCATGGGTTGTACTGGACAAAGTGGTGGCTTTTGATGCCAGACCTTTTGGGCATTATCCCTTGCCATCTCCTCTCCTCATCAATGTGTTGTTACCAAATCACCTTTATTCATGCATCAGGGAATATGAACATTAGTCCAAAATAACCTCTGGAAAGAGAAATTTTAGAGGGATGTTTGGCTTGTTTTCCCTGCTCAATTAATGTTCTCAAATGTGTGCAGTCCACAGGACTCAGAGGTCTGTAGTGTCTGTTCACCAGCTGAGCCCCATGTTAAAAACTTAGTCTGATTTTGTTGAAGTAACAGTGAAGGGCATAATCCCATACCCAAAGAAACGTTTGGGGTTAATAGCTGTTGTGCTTATCCAGTCTTCACTCATGTTATATACCCTTGGGCCTAAGTTGCTTGAGTGTTGCTGTAACTGCTCCTGAAGACCTCTGTCCCCTTTTTTCCAGTGCTGGTGTGAGATATGCAATCAATTTCTCCACAGAAATGAGATGGAACTTGGTTGTTCCATTACATAAACTGCCTGCCTTTATTGCTTCAATAGACTTTGAGCAATCAGTTCTGTCCTGGACCAGGGGCCGTCCACTTCACATGAGGAAACACAAGCAGTCCTAGATAATAAGAACTCCAGAAGATACTTGAGGAGTTTGCACATCAGCTGAAGATGCCAGGATGTAAAATGAGGGTGAACTGGTTTGGGTCTCATTCTGCAGCTATATGATCTAGCAGATAGGCATGGCAGAACTCTTTCTAAGGCTACCTGCTCCTGTCCTCTATAGAAAAGCATCTTGATTCTCTCTCTTCCTCAGGCAGAACAGACTATAATAGCATAAACAGTCATGAAGAACTATTCCTTGCAGCAGTGACAAGCCAGCTTCTTATAATAACCTGCACCTTCCTGCATTCTTGCTTACATGTTTCTCCTGCAATCGTAGTGAGATGGCATTCTTGGAAATGCTAAAATCTGACCCAGAATCTCTGACATTTTTCTTATTCTCAAAGTGATATTCCTATTATGTAGCTTGTAGAATAACTCCAGCAGAGGGTTGTAGATTAAACTGTGGCTTTAAATTGCAAGTGTCTTAATCTTAACTATATCCCCTTCATCCCTAAGGTTAAGTGACAGATTCTCTTGTTTGTCCAAAGTCAGTTCTGGTGTCACTGGCATCGTGACTGCCCTGGCAAACCCCTGAAGGCAGATTGCTGTTCAACTTATAGACATGCTTCACAAGGACTGAATAGATTTGTGAACCATAGGAAGACCTCTGACCTGATAGAAACATGAAGAGAGGAATGAAAAGCTGTGACATGGCTTTCAGCTTTTCTTCAATTCCTGAAGCACCATAGCAGAGTCAGGGAGCACTAAAAAACTGCTGTGGGAGCTCTTTAGCCCAAAACCCACCACCATCCAGTAACCTTTCTTCTGCCATGCCAGGCTCTGGTATCCCAGAAGCTGAACCCTGAAATCCAGGTCAAAAGTAGGAGCTAAGAATGGCTTACTCATAGAAAAGTTCCAAATAGCAGATACACATCACCTTTAGCTGGACTGCAGTTACCCATTGCTTAATGAGACTTAGGGGCAAAGCAAGCAAAGAAGTGATCTTACAGCAGGTGTCTGGCACAGAATTATGGGTCCAGACCACTCTACCTGGGTCTAGAGAGGTCACAGTTAAGTGTCTTGGAGGTTTTTGTTGGTTTGGTTTTCTCTTTTTATTTATTTTAGTAATGGGTTTATTTCTGCTCAGTCCCTCTTTCAAGGGAGAGTGCTGTTTAAATAGAGTTATTGTCTCTATTTGAGTTTTCACTCCAGAGGAGAGGTTTGCAGAACAGAAATCCTTTCAGGAGTTGAGTGACACGTTGATCTGCAAAGCAACAAAACAAAAAGAGCTGTTCCTCACTCATATCCAGCTTGCAAGTCAGCTTCAAGTTTTTGTCGTTATAACTACTTGAACAAATGTGGTTTGTCCAAAGAAACTCTCTAATGCCCACGGATTCATCTAGCCTTCCTGGGACCTGTTATTCCATGCAGCTTTGTCACAACATGGTGACGAGTGGGGTGGGCAGAATCAAGTGTGTCCCGGTGCAGTTGGGGAATCCACACTGAGAAACCATCAGTAATGACAACTTTGAGTCTCTGCCGGGGCATGGAAGTGTGTAGAGAATTTGCATCGAGCAATATTCCTTTATTCCTTCCTTCTGTGGTGGACTTGACCAAAGAGACTGCAGGCTTCACCACCACACACCAGAGCTGAGGGTTGCCTTGTCCTAGAGAGAGAGATTTTTGTGTTAAAGTGAGTTCCAAATAAAGGGCCAGGGTCTGGTCAATGTTTCAGGGTGTGCAAGATGACACCAAGAAACTTGCCACTCGTGATCACTCCAGGTCTTCAGGGCAGGCTGCCTTCTGATCACCTGCCCAACATCCTCAACACTGTGGCAAATAAAGAGAGCAGGACAGAAATTATTACCTTTCTTATGCTGATGTGAGAAAATGTATCAGTGTCAGCCCAAAATAAGCTTTTAAACTGCAGTGAAATGGAGAGTTGTGGACAAAGGAATTGTGCCCCCAGGTCTTCATAGCTAAAAAGTGGAAGTGGTGCCAGGTTGATCCCTTTCTTTCTGGCTCACCTGGTGACTTGCAGGAGCAGTAGCTGCACACCCGGGCAGGGAAAGGCTGTGCTGGGAACTGAGCCAGGCTCCACAGTAGAATGTGCAGGCAGAAAGAACAGTCACAGAGCATTCACACTGCTGTTAGTTCAGCATGTGGTACTTCAGGGAAAGCTGTTTGATGGTGAGGTGCAAAAAGATGTCAGATAGGCTGTCCTCGAGTGCGGTGTGGGGACAGTTTGTCTGTGTGCTATTTCAATACAGCTGGCTCAGTGAGCTTAGTTCTGAAACCAGCTGCTGAAAGCAAAACCAGTAGAAATTTAGCGTAACCTTTTTCACTGAACTCAGTAAAGCACTTGTGAAGATATATCACATCTGAAATGAAAATGTTGCTGATGGAAATTATATTTTACTCAAATTTCGGTTCATTTTTGCAGTGCATAAGAAAGCAACTGGACAAAACTTACAGTAAGAGAGAATACCAGGAATGCAGTAGAATGAAGTCCTCTTGTTACCAAAGGATGGATAATATGGATCTAAGACATAGGAGCAGTAGCAAACCCCAAACTTCAGCATGTCGACTTTGATACTGTTCTACTGTAGAAGAAAAATAGGCCAAAAAATATTATACATATTATATGACACGTGGCCCATGAATCTGTAGTCTTAATTGAAGTAATTCTCAGCACTCTAAATTTTAGCTAACATTTCAGGTTGGAAATTTGATTTTTTATTTTTTCGGATCAATTTTTTCCCATCTCAAATAAGAAAATTCATAAGAAAATCTATCCTGAAGTGTGTTTTTGCAGGAGATCAATGGGACAGCTAAGATTAATAAGCATTGCAGGACTGGACAGTGGAGAAGCTGGTTAACTGGACCATTGCACATTTCTTTGTAGGAAATCAATTACTTGGGTTCTTCTTGATCATTCGGGTTAAAGGGATAATAGAAGACATTAGGACCTTTTAATGATTAGTAGTAGCTTTTGAGTATATTTTTGGCACTGTAAAACTGGGTGTTCATTTCTAATTACTTTGAAGAGGGAAAAGACAGGGAAATACTTTTCTGTCTTTATCAAACTGCATCAGAGAGAAGAGCACAAAAGGATTCCAAGGTTTTCTCTAAGACTCACTTCATTACTCCCATTTTCTGTTATTTCTATGTTATTTTCTCCATTTCTCTGGCTGGTGACCACACATCCAGTCTTTGACAGGCATGAAAGTTCACAGATTGCCATGTTCCCAAGGGAGACGTGAGCACACAGGAGTGAATATGACTTAGTGAAACATTTATATGCACCTGGGTTTTAATAAACTACTTGTTTCTTTCCATTGCTCTGCATATGTACAACATCTGATTCCTGGCACCCAAGACCTACTGACTACTTTTATTATTCATATGCTTCACTTAATTTGCATAAATGAATATTTGCTCAGAATGTGTCTTACCCCCTTGAATAATACAATGGTGAGGGGTAAGGGTTAATGATGCTTTCTTGCCAATACACACAGGGTAAAAGCTGTCACTGGGATTTAGGGAAACAGGGTTCAGCAGGGACAGTGGTGGCAAGGTGCATTTGTAGTATCTGAAAGCTTGTGTCATTCTTGTGTTCAAGATTCTTACACTGAAAACCAAAGGGTCTAAAAAAGTTTGGGGACATTACATTAAAGAAGTGTTATGGTAGAAGAAAGATGCCATATAATAAGCTGTTGTGGGAACTGAACATTTTGTGTTCCATCTGTGAAAATCGGATGTTACCTAGAGAAACAAAGCAGAGTAATGTCAGACTCAGATCTGTTCGCATCAGTTACACCAAGCATTATCAGTATTCCATAAAGCATAGGAGCTGTATTCTCAGAATGCCCAACACATATGTGCTTTATTAAATAGCAATCAAATTATTTGTTTGGGAAATGAAGAACTCAACCACTACGAATTATCTCAGATTTTTTTTCCCAGTACATGAATGTATTTGAGTATAAGTGTTTGGTAGTGGATTTTTGGTGCCCTTTTACACAACTACATGCATGACCCTGTGTGCTGTTTTTCTTTCGTTCCATTTTCCAGCTGCCTGCCCGGTTCTGTGCAGTGGCAATGGTCAGTACTCCAAGGGCACCTGCTTGTGCTACAGTGGCTGGAAAGGTCCAGAATGTGACGTACCCATCAGCCAGTGCATTGACCCCTCATGTGGAGGTCATGGTTCCTGCATCGAAGGGAACTGTGTCTGTTCTGTGGGCTATAAAGGAGAAAACTGTGAGGAAGGTAGGATATTTCTTTTCTGTGTTGTGAGTTTGTTTTCTGGGTTTGGGGGTTATTTAATGGGTAGGAAAAAAAGGAAAGAACAGAATAAAAATCTAAGCATAAAACTGCTGTAGCAGATTATTTTAAAAGAGGGTAAAAATATAGTCCATCACAATTTTACTGATCTATCAGAGTTCAGACAGAACTTCTGGCCTTCTGTATACATTGCTTTGCAGTATTAAGAGTGTCTGCCACAAGTAAACCTGAATAATTCCTTTGTTGAAGAGCGAAGAAAAATCTTACGGATTATGTTTATCGAACAATTTAGATGTGAAATGCAGAGGAAAAAGGAGCAGTAGTAGACAAAATTGTATAGCTTCAACTTCACACAAAGCACATATCAATCACTATTAAGACAGAAGCTGATGAAAAATATTTGAATGACTTAGATATCCATGTTGGTTACAGACTTAATGTGGGGCAAATTACTCCTGTTGGCTGCAATCATATGGAATTAAGGAAAGGTAGATGGCACACATGAACAATAACTGTCCTTTAAATGCAGAAAAGCTTTTCAGGTTGAAAAGTGTCCGATTTCTTGAGTATGTAGAATGAGGAAATTTTTTAAAATAATCTATGCAAAATGTGATCATAGATTAAGCTCAATACTGGTTGTATTCACAGAGTTTTCTGTTAGAGTGCATAACATAAATTGGAGTGCTTTTCTTTTTAAAATATATTACTATGCTCCAGAGTTTATTAATCCTCCAAATGGAGAAGCAGCTTGAGTACTGAAGTGATAGGGCTGGGATGTCATGCTGCTAGGATTTAGGAATCTCTCTGGATTATTCTGAATGGGTTGCAGAGCTTTATTGATACTACGTGTATCAATTTTTATCTTACCCTATAGTAAACAGTTGTCTCTCCCGCCAGAAAACAAAGGGAAGATAAACAAACCACTAAGGGTTTTATTCTCAGGACTACAGTCATCACCTTTAGGACAAGATCTTGCATTAGTCTGAGTGAGCTTGTGGTAAAAGGGAAAAAGAAACAAACCAAGGATCTTCACTGGTTCAGCTCATTCCTGTAGTCTCCTTCCACTAAATCCTCTCAACACTGGTTATTAGAGCTTTTCTCCAGAATTCAGTTGAAGAGTTTTTGTATTGCTTTTAATGGATTACATTTTAAACTATATCCAGAAAATGATGTAATGTCCTTTTTTTTCTCCTTAGAATTGATAGTTCTCAGTTCACCCTCAGTGTATGATACTAGGAGATATTCAGAAATTATCTGAAATGCCTTGCTTTAACTATCATACTCATCAAAATCATAGATGGAAAAGACTGTCTTTAACATGGTCTACAGCATCCAATCTCTTCCCCAGGAATGCAGAACCTCTCTTTCTGGTACTAACTGCAATTGTTTGCTTGGTCTCATTGAGTTTTATACATTTCATCATGTATTCTGTTGTTGTATAAATGTTGTGTTATTAGAGAGATTATGGTAGATGGCCTAAAATGGTCTTTGTTTCATTTAATTCTGGAAACTTTACCTTGCAAGCCATTCCTCCCTCATTCTGATTGTAATTTCCAGCTACTTGCATGGAATTCTCTCTCTGCTTTCAGTTCTCTAGAATGGCTGTGGTCTATCTGGGCCAGACACCTTGGATGCCCAAACTCTGTAAGAGAAGTAGGCTCCCATAGTGCTCAACCCGTGTTATCCTCAGGTGACTGGAATGGTGAAGCAAAGACATCAGCAGCTCCAGAGAAGTTTGTAGAACAAGCCAGTGCAGACCTTTTTGCAAAGGTGTTGTGTTAACTCCAGCCAAAACTGGGAACACAACAAAACTGTCAATCAACAAAGCTTTTTGGGAGGTGAATTGCTATGTGAGATGAATGATATACATTATTTAATCAACACTGTGCTTGGAAGGATACGTTTTTTCTTTAAAAGATAAATGGGTTACAAAGGCAGGAGGTATTGATTACAAACTTGGAAGGGGCCAATAACACGGCAAGAAAGGTTAAAGTAACCTTTTGCATATGTGATTGGGCAATAAATAAGTCAATAAATAATTCTGCAAATAAATAAAAATCAACCACCATGTTTCTACTCTAAAATTCCATTTCTTTTGTACATACTTCTTACATTAATTTGAGTGCTATGGGAGAAAGGGTGTACTGTGAAGTGGTGTTTCTCTAATTAATCATCTAGTCATAGTTAAAGTTTTTGCATGAATTGAAATTTTACACTTTTAATGGTAGAATGATAGAAATAATATTTCTGTATTTATATATAATATGTGAAATCTCCTCTATTGATTTGAACTGCCAAAAAAGAATGGCAAAGGTTGATTCATTTGCCATTTGCCAACTAGGATATTGAATTAGAATAAGTGGGTCAGCAATTTTTTTTTCCCCAATAGCTTTTTATTTCTGATATTCATCATGGTCATATTGTTCAAACAATTTACCTGAAATGAAAGTGACACCAAAATCAATATTTTTGATGCACAATTTTTGCAGCATAAACACTGTTTTTCTATTAACAAATTTGCACAGAAGATGAAGTGGGGCATTTGTCAGGCTTCATTCAGTCTGCTTTGGGGGGAACGCAAGTGAAATTGCCAAATTAGGTTAAGTTAAGGGTGGTTTTCTTGTCACTTTCCTGGTCGAGTCATTTTTCAATGACATTTAACTTTGTAAGTGTAATTCATGGCTCTTTGGGGACTTCATGGTACATATTGTTCTGAAAACTCCTTGACCTCCTTTTTTGTCCTTAAGGATATAAATTGCTTTCAGTACTCTTTTTGTCAAATCTACAGAGGGCCCAATACTAAATGAGCTCTAATGATCTGAGCTGCCAGGGGGCTGTGAGTTCCAAGCCTAACATACTTGCTAAGGCGCATTCTCCCTTGTTTAAACACCAAAGATGGTCCATTTACAAATCCTGATTAAATACCATTGTAAACCTTGCTAGACCTCAGGGCCAGAACCTTTGCAACACAAGTCAGAGCAGTTCTATTGCAGGTAATCACATTATGCTAATTTCAACAGCCGAGGATCTGGCCCCAGATGATAACTCTGAGCATGTATTAAAATAGACCAAGATTGGAGCTCAGAATAAAAACTCTCCTCAGTTTAAACTTTGAAAGCTACTACTTACCCAGATGATAGAACAAAACAGCTGTAAAGCACATTGGTCTAGAACAAAGGACAAAGGTGTTTAGTGTGTTATCCTATAAAACAAGGGAGGCTGGGGGCTTAGGGGCATTGATAGGCTCATTCTGTAGAAATAAATCAAAGCTGCATGAGCACTGTAATTCAGGATAGGTGGAAGACAGTTAATTTACGTAGCAGAATGTGGTGTTTTTCATGTGCTCCACATTCCTTTCGTTAGTGCTTTTGTTTGAGAAGGAAGATGATACATTCCTGACAAGGAGAGTACATTATGACTTATCATTATCTCCTGGAGTTAGCTGTCCTATAACAATGTTATACACGTGTTACCCTTCTACATTTTCTGTTAAAATATATATTCTAAAAAAGCCCAGAATAGACCAAATGTAGGGGGGAAGCAACCTTCATCCTAAAAGTAAATGAACCTAAGTTTTTGTGTACTTTGGTTCTTTATTCAATCAGACTGTTTTATCACTGCTCTGTGTCCATTGGGACACAGAAATTGTATGAAAGACACATTTTAAACTTCAGACAGGTTATAATTTGGCTAAGCACAAAGAAGGGGTAACAATATGGGACAAGCACTCTGTATAATTTAAAACAGTTGATGAATTTATCAGCTTTGAGGTGAACCACAAGCCAATCTTGGTTTACCTATAAATATGAAATTGCTTTATAATATTTTCATGTCTGACTAACTCAGCTTTAAATCTCAAAGAAAAAAAGGAAAAACAAACCCGAAACTATAGCCAATGTCGTCATTAAAATGAAAATCTTGTAAGAAATTTTACAGTAATTTATTCCTATACTACCGTAGTTTGATAACTCATGCTATTGCATCTCTAAATGTCCCTGTCTCAATCCTCTGCCTGTATCTAATCTATATACTTGCTTTAAATGTTCTGCAACTAAATAACATAGTTTGACAAGGCTCTATTTTTATAGAAAAGTTGAAATTTGAAAGATCAAGTATTGTTCACATCAGGTAGAGTGAAAATGTCTCTGCCTTAATTTAGAAGGATCAATTTGGAAAAGATGAGAGATAAATCACTTTCATTATAAACTCAGATCTTCCTGAAGCAGCAAGAGGGAATGCCAATCATTCTTGGTCCTGCTGTTGTGAGCTAATATATACCAGTCATGAGATGAATTCAAGTTATTTCAGACATGAATTTGACCTTGGCCTTCAATTCCACAGCAAAAGGCACTTGGTAAAGCCTCCATGTGGATACTGGCAGTAAAGCATAGTATTCTTATACAGATTCATGATATAAGATGAAAATTTGGAAACTCATAATGTTACTGATAAAGTTTATTTGAAAGACAGCTTGTAACATTCCTTTATAGGACTGAAATAGCAACTGAAATTTCATTGCATCGTTTTCCATCGTAACTATTTTCACTTTGTTGTTTCTGGGTTGAGATCCATATCTGTATCTGGTTTTACTTCTTTAAGAGAAATAATCTGCTGGTTTAGAATATGGGTTGAAGTAACCAGGGCTCTCAGTTTCACATCTCAGCTACTAAGGGACCATGGAGCAAACATTTCAGAAGTGCCTGAACGATCAGGAGTCTAAACAAAGCTGAAAGCCACTGACATTTTGACTTCAAGGTACTTGAAGTGGCTGTCCTAATGTTGTTCTCACAATGCTCTGGTATTTCAATAGTAATAATAGCAGTTTTTATAGAGGTACTCCAAATAAAAAAATCCTTTTAAACTGCAAATTATTAACTTATTTTATAATTTAAATACAGTTCATGAGTCATTGGAGCTTCAGTGTATTTCAGGAGATATGTCTCCAGGTTTATGTGTGAAACTCTGACTATATATATTTAAGTGCTATTTTTAAGTCTTCATGCTTCTCCACCACAGCATTCCTGCAGTAAGCTGTCATTGCACAGTCAAACCCTGCTTGATTTACTTAATGTAAAATGTAAATGACTTCACTTTCCAATTCTCAGACCAGGTATTAATATGACTCGGAGAACTACCTCAAGTTGCTTTATTTATCACCGTGGTACAGACTTTTCAGAGCACATTTTCCAAACATCCCTTTGTGTGAAGTGACCCTTCTCTGCATTGTTTTTGTTCTCTCCCGTAGTGGATTGCTTAGACCCGACGTGCTCCAACCACGGGGTGTGTGTGAACGGGGAGTGTCTCTGCAGCCCGGGCTGGGGAGGAGTGAACTGTGAGCTGCCCAGAGCCCAGTGCCCTGACCAGTGCAGCGGGCACGGCTCCTACCTGGCTGACACGGGGCTTTGCAGCTGTGACCCCAACTGGATGGGCCCCGACTGCTCCGTTGGTAAGAAAAAGAGTTTTTCCTGATTTTCCAAGATTGTTGCGAACTGCAGTAACAATTTAGAAAGTTGTCTTTGTTAAACATTTGGTCTTGTTTAATTTTCTTGGGAAGAGATGTGTATGTATCTCTATATATATTTTCATGACATTCTTAATTTGGGACTGTCAGCTGAGGGTGAGGTGGGTGCAGATTAGGAGTTTGTGTTTTGTTCTAACACTGTTTCTCTTTTAGCATGAAAAAGTTACGTAAGTGTACTTCTGTTTCCCAACTGTAAATGAAAATGTCCATCATTTATGGGAAAAAAATACAAGGAATTTTGCTTTTACGTTGTCAGCTGAACCTTGAGATGGTACTGTAGGTCAAAACCGAATCTCTCAAAATAATATTTACCTTTTTCACAGTTATTCAGTTATTTTCTAAGATTGATCAGCTAGAATACCCCACCAGTGACATGAATATCAAGATGTGTTTTCTGCTTCATGGATAAGCAGTCAGAAAATTCATGAATGAGAGTTTCACTGCCACTTTCTTTGGTGATGCATGGGGCAAAAGACCCTTCTGCTTATCTGCAATTTCAGCTAGCAGAGAGCAGTAGAATTTTTGGAGTGGGACACTGGATAACTGACCATGTTAGTAATAGGAATCTAAAATCTCTCCTTGGAAAGTAACTTCTACCCATCATTCTAAATGACCCTGAATTGCTGCCATTCTCTGCCAAATGAGTTTTAGGTGAGTTTCAGTCTTATTCTTAGCAAATCAATATCTGTAAAAATCACCCGAGGTCCAGGTTTGAGTAAAGCAGAGCCACCTGCTCCCTTCCTTTGCTGTTGGCAGGTGTTGGGGACACCACCTCTGACATGTGTTTGTATCTGCGTGGAGGATGCAGCTCTACAGGTCTGTCCAGCATACATTAGCAGATTTTTTCTAAACAACTTTTAAACAGAATTTAGTTTGCTTTGAAATAAAAATTAAATGCCGGTCTTCATCAGAATATGAGCAGGCCAGCTTTTGAGAGGCTGTAGTTTTGAGCAAAAGCATTGCTGTTGTGTTCCCTTTCCCTTCCGGGCGCAGGGCTGGCTGTAACTCCTGTTCTCTCTCCTAGAAGTGTGCTCCGTGGACTGTGGCACCCACGGCGTGTGCATCGGCGGAGCCTGTCGCTGCGAGGAGGGCTGGACAGGAGCGGCCTGTGACCAGCGTGTGTGCCACCCCCGCTGCACGGAGCACGGGACTTGTAAAGATGGGAAGTGTGAATGCAGAGAGGGCTGGAATGGGGAGCACTGCACCATTGGTAGGCAAACGACAGGCACCGAAACAGGCACATATTGCTTTCTTTTCATAAATCGTAGAGACATAGTTACTGTCGTGGACTGTAATAGGCTGTTCCCTTAAGGACCCACGTGCTCTCAGGTAGTAACCCTGACTCAAAATGTGTTGGGAGAAATGCAGATAGGCTCTTGGAATCATTTCAAATCAGTAACAAACCAGTTCGTAGAGGAAAAAAACCCCAACAAATTCCACATTAGTAAGTAAAGATGTAACAAATGGTCCATCTCAGTATCATTTGAGCCTGAATGATTTTCAGACTTAACTAAGCATGCCTTTGTGTGAATGGCCTCTTTTTTAATTTCCTGGTCTGATGCATCAGTGCTCTCCTGCTGTTGTACATCACATCTGAAACACACCCCCACCAGCACCACCCAGAGCAGGGGTCAGGTGGTGGGGGGATGTGTGTTCCCGGTGGTACAAGAACAGCTCCCTGCCACTGTCCCATGCTGTGCTGTGACAGTGGCCGTGGTGTTTGCATGGAGACAGTGCCAGCATGGGAGGGCCCGTGGGCTGCTGTGAGCCCCTTCCCTAAGAGCCTGCTGCTCACTGCAGCATCAGCATCACAATCTCAGCTGGGCTCTGTCAGCCTGGGAAGTTCAAAAGGATCATATTTACACAAAGCGATGATGTTCTATCCTCTCCATTACCGTGCTTGAAAATTTACTCTGAAGAGGAATTAATTGTTCCTAAATTAAGTTTATTTTGTCTCTACAAGCAGTCAGACAGTCTATTTGGATTGTTTTGAAAAGTGACTCAAAGCAAAGGAGAAAACTATTATTTTGCCTGAGCTGTAATCAAAAAAGGGAAATTCTCAGTGACCACATCCCCTCTGAGAAATCTGAGCAAATTCATTTGGAACAAGAGTATCCCATCTACTGAGCCTGTGAGGTACAGGCAAGTCTGCTTTTCTCCAGAGAATTTTTGGAGAGCTGTGAAATATACCTTAGAAGAAATCTGGTGAGTCCAAATCCAAAGTCGTGTTGTTTTCCTTATCTTAAGGTGGTGAATTTAACAAAGAAAAGAGTAGGTCACTTGAGATTTTCATGGCAATCAGGGACCTTAATGGGACAGTCCTATTACAAGTGAATTGTTATTTCTTTACTTAAAAGTATGGTGAGATTCTTGCATCCCTCAAGCTGTTTTTCTTTTTCATCCCCCTCTGATTTCTCTCTGGATATATAAACCATTTCTGATACACACATGAGCTGGAAACTAAAAGTGTACTCTCATTGGAGAGTCAAAAAAAAAGAAAAATTGATACATATTTTCGGGGCATATCCTTTGATGTTGTGGTGCTGCATGCTTCCACCACACTGTGCTAATATGATTTAAATCAAAGCTTTTATGACTGAACACTTTGTGACCAGCACAGATGCAGAGTGTTTTTGTCATAATTGCTTTCAATCTTCCATCATACCAACATACCTCTGCTAGATTAATCCAGGCATTTTGTTTTCATATTAAGTTCTTCCCAGGTCTTTACAAAATGCCTAGTATGTATTTTTTTCATTAAATTCTGTAATAATTGCTTATTTCAGAAGCTGATGCTTTGCACAAAATTTGTTTTGCTTTATAATCTCTTAGTAATGTGCCAATGTTTAGAAGTAATTAGTGTATGTAAAGTCTTCATTACTGTGCAGACAAAAAGATGCCTTTTACCAAGATCTCAAAAGTATTCTGAAAATTACAAGCTGAACTACTGAACTCTGAAGTGAGATTTTAAGTCTAATTTTCAGTGCTTTGAACAAGATATCTTCCTTGCTATTGATGTATATAATCAATTCTTTCCAGAGGAAGGGTGATACTTCTAAAGTGATTAAAATATGCATAAGCTTTTTTTGTTTGGTACATATTAGAAAGATTTCCTTGAAACTTAGTGTGGTCCTGCCTGTGGCAAAGATGAAACTAGTGCAAAAAATTCAGATATGCCCTTCTAGTTATCGTGGTTTAAATTTGTGCAGTCAGAAGTTGTCTGTTGCATGCAGACAGATATTCTTGTGACAGGCCTGTATTAGTAAGAATTTTAACATGGTCATTTCCTGAGGCCATTTACAAAAGCATAAAGGCTGATGCCAGGAATGTCATTGAGTTCAGAGGAATAACTCAGCATGACCCCACTGGTTTGTGTTACGTGGGGCAAACACAGAGTTCAGAGGAAAAGGATGGTAAAAGTGGTTTTTGTCAGTATTGGTACAAAAAATGCTAGAAGTTACCACTGGAAATTTTGTGCTTATAGTGAATTGATAGTTTGGTACAACGATGAGTTGCTCAAGATGTTTTAAACACTGCTGCGAAGAACTAAAGTGCAGTTAAATTTTACAGAAACTCACTGTAATTTAGAGTATTGCCTTTATGGTTTCATTTTCAGCTGAAAGTTTGACACGCCATTTAATGTCAGAATTACTGAGGAGTGTCCACCTAAAAAAATGCCACAAATAATCCTTTCTGGAAGGTACCTGACAAACTGCACAGTCAGTTTGTCCTAAGGCAGAAAATGCAAATCCTGTAGGAGAGGTTATTTACTCTGAATTTCCGTTTTTGTTACACTTAGTCTGAAATGAAGTCAGCAGAAGAACTTGGCTTTGATTCAAGTGACTTTAGGGCAAGTCCACTTGGAATAAATATCTGTGAGGAAGAGAAGGAGATTTCTATATAAAAACCATTTTCTTTGTGCTTCTTTACCAGTTTCATGTGTTATATTTACAGGGCAGTGGAAAAGAAATCATCATAGTAACCTGCAGGTATCCAAGTTCATTCGGGATATTTTATTCTATTTAATATCAAATTAGGCTTTAATAGATGTTTGACAGAATGTGCACTCCTTATCATTTCATTGTTGAGTATCTAAGCTCAAAAGTTTTAGTAGAACTGCTTTTTTTCTCTCTGAATTACCTGGTTTAAGGAAAGCACTCAGAAAATCCTCGCAGAACCACAGTGTGAGCTCAGTGTTAGCACAGTGCAAAGCAGCTTTTGCTGTGTGCAATAGAATTATGTGTAAGAATCAATGCAAATAAAAATACATGCATGTTCCAAGTTACACAGATTTTGATAAATCTATATCCAAATAATATAAAAGTGAAAGGACTGGGTGTCTGGTCTTGCTCAGATGCTTTTCCTAGCAGACCAGAACTTCAGTTCACTTTGCTACTTCAGGTAAGAAAAGAAATTGCTTACTGGAGTGGTGATAAAGAAAATTAATCTTTTTCCAGTGCAAAAATAGACCTGTCAGGATATGTTTATTAAGTGATTACTATTCATTGATTGCAATTATGGAGGAAGTTATAACTAAATAATAGAGGGTAATCTAGACGAGGGAAAAAATATTGGAAAACTAATAACAAAGTGAAAGAAAGGTATAGAAGTTGTTAATCTTGAACCTATTTCATGACAGAAATTTAAGATGGAGAACTTAGCTTTTCTTGAATCATCTGAGTGTTGTTAAAGCATGCTGTTATAAAACAGATCTGTTACTTTCACTGAAAATATCTGGATGTTTAAAACTGTTGTTTTTAAATGCTTGCAGAGGGTGTTTTGCATATAAACTGTCAAGATAATATTCCAAGGACAGTGTGATATATATGGAGATCTTATGAAACAGTCAGAAATACCATTTTTAAAGTGTAATTCCATCTGTAGTTCATATCCCTGCAGCATGGACTCCTATTAAGTTATTGGTAAAAATCTCACTGGGAGACCAGTGAAACCAGGAATGAATCCTAAATATTTACAAGTAAAATTTAAATGTCCGCAAATGGATCTTTTAAGGTGATCTCCGACCAGAAGGTGATGATACATGAGGTTTTCTTTGTGGCTGCCTGTCATATTCCCAAGCCTTGCTCTTGTCTGCTCATGTCCTCCATCAGATGTAGGTTAAGCACTCCTTTTTAGACAGAAAGTGGGCAAAGATTATTCTCAAGGCTATTTAGTAATATGGATACTCTGCTGCAGATTTTGATCCAGACAGTTCTTACATTTCATGTTCCTTTCTTTATTTTTCTGTGCAAATGAGCTATAGCCCTGGTACAGACATTGAAGCTGGATCTCCACCTGCCTGCCTGCCAAAACACAAACAGGTGATGTGTCCCTCTCTGCAGGCTCTGCTTAGGTTCATTTATCTTGGAAAAGACCATTAAGATCATCGAGTCCGGCCATAAACCTCACACTGTTCCTGGCCTTGGTACTGCTTTCGGAAATGTAACTCCAGTCAGGGATCAGCCACTCACTTTCCCCCACTGAGTCCTTGGCCCCTGTAGTAAAACTGTCAAAACTGTAGGACAAGTTCCTTAGTAAAGAAGGGGTTTGGAAATCGTATTAGCTCTGTATCTTCTGTGTTTTCAGGGCCTTGAATAAAGATTTGAGAAAAGCTAGGATTCTGTCACCTACATGGCAGAAAATAACCTGATATTTACAGATGCATAAAAATGTACAGGAAAAAGTAAGGACTCTGTGTCCAGGGTGATTAAGAAGTTTAAGTTACAGTGCAAGATATTTGTGTTAGATTCTAGGAAAAACCATGTTACCAGTAAATGAAAAACTAAACGAGATTGTCCAAGCAAGTTGTGAATTCCTCATCAATGAAGTTTTTATCGAGCATTTAGACAAAGATCTGTCAGGAATAACAGAGGTAATTCATCCTGCCCTGGGGCAGCAGGCTCACCAGGAAATCATTGCACTCTATGAACTCTCTTCCAGTTGTCTCTTAAATGAGCTTAAGAGGAAGCATTCCTTCTAAGGACTTTATTTTATAATGGCCTCCCTTAAGAGTTGTACTGTCATTCCCTTTAAGAATCCAATGCCACTGTTGGAAGTAGAATTGATAATTTATCCAGCCAAGGAGACTAGTCTATGTGTTCTGTATTTGCAGAGCAATGGGTTGTCAATGTGCATATTGAGCCACTCTGAAACATCCAAACAAACTTACACCCAGTAGGTAAATACTTTAAATACTGTCCCTTTAAAGGTGAACACTAGGTGGACCATATTCCACCTCTGGTTTTAATAAGAAATTGTTTACTAAAAACTGTTCCCCCCAAGTGCTTTGGGATGACCTTTCCAGCTTTTAGACATGTTTATATTTTCTATCAACTCGATGGAATAC
Organism: Corvus moneduloides; assembly: GCF_009650955.1. Lineage (NCBI taxonomy): Eukaryota > Metazoa > Chordata > Aves > Passeriformes > Corvidae > Corvus > Corvus moneduloides. The sequence goes on from NC_045490.1 coordinate 14,776,852, forward strand.
CACAAGTGTAAAGATTGAGTTCTTTACCTTATCATGGACTCAATAATCAATAGAAACATGAATAATGCGGCATTGTGTTATCTTTGGATGTAGCAAGATATTTTTGTCCCATGATAATGCTCTTTGTGTCAAAAGATTTTTTCTTCTACTACTGATTTCTCTTGTTGTAATTACAACGGTAATGATTCAAAGATGAGGCAATTTTCAGGAGAGATGGAAAGTGTGTGGGAGGAGGCAGTGGAAAGCCATCGTATCTGACAAAGAGCAATTTAGAAGGAGCTAGATATATTCGACTTCTCCAATGCATTTCTAACTTAAAATTAATCTGTAACAGTTTATAACCTATCAAGGCATAAAAAACCCTCTAACAATGATGACAGGAATTTAGATTGCATGTTCTGAGGAGGGAGGAACACAGTTTTTCATTTCATTTGAAAAATGCATTGTCTATTTGGGTCATGACCACTTTTCATTACTGCTGCTATAGAGATATGTTGGTAATATATATATATATGATGACATGACCAAAAATGTTCGAGATGTTTGCTGTTCCTCAACGTGCAGATTCCAGTTCATCACCTGTATCACACGGTTATCCCACTGTTTTCACACCTGGAAGCAGATTTCTCGTGATGCAGCCTTTTAGGTATGTGGTGCCAAGCTTTCATTGGAGTTAAGGGGTTGTTCCCCCTGTGCCTCTTCAGCAAAGCAGAAGAGCAGCAGGTACCTCATGAGGCAACTGGAGAGATTCTCAATGATTTCTGTCACTCACTGCACATCACTCACATTTTCACTTGCATCAAACACAAAAAGTAGAACATTCTACTCAAAACATGGAAATTTTCCTTATAGGGTGGAATTTTGGTAACATATGTTATGTCATGTTACATTTTATAACCAAATCCAAGGAAAGGTACTTGTCACTTATATAAATGGTCATCTAGTCCAGCATCTCTGTGCTTCAGTAAAGGTGCAAGTTTGGTAAAGAAACATCTGGTAAATAAATTTATTCCTGGAAAGCTGATGCTTCTTATTTATCCCAGCTACATTTGCTACTGAGGTGCTTTGTTGGTTGTCTCATCTTTGTCATCTTCTATTTCACTTCGAAAACTTCTGAATAAAATCTCCTGGCTGTAGAGTCCCCAGGTTCCATACTATGTAGATGGCTCTTGCTTGGGATTTCTGGTTCTGGTTTGTAACTTGGCAAATTCCTGTGCCCAACACTGAAATAATACTGGCTACTTTTGTGGATCAGGGATGAGTAAACTTTCTAAACTCTTTCTGTGGCACTAAGGAATCCAGAACTGCAATATGCAACCACTTAATTTTATCACAGCCAAGCAAGGTAGCTGATTATGAATACTTGGAAGAAAATATTCTGTGTAGAGATTTATGTATAGTGAGAGTGGTTTGACTTTCAAGGAGTTTAGAAACAGAATTCCTTTTCGTTTGCAGAATTTTCAGGGGCAGCTGGGGATCTTTTTTGGCTGAAAGGCAAGCTTATTCATGAGGAAGAACTTTCCTGTTTGCATTCTTTGCTGAGGGCTTCCTGTAAATGATTGAAACATGTCACAGCTTGGTATCAGAACACTTGAGTGGCTTTTTTCTTTCTCTTTTTACAGGATATTTGTGGAACATGACCTTATTTCTTTCCTTTCTAGCCCAAAAAATTTAATGAGTATGTTTTCAGCATAACTTCCTGCATTTTGTCTGGTACTTCAAAGGTGCACCCAGAAGATACTGGTGAATAGTTTCCCAAACTAAAACCACATTTCTTTTTCTCCTTTTGGAGGGGCTTCTTCATGAGTTATATTGATTTTCTGGCCAATTCTTGAACTCTTAAAAGACCACAAAAAGAGAGGGAGGGCAATCAATCAGCGAGCTGATCTGACTTTTGAAAGGGCAGAGCCGATTATGCTGTTCATAGCAGTATTCCCAGAGTCAGACAATCTTCTCTTCTCCTGCAGATAATATTTTCTGTATTATTTTGTACCCTGTGGTGTCAAGCAGAGCTTCAGCAAGTGACTGAATTACACAGTGTTTCTGGAAACAAAACAAAGACATGGGAATGCTTGTAAGAGGTCAGTGACATGGGTTGTATAGAGATAGAAAGGCAGTACTGGATCTTGAGAAATAGATATGTATATACATATGTGTAATATTTATACTTACTAAGAAAGGAATACAAAGGAGAACAATACCTGCCCATCCTTTTGAGACCTGCTGTTCGTGTTCCTGTTAAAGATACCTTTTCTTGATCACTTCCATTCTTCTTATACATTCTCAAGGTATCATTCTTGCATCTTCAGTATCAGTTTCACATAATCTTTCATGCTTGAAGATGCAAATAAAGCCAAACGTGTTTTGCCTGACTGCTGCAAACTGTGGAATAATATTTCAGGTGCAAAGCTTTGCAAACTTTTTTTTTTTCAGCTTCTTGCCAATTTAGTATCAAATTAACAGTAGGATGCATTAGAAGTTAGAAACTTGTTTTCCTAAGATATTTAACGCATTTGAAATTCTCTACTCGATATTTTCTTAGTTTAATGTTGTATTAAAAATATTAATGTCAGAAATAAAAAGGAAAAAATGGTCTCTGTAGTACCTCTGAGGTGTCAGTTCAGGATTTTGCTGTGTGATCTATTTAGGGCTTCAGGGAAAAATGAAACTATTGAAAGCCTTCTCTTAAGCTGTCAGTTCTCTCCTGTGCAGTAACTGCTCACTGAGGATGAATACACACTGATGCTGAATATTGATACATCCTTCTTTCACTAAAAGTCCTTACTTAGACAGCTTTTTAAAAGATCTTAAGGAATGAATATGGGGCCTTGTTCAGGGCACAAGTTATGAGGTATCATGAGCCATTCTTATTGAAGAAAGTTTTTACGAAATTTATGTTATCCAGCTCTTTTCTCTTGTTCGTTCTTTCTTTCTTTCCATCCTTGTTCTGACCTGCTTATGAAATGCTCAATAGGATAACGATGCTTCTGGAGATTATTCCTGTGTGTCGCCTCAGCCTGTTTCATTTTACATATCGTTTTTCTGTACATATAAAAAGAAGCAAAGTTTGCTGTCCAGCAGAAATCATCGTAAATTATAATATAATATAATATAATATAATATAATATAATATATCTCATTTGCCCAAAGAAATTGCAAACATAATTTGAGTTACTGAAATGTAAGAGCTAAATACAAACTTGAGTATTCTTAAAGGCATTTGGGTCTGATGTTTTCAGTCCATGTTCATCTCTTCATGTTGAAAGTGAAAATAATTGGAATAATCCTGAGTTGCTATTACCTGATTTATAGCTGCCAAGAAATTGTGACCAACTGTGTAGATTTCTACAATTTCCAGCACATTCTGCTGTCGTGTTTTCAGTGATGTAGTGTTGATTGGCATATAACTGTCCATCTCAGGCTGCCAGTTGTCTTCAAAACACATCCATGCTGGGATAGATGGAGACAAAGCAGTGCTGGTGTCTCATTAATCAGCAGTTCACAGTCATGCTGCTGAAAGCCAAAGGAAAAGCAGGACATGATATATTAAGCTTGCTGTGTTTGTCGTCATCCCCTCTTCGTTCACTAACTGGATTAGAGCAGAAAGGGTTCATGGCCCAGCTGTTCCCTGAGGATTTTCAACTCTGGGAGCTGACCATGAGCACTGCACACTGCACACTTAAATATTTCACTCAAAAAGAGGACCTCTCTTAAACAGTTAAGCAGTTTTCATGGAAGAGTAGCAGGTTTGCTTTCACAAAGGCTTCGGTGTGACATGGATCATAACATTATCCTTAATGAAAATTTAGGCAGAGGAGATGTGGCTGTCTGCTTATCCATGTGAAGCTTTTCTCCCTCTTGCTCTACTACACTTAAAAGATATTTTTACCCCTGCCTTACTGTGATCAGCCATTTGTGTGGCCCATGAGTGGTGTCTGACATCCGGGATGGATTTTCTTGTGGTGGCTCACTGGTTTTTGGGAGCTGTGCCGCTGTGAGTCCCAGATGTTCAAGTGTCAGACAGTCTCTGGGTTCTCTCAAGCACGGTTCTCGAAACAGCCCCCAAAGTCCTGTCCACCTCACTTGCACTTCCTCTGTTCCACAATGCCTTTTCAAAGGCCATGGGTGTCCATGCATGGGTGTCCATGCATTCTGGACCTAGGAGCCATAATTTTGACAACCAACCATCTAAATTCATTGCTTTTTTTCCTAATTCCACTGTATTTTTAGTTTCTATTTGCAGTTTTTAATAGTCCAGTGCAAAGCAAGTTGATCAAATTCAGCATCAATAGACTGTGGCTTGCTTTCAAAGTGCTGTAAAATAAGATACCATCAAAATAGCTGCTAGAAAACATTGAGGTATTTCTTTTTTAAATGTTCCAGCTTGATTAGGGTAGATTGAACTACATGAGCTAATAGTTAATTGTTCATATATTTGAAAAGTATAAACACTTCTAAAATTTTAATTTATTTTTACATGAACCCATATAAAGATGAGTTTCTTCTCTGTTTAATTATAAAATTTCAGATGAATATTTTCTTAGGTAGATGTTGGAAGACTAAAGTTATTTAAGAGTCTGAAAAATGAGTAAGATTCAGAATTCTTCTAGACCACATATGTTTTAATTTGCCTTCAATTAATTTTTTGTAGCATTGAACAACTGAGCTAAAGAACCACAGTTCATCAAGATGCAGTCCCCATTCTGAAAAGAATTAGTAGGGATAATAACTTTGGAATCTAAGAAGTGAATATAATGGTGTAATTGTAATTAAAACCATTCTTTTTAATTAAAAACTAAATCAGTTTGTAGTGAAAAATATTACTAGGTTGCTAGGTTGTGATTTTAGGTTAGAAGCAATATTAAAAGGACAATTATCCAAAAGCACAAATTATCAAAGGAAAAAAAATAGCAGTTTAGGAATAGCATTTTTTGCCTTGTTCATGGTGGTTTATTGATTTTAAAAGTGGTGCTGCTTCAAATACTGTGATTTTCCAATTGTTAGGAATCAAACAGAATTGCTGAGTTTCTTGTGGAAGGAGTTCCTCAAGAATAGCACTGAAGCTATTTCTGTAAGTTTACCATGTACAAACACAAACCCCTAAATGCCCCAGGTGCTGATTCTCCTAAAAACAGAGACACATTAGTACAGATGAGAGAACTGACTTTTTGTTTTAATCACTGGGAATTCCAGAGAGTAGAACTCAGTCAACACAGTTTAAATATAAACTGATCTGTCTGCTTTCCATTCCACAAAGCAAGAAAAAATGCATGTATGCTGGGTTACAGATCACTTATCTCTCAAACGAACAGAGGAATTAGCATTATAGCATTCAGTCTCACAGTGGAAGATAGTGTGCTCAGAATTAAGTAGTTCTATAAAAAGAAGGGTGTTTCCACTTCCCCTTCCTTATTTTATTTTTAAATTGTAGAATCCCTTGGATTTGAACCGTAAATGTATCACTGTAAGCAAGAAGCCATAAATCATTATTTACTGTTGGTAAGTGAAAAACACAATATGAATTTGTTAAAATGTTTGCAGATTTTGATTAATCCTTACTTTTTTTTTTTTAAGGGTAGTTTGATAACAGTACAGGAAAAGCAGTAGCAATGTGCCTTTTCTTGTTTCAAAAAAAATTGAGAAGATGTTTTAGGTTTAAGACAGAAAATCACTGCATAGGAGTTTGTTAGGATTCTGAAATGGAGGTTTACACTGCTCCCATGTGGCATTGCTAATAGCTGAATCAGGGTGGGGGGAGTGTAATGACACAGATTTTTAGATAAAATTCATCTTCTTGTTGGCTTTGGAAACTAGGGGTAAAACTGCTTTTTTGTTACTGTCTCCCTTGGATCATTATTAATTGATTCTTTATCATGAAACCAATCCATATATATCTTCATTGTGTCCTGTGAATGTTTGAAAATTTTTTTTTTTTTTTTTTTTTGGCAAAGTAAGTCAGAAATATTGATTTAGAATGGAGAAAGCCTTCCATATTTAGAGAACAGAGTATCAGAGTCAAGGTCACCCTGTTTGTGAAGGCTGAATGGACAACAGTCACTTGAAGGGAATAGTGGGTGAGTTACACAGCCACTGTTGAGTTACAGAGCCAGTATTAAATTGTTCCTGCAAAATTCCTCGCAGAGGTGGTCATGGACCAGAAACCCAAACAGTGCCCAGACCCTGTTGTTCTTGCACTGAAGGGGAAATGAAAAAGTCTGCATAGATGTCTAAGCATTACCTTGCTGTTGCAGCTTTCCCTAATTCAGATCCAGAGGGGCCCAGAGATGTTATCAGCTTTATGATTTTTCATTGGAATCTTTTGTTGTATATTCCATAACAATTCTGATTGCTTATATGTTGAGTGAAAAAGTGAATCAAAATCGCTCAGACCCTTAATTACAAACAGTCATTCATATACTTAATCAAAAGGGTTAATTAGCAATGAAACACAGACTTTTTGGATACTAAAGACAGTATCCAAAAGATACAGGAGACTGAAATGTCTCCTAAAATTGTTAAAATTTCCATACCACATGAAAGGTTTTTTTTAAAAAATACAATTAAGACAATGTTTATTACAATCTAATTATATCCCCATTCCTTTTAATCTTTCAATCTTCCATACACAAAGAATTTGCTAAGTAAAATCTGTCATCTTTGACCAGTATTTGTGTTTCTAGTTACCATGAAATTCCAAAGATCCTCATTAACGAATTTAAAAGCATTACTGCATGGAAAGTTTAAAGTATGAGATGCTTTGTAAAGGGAAATATTTATTCAGCAGAACTGGGGGAATTTAACGCATGTGCCTTCCATTAAAGACTGCATCTATTTATTCAACTTTTATAGTTACAGTTTCCCCTAATCTATTAAGGATTTTTGTCAGAATTTCTGAGATAAAACACTTCAGTTTTAAAAATTCCTAGCAAGTTGTATATAATGTATCTGATTTCTTAAGGTGAGCATTCCTATTGATACTAAATGGGAGATTTCATAAAGTTATTTGGAGAGTATGTCCCCAGATCTTAATTATTTTGTTATTTTCTGTATTTTAATGCTTGAGATAAAGATTTATGAAATGTGAAGAAAGATGTCACTCAAAAGTGAACAAATGACAGTGAAGTGGAAAGGAAAATGTCGTCTCTATCAAGTATTGCTTCTGATTTTTTGTCCTGTGACTAAAAATTATAGGTTTATTAAAGATGAACTTTCACAGGGCTACTGCTACTGATCCCTTACTTGAATTAGGTAACTTCATTCCAGCCTAGGAAATAATTACAATTAGTAAGTTGTTTCCTTCAGAGCGAGAAGCAGGGATTCATGCTGGAGAACCCACAAAGAAGTCTTGTGTTGACAGATTTGTACCTTGAGGAGCAAGGCTGGGTCACTAACTGCAGGAGAGCTTTTCCAGTGAGTGACACCGTTAAAAAGGATTTTGGCAGCAACTTCCTGACTGCTTACAGCAGTTTTAGAGTAAATTGGATATGCACTGTTCCTGATTAAACACATTCCCACATACGTGTTTACCCTGAAAGTCAGAGCTTGTCCCCAAGTTCACTTTGCTTGATTGTGGATCTTACAGAGTCAAACTGCATCAAAGTTCAGGGGACATTCTGATGTTGCAAGGTGTTCTCTTGTCCTCTGCTCATGGCACACGAGTGGAACCTGCTGGAAATCCTCTGCAGCTCCAGTCCAGGCAGGATTGTCTTGGTGCTCCCAGCTTAAGAACTGCTGCTGAGCAGTGGGAAAAGGCTGCACCCTGCTGGGGTTCACAGCTCTGAACAAATGGTCATTAGCTAAAGGAAAGCCCAATTAGTATGTTTCTAGCATGTTCCTTGAAATGTGATGGCAGTTCAGCTGTGTGTAAGCAATGAGCAGTGACACCATACCCCACTGAAATTACGGGAAACAGGCAGAGTGTGGTAACCTAAATTATGGTTTTATTTGAATGCTAAGGGTCAGTAATGCTGGTCTTCAGGGCAATCTCATATTCTGGTACCTGTCTCCTGAAACTTTTCTAAGATAAGTAATAACCTGGATAGAAAATAAAAATTTCTTTGACATCTGTTTGTTATGTTTAGAGATACTGTGAGCTACTCATGCTGTATTTTCAGCATGGCAAAGAAAGAGTTAATTACACAAAACTCTAGCAAATTGTCTTTTAGCTGTCCCTTGCATAGACCTTAGATTTTTCTTTATTATTTGTTATGAAATTCCTTTTAATTTGTTTCTGCTTTTCCGTGTTTGTTTGGGATTTTTTTTTCTGAACTAAAGCAAATATCCTGACAGTACATAGCTGTCCACCTTTTTGCTTGACATGAATCAGTGAATGAAGTTTATTAATTCAATATACTGATTGTCCTGGTCATACAATCCTGTTGCAGCTGAGGTGGAGTGGTCTCTAGATTTCGTGGCTGCATCTCCCACTCCCTTACCTTGTGTTTCTCCTCCTAAGTGCTCCTGGGAAACAGTCCCAGCCTAAGAAGTGACAACCTGCCTGCCCCAGGATGGCTTCCAAACTGCCAAATGTAGATGCAAGGCAATCAAGTTAAAAGTCTCAGTGATGCTTCTGATGGCTTCAACAGAGAAATGGAAAAGAAATGCTCTGCCCAGCAGCAGAAAGACTTAAGTATTCGTTCCAGAGAATTAAGGCCACTTCTAGTGAGGCGAGGGGAGGAGCAGAGCCATCAGTTGCCTGGTAGTAAATATGTTTAATGTAAAGCAAGCAGAGCTTAAAGAGCTTATTTCTCTTCCAAATTTCTTCCCAAGTGCAGATTAAATACTCTTGGCTTTCTTGGGGTGAGATGGAGAAGGTGATCTCCCTAATAAATCAAAATCACTTTCACAAATTATTTAGAATTTAAATATCAAAGCAACTGGCTATATCGGAAGGATTATGAGGTTTCTTTCTTCACCATGTAAACAGATAGAAAAAGGAACAAAAAGAGAACTGTTTTATGCATGCAGGATTTAAACCAGTTCATTTGTGAACACTACAGTTTTATTTCTGTAGCTTTTATTAGTTATTTGTGCGGTTGGTAGATATAAAAATTGGAAAATGGCATGATATTCATGAGGCTTATGTATATTGACAAGGGATGCAGAATGGTGCCTTGCACTTTGGAATTAAAGGGATGTTTATAAAGTATATTTTACGTACTGAAATATTCATCCTCTATCCTATATCTGCCAAACAACTCAGCATACACAAATACTCACATAGCTCAGAATGCAATGCTTATCTGTTTTAATTTGTTTTGTATACATTGCCTATGTGGTGGAATACTGCTCCTAGGTCATGAGCATTATTTCATACTTTGTATTTGTGGATATTCAAACTCCATAAATTCTATCCTCAACAAACACGTGAGATATATTTATCTTAATATTCAAATAGCCATTATTTTTGGTCACTTGTAATCATATTTTACTGTCATGAAGATTTAGGATTGCTGCAAGCCAGAAGGCATATGAGAAGCATTTAGTGTATTGCTACCATTTTTCATTCCAAACTATTCCAAAATGCTTCGTAAAAACTTCTGGTTTTTTCTTTGGCCCTTTCTTTGGATTTTTCTTTGGGACAGTTGGAATGTTGGAACTCTGAAGTCCAAACCCATGCAGTGTGCAGCCATTTAATGGAATCAATGTGATTAGTACTTTAAGAAGATCAGCTGCAAAATATAATGCACATGTCTATATAGTGCTTTTCATCCTGAAGGGACTCCAAAGTTCTGTATCAAATTTAGGGGACAGAACGTACTAATCTGGCACACAGTAATAGAGGGAAATGCCTACTTATGTTAAGGCTCATATTTATTCTTCTGTTAGAGATAACCTGCACACTTACACAGGATCAGCATTTGCATACCTGAAAGTTAATTGCTAAATTATAAATTCTATGCAGGCATTAATATCTAATGAATAGCAAGCAATTGTATTTTAATAGTGCCTGAGAAAACTGGGATTCCCTGCCCTGAGAATTATGAAATAAAAAGCTCTAAAGCCAAAGGGATCATAGGTAATTCAGTTTAGAAGGGATGTGAGGAGGTCAACTGGCCCAACCTCTCCTTCAAAGTAGGGTGGTTATGAGGGCAGACATCAGACTCGGGCCCGTAGTTTTTAGGGCAGACTCCTTACAAGCCCCCTGTTCCCCTGGACAGGCTGTTACCACTCAGTGCCCTTGCTGTGCATCTTCTGCAGTGTGTTGAGCTGCTGAAGCAGTTTATAACCTCTGCTTATTCTCACTGCAATTCCCTACTTGTGTATTCGTGTGTGTGTGCACGAATCCCATTCCCTCACACTACTGAATTCAAACTGAATTTGAAATACTGATGAAAACTACTAAGTAGCACTGATGTAGGGGGAGCAGTTCTGTTTGGTCACTCTAAATGCTAACTTGGCTTATGGGGCATTTTGATTGACTTAAACTCCCCTATTTTTTTAATTTTTTTGTATGTTAAAGGAGTTGTGGTCAAAGAAATGCAATTAGCATTTGGAGAAAAAGTGTGTAATATGTGATTTTTATTTTTTATCTGTATGTGGAGGTTCTCATCGAAGGAGTAAAGAAATGCGTTCCTCCTCTATGCCATGTATGGAGGATTTGTGAAGTGAAAAAAAGTAGTTTGAAGCTAATGACTGAACTGAGAATGTCTTCCTCCAAAAATCCTAAATTGCATTAAGTCTAGATTACACTGCAATTAGGTTAGATATTTTAAATATGAAGTCAGTGTTTTGCTTGTTGCCCTTCAATTGACTGAATTTACACATCATGTCTCATAGGTCACTTTATCATTACACTGCCACAAAACTATTTATGTAGATGTTATTTTAGAGATAAATCGAACTTGAGAAGGTGTCTTTCTCAGAAAGGATATTACATATTACGAAGGATGATGCCAGTGCTTGTATGTGATATCAGGAACATTAATACAGTAAAAGATTATGGTTGTGGTAGTAGTTTTATGAATGCAATTTCACCTGGAATTATATTCTAAATGGATTTTGTTAGAGTAAGATTAATTTGAAAGACCCAGCTATCTTAAGTACAAATTTTACTGCATCTATTATGTATCTTTTTATGGGGTGTATGAATAGGAGTTGGATATGAGTCTTGTTTGAAAAGAATACACTGTGTAACTCAAATGTGCTGGTAGAGTCAAATTTTAGCTCCTGCTCAAAATTTCAGCAAATAACCTGCTTGGCCTCTAGAAAGAACAGTGTGGCTCTGCTACAGCTTTTGGGCTGCAGCGGTTTCTTAACTTACATTTGACATAACTTCTTTGCTCGTGCTGGTGCACCATTGAAACTTGTCACCTGATCCTGGCAAAGCCATGGGACATGGCATTGGGTTCTGTGCAGGAGGTGAGGTGTCTTTGTGCACACATTCACAATTTTGGGGTGCAGAGAGAACCCTGCCTGGTTGTCACAGAGCACTTGAACTTCAGCATTGCAGAGGCTTCTCAGTCTGATGACTGAACTTCCCTAAGACAGTCTCTCTTCCTTCTGGAAACTGTCTGTTCTATGTATAAGTAGCCCAAATTCTGGGCTCAGCTAAAGTTCTGTGTGCATACTCAGCCATCTGAGCAGACATGGACTTTTTGATTATTGGTCTGTTTGGTTTCCTCAAGTCTCAGGACAGTGTAGCACAAACTGTCCCCTCTTTTCCCTGCCCAGCTGTTGGCAGCTTGGAGCAGGGGTCACACCAAAAGCTGTGACAGAGAACTCTGTTGGTTGTGCACAAGAGGGAGACCTGGAGGGTGTCTCCCCCACAAGTCACAGGAGCCCACCTGCTTGAGTCACTTAACATGAAGTTGGAGAACATGGAATGTTCTGGGAGCAGTCCCCTGTTAACAAGGCATGAAGGTCTTGCACCCCTGGGGTTTTCTTCAGTCTCAAATTTTTGTGACCTATACTGCAACATGAGCTTCCCACTCTTTTAGTTTGTGTTTGTCTCTGTATCTCTTTTGTTCTTTTTCTTCAGAATGATGCAAGTGACTTTTCTTGACACTTTTTCATACCAGCAGTTCCCTTTTGTGTGAGCTTTACTTCTAAACAGCCACACATGGTTTTTTCTCCTATTTCTCTGGTTTTTTTGGAAAGCTGGATATTCCCTGAGTTCCTGCCTTTATGTGTAAAGACTGGAATTGCATGGATAGATAGTAGATAGAATTTAGGGGGAAATTCTGTTATGATATACATATCCCAGGCAATTTAAGGAATCCTACTTAAAATTACTGGTTGTTTGTCTGCACAGGAGGTAGAGTGGAGGATTTCAGGGTTCTTTAAACATACTTTTTGGCCTTTCTTTTTTTTTTCAGCCTGTTCAATAAATAAAATTTTATCTGGGCCAGTCTGTAGTTCTAACTCAGGCATGTATTCATCTGCACAGCACATCAGCAAGTAGATATTTATTCTTTACTCCTTTTTTTGATGTGTACCTTAAAGAGATATTTAGAGTGTTGAGTAGTTTTAAACAAAATATTTTCTCAAAAAAAGAAAGGAAAAAAAGAAGCAGCAAGGCAGGCAGGCAGAGCACTCTGGTGACAAACACTTCAGTGCCACGGAGAAGCTCCTGCTCCTCTGGAAAGCAGCAGCTCGGCTGTGGTGCATGAGCAGCGACGCTGGGCTTTGTGCTGCACTGAGAGCCTGGCTTCATTCTTAGCAATTTGTCAATCAGTGTCAGCACCCTGCTTCAGAGACCTGGGCTGGTGCCTCTGCATGGCTCCAGCCTGTTCTGGAACTGTCCAGACTCACTCAAAGGGGCCTCACCTCTTGCTCAACCAACACTCTATTTCACTGACATGTGTTTAGTTATGTGTTTGGGGTTTGAGTTTATTTCAGTTGAAGTATTACTCTGTAGAAAATGACTTGTGCATGTGCCTACAATAACACTGTGTCATTTTTATTTGTATGCCCTTTCTTTGGCTTTAACTAAGCCCTGCAGGCTTTGGAATTGAAGGATTAAAAAATAACAATAGCAAATAAAAAGCATAATTCTATTTTCAATGTTGCTAGGTACCTCATTCTATGTACCTCATTTATTATTTGCTAGATAGCTGTAGGCATACCAGCAGCTCACTGAAGGAATGAACAGAAAATATGAAAACAGTGATTATCCTCTAAAATCCAAATTAAACAGGCTATTGTCATTACTGCTTTTATGTCGTTTCTCTAAATTCTTTAGGTACCATCATATCCCAGACTACTTTTATTTGCTACAGTTCTGTAGTTAACAGCTGTAATGAGAAGAGGAGGATTGAAATGTAATTTAAATGTTCCCCTTGAAACTCGTGTGCATCCTGTGATTGAGAAAACACTGTGCTGTAGAACACACTCTTCACTGCAGGGCTTCTTCACCCACAGGACCACCTGGTCCAGCCTCAGCTGAAGTCACTGGGAAGGCTCCAGTGGCTGCCAGCAGACTTAGTTCAGGATGTGTGAAACGAGGTAATGTGGAAAGATGAGAGACCATATTCCAGACTGTAGCTGCACCACATGTGCACTAAATGGGGAGAGCTGCTAGGAACCCATTCTGCTGGAAGATGCTGTTTGGAGAATAAATGGCTGATAGCATAGGATCAGAAGGACTCAAAAGACATAAGATCTTGATTTACTTCTGTCTTTCCATGTACAAACTTGAGCAGAGGCTAAAAGCATCATCCTTTTCTCTATGTGCTTACGAGATGCCACTTAGATTTTTTTTTTTCCTTCATCTCTCCTATTCTCTTTTTTTCCTTTAGTTATACTCAGAGGCTACCTCTCCCATCAGAGTTTGGAAACTTTAAAAGAGCAAGGTTTCTCTAACTTCTCTTTCCCTGTCCGCCCTTTCCCTTTCTTTTTTTTCAGAAAGATTTTCCTCACCATAAGTGGGAGTTCTGATGATTCTGACTGAAACCACATATTAGTTGGGCAGACTTTATGTTTTAGTTTAGTTAAAATGTTTGGTGTGGAGTTTAAAGTAGTTTATGCAATGGAAGATCTATATATGTGTGGGAAGCTGGACATGTGTATTTGTATACCTGGAGTTTGGGAGTACCAGAGTGAAAAGAAGCTCTCTGTGCAGCATTATCCAAAATTGGATTAGAATTCTTGATATACTGCCTAGATACTGGAAATTATTTTTCCAAGTTCAAAAATGAAGTAATCATTTTACAATTTAATCTAAGAATATTTTCACTGTAGATGAAACCTGGGAGTATTCTCTTATATAAATATATATGTAAATATATCCAGCACTCTCCATTTTTGAACCAAGCACTGGCCATATTATGGTTTTTGCTATTCAAAGTGATTCTGACTCTGGTGTCTCTCATATGCTCATCGCAGATTCCTGATGCAACACTGGAAAATGTACTGAAATCTTCCTTGCTATTTTAATTGTAAATTCATATGTACTTGTAGTAAAGCTCCCAATTTCCAATCCCACAGGCAAGTTGGAGATAGAGAGAAGGGAGGCTGCATTAGTGTTTCACCTTTAGCAGCAGCTAGAAAAGTGTGAGACACTTGAACGGCTGTTGCCTGTACTCTGCCTGTTCTGTGAATAAATAGGTTGTCAATCTAGCACTTTGAACAAGCACTTTCTTCTTTTTTAACCTTGCTTCTTGACATTTTCCATTAAGCATACTGTAATGGAAGAGATGAGGAGAATTTCTCTACACACCAGGAATAGCAACCTGTCTGCTTAGCACGAAAGGCCCTTTTCCATGCGATCACTGGGAGCTTCATCCCACGCTGGATTGCTTCTTGAGATTAGACGCTGATAGCCCTTCTCTCTGTCACTGTGACTGCCTGGCTCTGGGAGAATTCCCCAGCCAGCCAGGAGGCAGCACACTGCTGAGTGTGGCTGCACCATGAAAGCAGGCTCTGACAAAGCACCGAGTGCTGGGTGTGCTTCCTGCAGTGAGCGTGTCCAGCAAAGGCCATCTGTCCAGCTGTGGCACTGAGCCTTGGTTGAAGCTCTGAAGGCTCCTCAGGCAGGCACTTTGTCACCTTGTCTACTCCTCAAACCCCTTGATGGCCACCAAGCCCATGAGATATGTGGAAATCCTGTGTGTGCAGAGGATGTTCATCAGTACTAATCCCTGCTCACATGCACAGGCAGGTAGAGTTAAATAGAGATAGTAGGTGCAATTCCTAAATATAAGCCTTTTTTAGAAGAAAACTGGTTATTACTAGATCATAATGGAGCTCTGATTTCTGGTTGGTCTAACAGACTAGAATGCTGTATAGATATTTGCTTGAAGAAAGGCGAAACCAGAAATCCGTATTTATACATAGGCATGTACAGAGACAGAACCATGCAAAATGCCTAAGTAGTTGTCCATTACTTAAAGCTGTTTCAAAGCTAATTCATCATTAACTTAATAAATCTTTTTAAGGAAGATATTATTGTCCAAGTACTTGGATCCTATTGTAGTCTACTGCTGTTCATTCCCTTCCTTCTGATATTTATGCTATTCAAACACCAGCTCTGTCTGTGGAAGGCTGCAGTTAAATAGGCTCTGTGGAGGTAGCATAGTGTTTCCTAGCAACACCATGTCCATGGCAGTGATGCTGCCTTCCCTCTCTACACTAAACGCAAAGTCATGTCCATTAATCCCCAGCTGCACTTAAAACTTTTCAGGGATTTTGCTAGCTCCCTACTGTTCATGTTTTCATCTTGCTCATATGCTGCAAGGCAAACTGCTTCAGTGATTTAATTCTCTTTGGTGCCTCAGTATAAAACCAACCGTGTGTGTATATTCACAATTACTATTTGTTCTTCGTTTAAAACAAATAATTTGTCCTATACTGTGATGCCTCCCCTCAAACTTTATCATTTTGGTCATTCAAACAACCTGACAAATGAAAGAGATAAACTAAATGTCTTGAAAATCTATTACCTGTGCTGCAAAAGTAACTGAATTTTTTTAAGCTAAAATACGTGGTGGCAAAATAACCCTAAATTTAAGTGTAAGGAGCATTTTATTTTTTTAATACACAACAACATTGAAATAAAACTCATAGGACTTGTTTCTATCTGCTGACAGCTTTCTGTGTACCATGAACTGAATAGTCTTTGCCCTGTTGTGATACCAGCTGAGTGAGTTCCAGGGATATCACTTTGTTGGATGGGAAACTCCTGCAGCATTGTGAGAATGAATCTGGGGTCAGAGAAACTGCTCTCTGACTTCACCTGGCTACAGCCAAGGCAGCTGGGAGGAGCAGGAAGAGACAAACTCCAAGCTGTGGTTTATAAAAACACACACCCATCGTCAGGCAACACAGCCTTCTCCTCCTGCTCAGACTCGTGAAGAGGTGCTGTGAGAGGTTTGCTGCAGGCCTCAAATCTTCTGTCACCCCACAGACAAATACTCATGCTTGTGTGGATTGGGTGTTGATAGATGTGATTGTATATACCAAGGCTGCAGTTTGGTTTTCTTACCCTTTTTCATAATGAATATTCAGTCAGATAGAAGAGTGTCTCCTGAGACTCATTTACTTCCCAGAAAGAGGAGTCGAGGTATTCTATCATCTATGGACATTTGTTAGAACATGTAAGCAGCTTAGCTAATTAATATTTTTGTTCCTAATTTGGCTCTTGCTATACAATAAGTCATGTCATATTCATAATCAATTCAAAACATACATCTTTGGAGGGCTATCTCTTCTAATAAGTTTTTCAGAAAGTGTAAGATGTTACACCAAAATATGAGTAAACTTAGTGTTAAATAAGTAGGTATTCTAAAATTACTGTCAATGAAGGAAAATATTTTCAAAACTGTTTATTTAAACTTTGTGTTTAGAGACATTCTGGAGAATGATGCAACACACAATACAAAAAGTCCTCTGAGCATTGACGAGCTTGTTGAAGAAGGTGTTCTCCCTCCTGTGTGCACGCACATACAGTGAGAAAAATAAGAGACAGATCTTCTGTAAGCAGACTGTCATTTCTATCAGCTCAAGGTCTGAGTCTTTACAGGGTTCTTAAAACGTGTTACAGCAGGTAGGGCTCTTCCTCCCTTCGGCTTGAGCTAGATCCCCATTTCTCCAGGGTGTCCCCTTCCTTTACCGAGAGCGTTCCTGCCAAGTGGCAGGACCGAGCCTTTTTGTCTGCACAGTAGCACGGCCTGAGCGCAGCAGGGTGGGAGTGCCCTGGGCTCACCTTCTCCGTTTGTCCTCCCAGATGGCTGCCCGGACCTGTGCAATGGCAACGGGAGATGCACGCTGGGCCAGAACAGCTGGCAGTGCGTCTGCCAGAGCGGCTGGAGGGGGCCGGGATGCAGCGTCGCCATGGAAACCGCCTGTGCCGACAACAAGGATAACGAAGGAGGTGAGCAAAGGCTTTCGATCACAGTCCAAAAGAGCAGAGGGCTGCACACACCGGCCTTGGGAGTCATTGTCCTGCAGAAGGGCTGTGGCTGTCACTGCTGTCAGGTGTTCTCCAACAAAGGAGAGGGAGCTGCGGCCGTGCGGGACACGCAGGGACCCCCGGGCGGGAGGCTCAGTCCCACCCAAAGCCTCGGTGGGGGCACAGCAGAGCTGCCTGCTGCGGGCTCCTGGGGCACAGGAGCGGCAGAGGAGCTCCCTGTGCCCGTGTGCCCCTCGGAGCAGCTGACAGAGCCACCTTGTACTGTCCGTGCTGGGACCGCGCTGTCCTGTGCACAGCCCCTGTCCGGCTGTCCCCTGCTGTCACACAGCCCCTGTCCGGCTGTCCCCTGCTCTCACACAGTCCCTGCCAGGCTGTCCCCTGCTCTCACACAGTCCCTGCCAGGCTGTCCCCTGCTGTCACACAGCCCCTGTCCGGCTGTCCCCTGCTCTCACACAGCCCCTGTCAGGCTGTCCCCTGCTCTCACACAGCCCCTGTCCGGCTGTCCCCTGCTCTCACACAGCCCCTGTCCGACTGTCCCCTGCTGTCACACAGCCCCTGTCCGGCTGTCCCTTGCTGTCACACAGTCCCTGTCCAGCTGTCCCCTGCTGTCACACAGCCCCTGTCCGACTGTCCCTTGCTCTCACACAGCCCCTGCCAGGCTGTCCCCTGCTGTCACACAGCCCCTACCACGCTGTGCCTTGCTGTCACACAGCCTCTGTCCGACTGTCCCCTGCTCTCACACAGTCCCTGTCAGGCTGTCCCCTGCTATCACACAGCCCCTGTCCGGCTGTCCCCTGCTCTCACACAGCCCCTGTCAGGCTGTCCCCTGCTCTCACACAGCCCCTGTCCGACTGTCCCCTGCTCTCACACAGCCCCTGTCCGGCTGTCCCCTGCTGTCACACAGCCCCTGTCCGACTGTCCCCTGCTGCCACACAGTCCCTGTCAGGCTGTCCCCTGCTCTCACACAGCCCCTGCCAGGCTGTCCCCTGCTCTCACACAGCCCCTGTCAGGCTGTCCCTTGCTATCACACAGCCCCTGTCCGACTGTCCCTTGCTCTCACACAGCCCCTGTCCGGCTGTCCCTTGCTCTCACACAGCCCCTGTCCGGCTGTCCCCTGCTCTCACACAGCCCCTGTCCGGCTGTCCCCTGCTCTCACACAGTCCCTGTCAGGCTGTCCCCTGCTCTCACACAGCCCCTGTCCGGCTGTCCCCTGCTCTCACACAGTCCCTGTCAGGCTGTCCCCTGCTCTCACACAGCCCCTGTCCGACTGTCCCCTGCTGTCACACAGCCCCTGCCAGGCTGTCCCTTGCTCTCACACAGTCCCTGTCAGGCTGTCCCCTGCTCTCACACAGCCCCTGTCCGGCTGTCCCCTGCTATCACACAGCCCCTGTCCGACTGTCCCCTGCTATCACACAGTCCCTGCCAGGCTGTCCCCTGCTCTCACACAGCCCCTGTCCAGCTGTCCCCTGCTCTCACACAGCCCCTGTCCGACTGTCCCCTGCTGTCACACAGCCCCTGTCCGGCTGTCCCCTGCTATCACACAGCCCCTGTCCGACTGTCCCCTGCTATCACACAGCCCCTGTCCGGCTGTCCCCTGCTGTCACACAGCCCCTGTCCAGCTGTCCCTTGCTGTCACACAGTCCCTGTCAGGCTGTCCCCTGCTCTCACACAGCCCCTGTCCGACTGTCCCCTGCTCTCACACAGCCCCTGTCCGGCTGTCCCCTGCTGTCACACAGCCCCTGTCCGACTGTCCCTTGCTCTCACATAGCCCCTGTCCGGCTGTCCCTTGCTGTCACACAGTCCCTGTCCGGCTGTCCCCTGCTCTCACACAGTCCCTGTCCAGCTGTCCCCTGCTGTCACACAGCCCCTGTCCGGCTGTCCCCTGCTCTCACACAGTCCCTGTCCAGCTGTCCCCTGCTGTCACACAGCCCCTGTCCGGCTGTCCCTTGCTCTCACACAGTCCCTGTCAGGCTGTCCCCTGCTCTCACACAGCCCCTGCCAGGCTGTCCCCTGCTGTCACACAGCCCCTGTCTGGCTGTCCCCTGCTGTCACACAGCCCCTGTCCGGCTGTCCCTTGCTCTCACACAGTCCCTGTCAGGCTGTCCCCTGCTCTCACACAGCCCCTGTCCGGCTGTCCCCTGCTGCTACACAGCCCCTGCCAGGCTGTCCCTTGCTCTCACACAGTCCCTGCCAGGCTGTCCCTTGCTCTCACACAGCCCCTGCCAGGCTGTCCCTTGCTCTCACACAGCCCCTGCCAGGCTGTCCCCTGCTGTCACACAGCCCCTGTCCGGCTGTCCCCTGCTCTCACACAGCCCCTGCCAGGCTGTCCCTTGCTCTCACACAGCCCCTGCCAGGCTGTCCCCTGCTGTCACACAGCCCCTGTCCGACTGTCCCCTGCTCTCACACAGCCCCTGCCAGGCTGTCCCTTGCTCTCACACAGCCCCTGTCCGGCTGTCCCCTGCTGTCACACAGCCCCTGTCCGGCTGTCCCTTGCTCTCACACAGCCCCTGTCCGGCTGTCCCCTGCTCTCACACAGCCCCTGTCCGGCTGTCCCTTGCTCTCACACAGCCCCTGTCCGGCTGTCCCTTGCTCTCACACAGCCCCTGTCCGGCTGTCCCCTGCTCTCACACAGCCCCTGTCCGGCTGTCCCCTGCTCTCACACAGCCCCTGTCCGGCTGTCCCTTGCTCTCACACAGCCCCTGTCCGACTGTCCCCTGCTCTCACACAGCCCCTGTCCGACTGTCCCCTGCTCTCACACAGTCCCTGCCAGGCTGTCCCCTGCTGTCACACAGCCCCTGTCCGACTGTCCCCTGCTGTCACACAGCCCCTGTCCGGCTGTCCCCTGCTCTCACACAGCCCCTGTCCGGCTGTCCCTTGCTCTCACACAGCCCCTGTCCGGCTGTCCCTTGCTCTCACACAGCCCCTGTCCGGCTGTCCCCTGCTCTCACACAGCCCCTGTCCGGCTGTCCCTTGCTCTCACACAGCCCCTGTCCGGCTGTCCCTTGCTGTCACACAGTCCCTGCCAGGCTGTCCCTTGCTCTCACACAGCCCCTGTCCGACTGTCCCCTGCTGCCACACAGTCCCTGTCAGGCTGTCCCCTGCTATCACACAGCCCCTGTCCGGCTGTCCCCTGCTCTCACACAGCCCCTGTCAGGCTGTCCCCTGCTCTCACACAGCCCCTGTCCGACTGTCCCCTGCTCTCACACAGCCCCTGTCAGGCTGTCCCCTGCTGTCACACAGCCCCTGTCCGACTGTCCCCTGCTGCCACACAGTCCCTGTCAGGCTGTCCCCTGCTCTCACACAGCCCCTGCCAGGCTGTCCCCTGCTCTCACACAGCCCCTGTCAGGCTGTCCCTTGCTATCACACAGCCCCTGTCCGACTGTCCCTTGCTCTCACACAGTCCCTGTCAGGCTGTCCCCTGCTCTCACACAGCCCCTGTCCGACTGTCCCCTGCTGTCACACAGCCCCTGCCAGGCTGTCCCTTGCTCTCACACAGTCCCTGTCAGGCTGTCCCCTGCTCTCACACAGCCCCTGTCAGGCTGTCCCCTGCTCTCACACAGCCCCTGTCCGGCTGTCCCCTGCTGTCACACAGCCTCTGTCCGGCTGTCCCTTGCTGTCACACAGCCCCTGCCAGGCTGTCCCTTGCTGTCACACTGCACAGTTCACGTGCCAGACTCTGAAGGGTGGGGTGAGATGTGCTGAATGGGCATGTATGGTGTAAGGGGCTGACATCCTGGCTTTTTTTCCCTGCCCTTTATCAGGCATTTCCCTATTAAATACAGGATGTGTCCTGTGTTTCCCTTCAAAGCTGTTTTTCTGGTTTTGTAGAGCCTTCCGTGGTGGCCTGAAAGCAGTTCTGAGATGTTGTTCTTTCTAAACAAGATCGCTTAATTTGCTCCTTCATTTAAAGGAACTTGCTTATTCCTTTCAATATAATGTCTTTAGTAAATCACAGAGATTCTTTTTCGTGGGCTTCTGCTCTCTGTTATAAACCAAACATCACACACAGCTTTCTTCCTTGAGACTCCTTCCCTTTTCTTTGGCCAATAATTAATCTAAAGAAAGTATCTGCTGTTTGCTGATTAATAGATATTTTATAAATGTATTTCCTAAAACTGCAAAGCAACATTGGGCTGTATCAAGGGTAAAATTGTCATTAGGATGAGTGTTTTAATTCTATGTAAGATTTCAGGGTTTAGAAACTGTTTGTAAGTCCCAAACTGAGAAAAAGGTGTATTTGGTTTTGATTACATGATATTAACCACACCTGAATATCATCAGCTAGTTTTAATTTGTAAATCCTCTGTTAGTTCCTTGGTTCCACATGCTCAGTGCTTCGAGGAGTATTTTAGAAGTTCTAAAGCTAATTCAATTTCAGAGAACTAGAGCTTGCTTTACAGCTGTTACAGAATTATAAAGAGCAGAATCTAACTGCCAAAGTATGTTAATTGGCATTTAAGTATACAACAAAACCCACTAAACTTGTGTTAATATTCAGTGTAAGAAACTAAGAAGTTAAATGTTTGGGTTTGCCGTTTTTGCAGGCTTTGAAGGTTATAAAGGGAAATTTGAAAATGGATGTATTACTAGAATTTCCTCAAATAAAGGAAAAAGTTTGGAAATGTTTTTGGAAATGCCAGAACAAGAAGTTTATTTATATATCTAGGACAGTATTTTGCACTTGTAAAACAGACAGACAAGCAGGGCTAAAAATGACCAGTGATACTATTCAGCTGCTCATCCTAATGAAAAATTGTAGAACTGTAAACCTTACTCAAGGAAGGCAAACAGTAGCTTATCAAAGGCAAAGAATACAGAGAGAATATGCCATACAACAGATATATAATATTATTAATTAATAATTAATGAAGAATTGTCTATTCCATTATCATGCAAGTTGCATGGATTTTGGTTTACCATAGTAAAGCACCTGAAAGAAAATTAGATGGTCTAGCTGAAGGCTGGAGAGGTTTAGGGGAGAACTCTTCAGATGTTCTCAATGTTCGCATTTTAAGTAATTTTTTTTCCAGAGACTAGAGTGGTTACTGCTCGTTGGTTCTTGTGCGTGTAAACAGTTTGAAAATTTAAGCTTGAGCCAAGATCCAAACAACCTGAGAAGTCCCTTTGACCCACACATTTTCATATGGGGATTTTATGATAAAGGCAGAAATGAATCTCTTGTCTTCTGACCCTTTGCTCAGTACTTTAATTCAATGCTCATTCCTGCTCTTAATAGTCTCATCCTTATTAATTCCTGTAGAATGTTTGTATAAGGGAGGTCAGGTGCTGTTCAGCACCTGTTCAGCTGCTGTTTCTCCACAAGCTTGCCAGGCACTCCTGAAAAACGAAAGAGAGCCTTTGAGCCACAGTGTGTTTCCTACACAGAGCTCCCCACAGGCTGTGCCACTGCAGCGCTCTCGCTCTCCCTCATGCCTTGGTGATTTGTGCAGCTGCAGTTTGCTTGATTATATTTTGGGTTTCAGATTTCTTTGAGATGTCATGGGGTCCTTTCCCATGTGCACTGTGAGGACAAAGACGTTGTCCTCACCATCAGTTTGTCAAATTGACAGTCACAGGAACTACAATAAAACTCAAACAACGAATATAATGTTAATCACTTAATGCTTGGTATCTTAGAGTGCAGTCCTGCCTTTGCCTAAGATGTGCTGCTCTGTATGTGCCTGGTTCACTGCACACCTGGCCAGGAATGTGTCCTGTGACCTCTGTGTTTGTAGGGGAGTGTGCAGGAATGGAGGGGCTGGAAGGGATGTGTGTTCTGTGCTTCCAGCTGCACCTTTGTGTAATTGTGACTCTATATATAAAGGAACAGATAAAATTAAGTTTTCTCATTAGACAAAGCTGAAAACTGTACTATGGGAATCAATATTAAAGATCCAGTGAGTTACCACAACCCCAAGTTTCACGTAAAATGCAAGTTTATTAGAAGTTAAAGAAATTGCCTCTCCTCCCAGTCACTCTTTTCATTTGAAACTCAGCTGAGTTTATTTGCAGCAAAGTGTTGAACTCATTTGCTGCTCCATTACCAACATTGCTCTGTTAACATAAGCAAGTAGTTCTGGGGTAGTACAGAACAAACAAGCTGTTCTTTCAGAAGGCAGTAGGGTAGCTAAAAATACTTTTTTTTCCCTAAATGAGGTCTTTCTCTGGATAGTTTAACCTCCTTCCTTTCTGCATGTTGTTAAAATACAGTTCCTTCAGCATGTCACTGAAAGGGAACTATCATTTCCTGTCTTCTGTGGCAGCAAATTTAAATATTTTGGAGCTTTTTCCCTGTTCAGCCATTCTTATTGCAATTGTATCTCACAATCAGATTCAAAGGCCTTGGGCCAAGTCTTCATTTTATGAATGTCAAGGAGAGCATTGCCACTGACTCCAGAGGGTTTCCCATTTGTCCTGCTTTGTCTGATTATCTGCCACAATGCAAACTCCATACCATAGTTCAAAAAGAGAAAAATGAAAGATTATACTTAATATTTTCTTTCCATTTCAGATCAATGTCCTTTAGTTGGTTTATTCCTAGAAGAGGCAGATGAGTCCCCCTCTCTTTTAGACTTACAAATCTTCATTTTAAATGAGATGTCAGTGTGGATTACTGGCATAAATGGAATGTGATTCCAGAGCAGCAAGAGAAGAAAATCTCCAAATCTTTTTTCTCCTCTTAGGGCTGTTCAGGTGGAGCTGTGAGGTAACATTGGGAAATTCACCTGCTTTTGTCCTTACCACCATATGTCAAATCAAGACATGGGCTTAACTAAGTCTTTCTCCTGGAAGTGTCCAAGGCCAGGTTGGAGGGGCTTGGAGCAACCTGGGGCAGTGGAAGGTGTCCCTGCCCATGGCAGGGGGTGGCACTGGATGAGTTTTAAGGTCCCTTCCAACCCAAACCAGCCTGTGGTTCTGTGATTCTTTATGAACCTGTTTAGGGTTACTCTGGTACATAAGCTACTATGCTGAAAAAACTTGAAAGTCTCTTATTTATCTTTTTGTTCTTTTTTTTTTTTTTTCATCATTTTTCTTTAAGGAGGAAGCCTAACTGAAAAGTAAGGGCATTCTGGCATTGACTCACTTTTAGGATCTCTTTAAATTGGAAAGTGCTTCTGTTCTCCAAACCGTGTTTGGATTACATAATTTGCTCACTGTGGCTGCTTCTAAAGCTACTATCTTCCCTTAATCAGTCCCTCAGTAATCTAATCATTATTAAGCATCTTTTGGAGGGATTAGAAACAGCTTTATTTTAAGACTTGTAATTGTGATTACAATATATAATCCCCCTAATAGACGCGTATAACCCATTTAATTCACCGTGGCTTTATTTTAGGAAATTAAGGCATTACAGATGGTATTTTGAGGAACAGCAGAGGATATGCTACTTTTTAAGTTCCTATTTCTTTTGGCATATTGCATAAGAAAATCACTACTGTGGCTGTTTATACCCATCATTTTGCAATAACTATTTTATAATAATTTGCTTGTTCTTAAATAGAAAAATGTTTTTAGTATCTCAAAACAGTCTTCTGCTTAACTAGATTTCACCTTAGATGTTCCAGTGCCTCCAGGTCCATGAGACAATGGGACACACAGCAAAACTCAGATGTCTTTTCTAAAGTATAGTTTCACTAAATGTTGGATGCAGCTGATATCCATCACATTTGAGGAATCTTTGTCCTGAGTGCCTTGGGATAATTTGGGAGGCAGATTTAAAAATCCTGTCGTCTGCAGAGGCAGCCTTGGCAGGAGCCCATATTGCCCACCAGGCTTGCTCTTTCTAGGCTCTTCTTTTCCTTCTTTCTCTCTTCTCCCACCTTTTGCATCCATTCAAAATTGCTCATTCTTATGGTTTTTATTGGCAAGACAGTTAAATTATGTAATCTCAGAGAAAGAAAAACAGAAAATAAGCAAAATTTTGCTAAATTTGTTTGTTTCAGATTTGATCAGGATGGATAGGACAGGTGCAGGCAGGTTAAAAAAAAAAAAGCTTAAATGCAGTCACTGCTTCTATCACTTCCCAGATCACATTTCTCCTCACAATGTAATTATCTGGTCTAAAATTGGTAGGAAAAGGAAAGGAAGCAACCCATAGCTGTATAGAATACTAAGCTAAATAGAAATGAGGAATTTCTTATTTGTTATGCAAAGTGGGATACTCTTTTTAAAATACATTTTAATGTCTTTTCCACTTGGCTTTCCAAAGACGCATGAGCATCTCTCAGGAGGCAAATTTTGCCCTTCAGTTTGTTATTCTATATCTTTAACCCCACCAGGAAGTACAGTTGGTGGTAATTCTGTTTGACATAATACATTAAAGATAACGAATTAGAGAAAGCCAACTATCTGCTCCAGTATGAAATCTCTTCAATTCACAAGAAAAATACATTTCTAGTGAAGTTCACTGTCAGGACAGTGCACTTGACTGATTGAAAGGCTGTTTATTTGAGTTGTCTTAGAAAACTCATCTCTGAAATTAGACAGAAGGAAAATAGAAAGAAAAGTGTCTTCCTGCAATAAACATTTAGAAAAAAATTGCTTTTAGAAAATTACAAATCCTGTGACTTGATACTGCATCAGGCTCGTGACATTTAAGATAATACAAGTATTTCACAGCACAAAAGCAAATCATGTAATTTAGCTTGCCTCAACAAGCATTGCCTCAGCGGGGGTCTCTAATTCAGCACAGACAAAAGATTTTATGAAGTTCTCAATATAAATACCCAGAATACTCTTGGCACAGAAAATACCTTCCTGGAGCCTGTACAATAGTCAGTTGTGGAACATTAAATGCAATCAGGAGATGAAATCTGTTGTGGATGGGGGCCAGAGTGAGTCACGTGGGCTCAGGTATAAAATCTGTATCAAAAGTAGGCACTCAAAGTTTGACAAGAGCTAATGAGTGTGCTTGTTTGTGATTGTGTTACAACTTCATGTCAGCCTCTAATCGCCTTTACACACATTAGCCAGCTTATCCTTTCCCTGTCCCTCACGGGACGTGGTACTACAGTAACTCCCTCTCACAGCCCGGGCAGAAGCAAAAGCAAGAAGCTCAGTGACTGCAAATTCCATGGTTTGAAAAGGCACCAGGATCCGTGGAGGTGGCTGTGTACACTGGAGCTGGACAAACTTTTTTTTCAAGGTTGTTCTCATCTTACAGCCCTTTGGGTCAGCCTGGCTCGAGCAAGGAGTGGTTTGGAGTTGGAGCATCAATAATCCACAGGTTCTGAGAGACCCCCAAGCTCATGCATAGCTGGAGCTGCACCTGCAGTGGGTTCTTCCAGCTGGTGCTCTCAGGAATGCCCAGGAGTGAGGCTTTTCCTGACTGCCAGGGCTCCAGGCAGCACGGGGATACTGAGTGGGCCAGGGAAGTGGGGCTGGTGCTTCACCACTCTCATCTTCCAGGGTACTTTAAAGCCTCATTGGGGAGGTTTTGGGGCATTTGAAGGCACAACCAATCTCCTGGTTCCTTCTGCTTTACCACAACTTGGAATTTACAATCCAGCTTGTCCTGAGAGGTTTGGGTTTTGGGTTACAAAATATTCTGTTGTGCTCACAGTTAGTTACAAAAGCCAGTGGTGTAATGAGTGTCCTGATGGTTTACAAGGAGTCTTTACAGGGCTGGAGCAGAATTCCTGGAGCTACAGGAATAGAAGAGTTTCCTTTCTTGTTAGCACCAGGAACTTCTGAGGAATTATTTTGAATGATACATGCCAGTATAGATCACAGTAATTAGATCAGGCTACAAAAGTGTGAAAATTTGGGTTAAATATTAGATAAACTTCCTGGTTATGAGATATACTGGGCTGTGGCATAGCCTGCCTGTGGAAGCAGTTTTGCATGCAGTTTTAGAGCTCAATTAAAATATTTCTGTGTTGGCAGAGAGAAGGCCTACTCTTTTGATAATCTGATAGAGCATCTCTAATTCTTTCACCTTGGGTATATTAATACTGCACATAATTAAAATTGGATCATGATAAATTAACTAATTTGCCCTCAGAGTGATCAAAGACCCTTTTGCCCTCAGGGTTCATAGTAACTTCTGTTCCCCCCCTCCCCACCTCCATTTTAATCATCAGTCTGAAATGTTTATTGGAAGAAGAAAAATTTCCAGGAATTAGGCTTTGAAAGTCCCCAGCTCCTGCAGCTAGTGAAGTGTAAGGATGCCCTCTGCTGAGCGTGGGCTCGGGAGTTTTGGGTTGGAAACAGAATTGTCCCTTGCTGGGTACAGAAAGCATCGTCTTAGAGAGCTGGATGTCAGGTCAAAGTGGACTCATTCTGATATGCATCGTGAATTGAACCTGAAGCACAACCTGCAAGTGCTTGAAGAAGTGTGGAAACTGTAGATAATTTAGTCATTGAGGTTTAAAAAACCCCAATAGCTCAAGCATCAACTTTCTGCAGAAAGGTGTAGCACCTTTCTAATTCTGCAATCCAGTAACCTGGGCGTGGTGAGAAATATATTCAGTGACAAAGGAACACTGATGCTGAGAGGTTCTAAATACATTAGAATATTAATGGAGTAAAATATATCACTATTCCTCCTGAGAGCTTTTAGTCCTTCTAATGATGGTCAAGAGGAATAAAATAATAAGGCAGTCACAAATATGACATGCATGAGTAGGTTAATCTACTTTCAAGTAATTCTTCAAAGTTTTATCTTTGCTGTGTAGTTAAGTCTGCCAAAAAGCTTGTGGAACAGTTCACAGAAAGTTGAGAAATGTATGTATTCATTAGCAAAGTGAACTCTTCAAGAGGGATAGCATGTCGCTTGCTTCATTTCTGAAAAGATTTGAGAATTCAGAAAAACCACGAACAGCAATGGAGAGCTAATCCTGTGCTGCCAGTTGAAATCAGATCAAAATTTCCTATTTCTTTCTTCTCAGTTAAGGCCAAGTCAGGACTTGCTTTGTTCTCAGATTGTTGGAAAAGGTTCAGCACCATCTTAGCTCCCTCTCCAGCCTCCCCCCTTTAGCATGCAGAGTATCAGAGAGGTCACTGCCCACTTGAAACTCAGCTGTGTATGCCATGAAAAGCAGCAATATTTTGGTGAGGCAAGTGGTGAGGGTTTGTCATTGAATTAACCATATAAATAATTCAGCATACCTGAGGAAATTTGGAGGATGACAAGCTCTGAACTGTGTATTAAAACTCGAAGTACTGAATTCTAATTAAAATTTATGCTAATAGCAGAATTTTCTTTTACAGAAGGTACTTTTTTTTCTAGCTCTGGTTTTAATCAGCTGAGTCTAATGCAAATAAATGATTCTGTAACAATTTACTTCATATATAACAGTACAGTATGGCTGGAAAAATGGGCTGAGAGAAACCTCATGAAGTGCAAGGTCCTGCACCTGAGGAGGAACAACCCCAGGCACAAATGTATGCTGGGAGACACTTCTTTGTCTAGTGACTGAGCACTGGAGCAGGATGCCCAGTGAGGCTGTGGAGTCTCCATCCTCAGAGTCATTCAAAAGCTGTCCGAGCATGGTCCTGGGCAACCAGCATCTGGTAGCCTTGCTTGAGCAGGGGGCTGGACCTGATCACCTCCAGGTGTCCTTGCCAATCACAGCCATTCTGTGATAAGAGTCCAGATAGAAAATTAGGCAAAGGTGAACTAAAACCAGGTATATTCTGACAGAAACCAATCCTCTTTCATGCATGGAGTCAGAGTTTTCAGAGCAGCAAAGTCAATAATAGCAGCAGCTGTGGATGTGAGCAGCACAGTGGTGTCTAAGCCTTTGATACCAAGCAGCAGTGCACAGGGCCTGGCTATGTGTGCTGAGCGGACCCAGACCTTGGTGCTGCTGTACAACCTGGATCAACTAGTTCACATAAGGTAAAAATATCCTCAATCCTGAATCCTGCCATCTGAGAATAAATTAATACAGGGGAATAAAGCCATATAAGCAATAATGTTCTAAAAAGTAAATTGTGTTATGCTCTATGCCTGTCTTTTCAAAATACTGCTGTAAGCATCTGAAAGCATCTGAGTCTGAATTCACAGAACTGCAGCAAAACCTTCTTACATGGAAGGAATCACAGGCAGGTTTCTCCCTGCTGTTGAATGGAGATGTTTCCAGCCTCCCAGGTCCTGAACTGGCAATTCAGAGCAGTTTGATTGCCTGCTTGATTGGTTGCGAGATAACGGTGAGATTGGCAGTGGCGGGGTAATTTACTGAAGATTGCAATGTCAGACAATATCCAAGGGGGCTCGCAAGCATAAAGATGTGATTCGCATGACTGACAGGAGCCTAAGGGATTGATATGCCCATTCCCAGTTCATGGTGTCATCACAAGTGTTTGGCTACAGCATCCCATAATCTGCTGCGTGATGAGGTCATTACAGACATAACTTATGCTCACCTCTAATAACAGGTATAGCAAAAATATGATGCAGCTTGAATAGGTAAATGTAAATTCATCAAAGGGAGTAATTTATATCCTGTATTTTTCCTCTGTTATTTCTAGTGTGTTGATAGGATTTTCTTGCCTGGTGGTCATCTGACTAACAGAACTGAGTGGACTAAACAGTGGGTAAATCTCAGTTCATAGTTGTAGAGGTCTCACAGACTGAGAAAGAATGCAGGATGCTGAGAATTTCTCAGAGCTTAATAGGAAAACTGCCTTTAGTTATACCCTGAAGCTAATTATGTCCTTAGAATGATTATATAAAGTGGGTAGAAAATGAACTGTAGCGAGACAGAAAGTTCCTACAGCCACGTTGGAGAGGATTTCAAGATGAATGGAGCTCCTAATGTGAATAGGCGAGTGACCTTAAAGCAACATACAGTTTTCACAACAAGGTAGTTTGTCTGACTTAAATCTCCTTAGAGGCCTGAATGAAACACTGTCAGCATACCTTGGCAATTTTGTTTTTAAATCAGGTCAGGCACAGTCATTTCAGGCACACACAATGGGTTGGATATACAAGGCTAATTGTAAAAAAAGGAAGTTTTCATAGTTTTAGATTGTTTTTTTTTTCCTTTAGGTTGTTGTTTTTCCAGTTATCGCTGTGCTGGTCTGTTGTGCACTTGAAAATCCTGAAAATGCATGAGTCATGATCTTAGCCTAAGGGACTTTTGTCTGCTTCCCTGCTGGAATGCTCTGTCTTGTGTATGATGCTCAGTGTATGCCCAGGCCATATTTGTATTCAAAAATCAGATTGGTGCACCTTGGGAAGTCTCTGAAGGTTTACAGACATAAGCAGATTGCAGACTGATCTCCTGATTCTTGCCAGAGTAGGTGAACAAATGTTTCTAAATTGTTAGAGATGATAGTATTTTAAAGCAAATGGTTATTAATTTCTAAATCATAGTAGAACTCCATTGAGAGAACATATTTCAGTTAAATAATGATACCCAATGAAGAGATGACAATAGAATCGTTACTGTAAGTGCTGAAAATAGTCAGTTATTTATCTAAGTATACAGATTGATCTCCCCCTTGATTCCCTTTTAATTTCTGGTGTTAAGATTCTATTTTTTTCTTAAAAATGCATCCTAAGAAATATTCTTGATGGACAACCTAATCTGTAATATGATGACTGAACCCACCAACTTTGTGACTGATCCTTCCTTACCCAAGCACGACACAAGTCATGAGCCAGGTATCCATGGGAGGTGGGAGTTCCAGCAGCCCTTCCCTAGGAACTGCCAACATGGCTGCAATGTGATTTTTATTTTACTTAGGTAACGACGACTTTATCATCCCCATCTCCTCTCAGCTTTGCAAACAGAACAAATGAAATCAAACAGCATAATTCTCAAGACAGAAAAAAAAACCCAGACAAACAAGCAAATAACCTAAACAAAAATCCTTTATTCCTTCCACTTATTTTGCCTAATGTCAGCCCTTGAGAGATTTCTTGGGATTTATTCTTGTCTAACACTGGTTTACATTAATTGTAGTGGTTTTTAACCAGTGTGCTCCAAAGCATCATCCTCATGGCACTGTTGACTGAATTACCAGGTTTAGGATGTAGGGGTGGTATGAAGAATGAGCTTTAACAGTTTTTCCCAGTGCACTGGGATTTCCACAGGTATTATTGCTCCACAGCACTGTGCTGGATCTCAGTGCTTGTTACCTTTCAGATGGCCTGGTGGACTGCCTGGACCCAGACTGCTGCCTGCAGGCCACCTGCCAGAACAGCCTCCTGTGCCGGGGCTCGCGGGACCCGCTGGACATCATCCAGCAGAGCCACCCCGGCGCTCCCGCTGTGAAGTCGTTCTATGATCGCATCAAGCTCCTCGTGGGGAAGGACAGCACTCACATCATCCCCGGAGAAAATCCCTTCAACAGCAGGTAGCAGCTGTGACTGTGACGCCGGATCTGTGCAGTTGCACTGTATGGGAAAATTTCTGCCAGCAATTTTATTTGTGTTTCAACAGGAGAGGCTGCTTTCAGGAGCTTCATCTCAGGAGCTGATCACACTGAGATCACACTGAGGCCACGCTGTTGCAGTTTATGATGTGGCCTCTGTTTTATAACACTGAGTTTTATTAGCATTTTAACATTTTGGCAACACCCAGAAGAAGGTTTCTTCCACTCAGTAGGAGCTTCTGAGGTTTATATTTTATGAAGACTGCAGTCTAGAAAAAGGGAAAATGCAAACTGGTTTCCAGTTAAAAGAGATTAAATTTTATGTAGTGCCACTAACACAAATTTCAATAATGGAATAGCATTTCAAATAATTTTAAAGTTACATTGATTTATGGAGTTTTATTATTTATTCCTTACATAAAGCCATTTTACTTGTATCATTGATCCGTCTGACTAAGTTTCCTTTTTCTTCTTGTTTTTTTTCTTTTTCTATGCTTGTTCTTCGTAAGATTATTAATTATATATTTGTAATGAATCTAAAAGTTAGCAAATCATTAATTGATATTTGATGCCATTGTATGCTTACAAGAAGATTGGTATTTATCAATATTACATAAATAGGTCTCCATGGAAAGATGCTAAGAAATTGATGAGTATGTTAATTATGTTCATATCACCAAAGTTAAAACTGAAGAAAGAGCTTCATTTGAGATAACACCCAAAAGATTGCACTTCATTACAGGAAACTGTTTCCTCAGTCAGGATTCCATTACAGGCTTAGTGGGTAATGTAGAGCATGTCCCTAAATATTTGTCTGTAAAAAGAGGATCACAGTGTTTCTGGATACACCAAGCAGGTCCCCATTGTATTCACCCCTGTGCTGAACACAATCATTTCCACATTCTATCAGGAAACCCCTGTTGGACCCTACTCTATATAATTACTATTCTGTAAAATACTCCATGCATACACACAGGGAGTTGTTCGAAAAAATAGAAAAAAATTGTTCTGTTTTCACCTAAATTTGTGGTGATTTTGTTTTGGTTTTTTTTTAATCCCTGGAAGTGTTTAAGGCCGGGTTGGATGGGGCTTGGAGCAACCTGGGATAGTGGAAAGTGACCCTGCCAAGCAGGGGGTTGGAACAAAATGATCTTAAGGTCCCTTCAAACCCATTCTATGATTCTATGAATTAGTGCTCTAGACTAAACAGGAGCTGAGCATTTCAATCCTGAGGCTCCTTTAAAAAAAACCTCATTGGAAACTTTGAATTTTTATTTTTAGGGCTCCTCATGGTAGGAGTCTTAGTTCTGTTTTATTCATCTGAACTACACTGCAGATTTTAACATGTCTTTGCAAATGACCTATTAATGATATTAAAATTGGCCTTCACCTCTAAGTTTTGAAGGTACTTCTGATAATTCTGCAGCTCAGCTGTTATTTTTGGTGCCAATTTTAGGCAAATCTAATGTATAGTGTCAAATTGTAAGTTTTAAAACTAATGGCTTTGTCTTTTAAAAGTGCCACAAGGTTCAGCTGCCAGGTTTTCCATATACTGAAGCTGCCATAATCTCAATAAGTAGCTCCCATGTTTGTAAGCTCTGTTTGCTTAGCTCAGTCTGTCATTACATTGAAAGACATGAAAAAGTGGGACAAAATAATGGTTTGGGGTTTTTTTCCAGTCTCAGTATAAGAAAAAGAAGTTATTTCCTACTCTGCTAAAGCAAAAAAGAACAAAATTTATTGATTGCAAAAATAGTTAAAACTCACTGATTTTTTTCTGTGCAGAAATGAGATGAAATGAAGTTTTCAGGGAAAAAAGCCACATGCTTTTACGTATTTAAATTCCTTGTTTAAAAAAAAAAAGTAATTCTTGTATCAGTTCAATTTGTCTGTTACACTCCTGAAATGACTTAGTCAAAACAATGATTCTTATAAATCCAGATTTTAGCTACATTTTAGCTTATTCTAATATCCATTGTGTTCCTTATTTTAGCACTTCAGAAATAGAAAGGAAGATTATTAACCAAAATATTTTTATTCAAATTATTTCCTGAAATATTAAAATTGAAAGTAGAAAAAATTAAGTCATGGGCATTATTAGTTTTCTTCTGCCATCTGACAATTTCTTTCTAAATCTACTTTCTGCACAGTTTCCCTAGAGAAGCTTGAGTGACTTTTTCCCTGCAACTATTTCTGTGTGTTTGTCACATAAAATAATTCAAGCAAAATGAATAATGCCAAGACAATTATCTTGGTCCAATGTGTTCCCAAGTAGATTTTTCTCAACAGGTTTCAATTTCTATTAAATTCCATATTCTTTTAGAAAATGTTGAGTTTTCAAATTAGAATTTGACCTGAAGGGTCAAGAAGCACTTGAAAGTTCTAAAAGAAAAGTAACAGAAATGGCTCAGTTTTATTAATTTGATTTTTTCATGTAATATTGAAGAAAATATTGCACCCTGTTTGGAATAAAAATAGAGGAGATAGTTGTTAAACAGCTGGTATAACACAGTTAGAAAGGTACATCACAGCCCCTGAACATCTCAGAGTCGGCAGAAAGGACCTGAAAATGATCCCTGGTCTGGCTGATGAAAGGAGCTGTTCTCTGGCAGGGGGCCCTCCCAGAGCCCACCACAATTTGTCAGTGTTCAGCAAAGCTCAGCCCAGCTTCATCCCCTTGTCCTGCAGCTCAGCCTGGGGCCAGACATCCCTGGGTCAGGGTGCTGTGCCTGGCATGAGCCTGGAGCCTGCTGAGCTTCGGGAGCAGCCCTAGTCCTGCTGGGAAGGGGCTCTTCATTCCGTGGCTCTCAGCAGAGCAGAGTTGGTGGCTCATGCTGGAAGCACAGACTGATGAATAAATAAATCTTTTCATCTGTTACTACAGCAAAGTGCAATTTTACAATCCCTGAGATTGTGGGCTAAGAGGACTTCACTCTCTCCCTGTTTCCCAGGTCGCCTTCTCCTGTTTTCACGTTTCCAGTGCAGAAGTGGAAGCCATCTACAAGAAGCTTTACCTTTTCCATTGCCCTTTTACAAAGCAGCTTCCCCCCTCCCCAGTCTGCTTCTCTCAGGGTACAGGGAAGATGGAAGGGAAAGGAGCCAGGGGCTGGAAACTCCTCTCCAGCTGGGAGCAGCAGCACTTTGTGCCCGCTGTGCACTTAGCAGCAGCAAAGCACTTGCCAAAGAGAAAAAAACTGACTGTGCCTTGCAGAGGAATAACTCATCTTCATCTCCCTTAGGTTAAGCAAAGCTGCTTATCCTGCTGGCCAAAGAAATGTTTTGTCTTGCCTGTGTGTAAAGCTGGACTTGAAACCAAATCCTTCCCTTGGCAAAGTGCAAGCAAGGGTTCCAAATCAGGACTGAATGCAGTGTACAAACATCAGTCATTCCCTAAGATGAGGGAATTTGAACCTTGAGGTGAAGAATTGGTGGTATAAAACAGAGATATGGCATTGCACCATTGTTTGTCAAGTGTGTGAGGCACCCACAGGCATGGTATTGTACCCCCAGGGAGGTTTGGGAGTTTCAGTGTCGCTGCAGGGTCACAGCTTTGGCCTGGCTGAATGTGAGGGAGCTTTCTGCTCTGCAAAGCTTTGTTAGACAAGGAAAGCACTGACTGCCATTCTTTATACACCTCTCACTGCGTAGACAAGCAGTTTCTTGATTCAGGTGTATAGAGGGAGCTGGGCAATATTGTGGTTCCTCAGTATTCTAAAAACCTTTGGAGTAAACTGGATTTAGAGTAAATGAGGTACAAGTGTTCCACTGCTTCACTTATAAACAACATAACTTTGCTTTTGTCATTAGCTTTAATACCTTTAATTCTCTTTCTTTTTCAGTCTTGTGTCTCTCATAAGAGGCCAAGTGGTGACTACAGATGGGACTCCTCTAGTTGGGGTCAACGTGTCGTTTGTCAAGTATCCAAAGTACGGCTACACCATCACTCGTCAGGATGGCACGTGAGTGTCCCTGCTTCACTGAGCCCCTGTTTGCTGTGGAGTGTCTTTGCTGATTAACAGATGGTGTGATCTAATGGAACCATGTGGTACCAGGCATTGCCTTCCTCCCAGGGCAAAGAGCTATTAAGTAAACACAAAAGTAATTTTTCACGTGGCATTTTGAATACTAACTGCATGTAAATATGAACAGGCTGACTTCTGATAATGACGTGTTAGCAGGCAAACTCCTTTCAAATAAATTGCTCTGTATCTATGAAAACATTTGTGGGCTACGGCAGTATCCAGCTGAGACAAGAAATATTTTATTTTAAAATGCAGTGCAGGCTAACACTTCTAGGAAAAAAGAAAGCATCATTATAGAATAGTATATTTTGTTAAAATTTCCCTTCTGCTTCTCTTTGCTTTTGAAGATACATTCTCTTTTGAGTTTCTTCAGGGTAGAATGCAATCAAAAGATTCTAATTGAATATATTTAGACAATTTCCTGCTGTGCAAAAAAGTGCTTTTTCCCCCTTGTATCAGCTTATTTGAAATGCACACAAATTCAGATAAACAAAAGTCAGTGTGTCATGGTTTATCTGGTTTACTGGCTGTGGTAACTAAAACAGTCTATCTGACACAGGCATTGTAAACATTTGCCATTTTATCTTGATCTTGCATAAAAACAATTGAATTGAAATAATAATAGGAGTCAACTGAACTATAGGGAGTATTTAAGTTCCGTATTTTCCAGAATAATTATTTGTTATAATAGAAGTATAATGTTGATTTCAGTGGTTTAAAGTTGCAGTAAATGGTGAGCTGAACTGTATTTAAATTTGAATAGATTATTGAAGTCATTGAGTAATTTGTTACATTGCCAGCGTTTACATGGAACAACTGACACCTATTTCTGTTGTCAGAACAACCTGGAAGCATTTCTCATTTAGGCCAGGTTTCAAATGCCTGTGCAGCTCCATGTTACTGCTGTGATTGTGCAGGGGGTTGGAGTAAACACCTAGTATCTCTGAAAAATGATAGATCAGTTATCTTGGAGACAGGAAATCTTACTTGTGTTACACTTCTCATTACTATTCTCTTACTGCTGTGTGTCCCATTCTATGTTTGATGGACAGGATCTTTTAGGAAAGGGATAATTCAGTGTCCAACTCAGAATGAACTTGGCTTCTCTGCTGTTTCTATATAAAGGTGACTTGTAATAATGAATGTGGTGATTTGTTTGTTGGGTATTTTTTTAATTACTTAATACAGAATTTATAATATCATCAGAATGAGCTTTGTCCAGGTGACTTCAAATCATTGCTTGTCTTGGCTGGTTTTCAGCTGTTTAGTTGCCAGAGGTTCACATCCCACTATAGATCATTGGAACCATGACATTTAAAACATAATCATGGTCTGCTCACTCTCCCTGCCTCGGAGGTGTGAGGAGAGAATCACAAGGGTAAAAGTAAGAAAACTCTTGCGTTGAGATAAAAACAGTTTAATCACTGAAATTATGATTATAAAAACTAATGAAAAGGAAAATAACAAAAAGATAAAGGAATTCTCAGCCAGATTCTGAGCAGCTTTCCCCCTAGTTTATATAACGAGAATGGCACCGTATGATCTGGGGTATCCCTTAGCGGGGGACAGCTGTCCCAGCTGTGTCCCCTCCCAGCCCCCATTCTGCTCCCTGGCGTGGTGGGGTGAGGAGGAGGAAAGGCTCTGACTCTGTGTAAGCACTGCCTTGCAATAATAAATGCAACCCTGTGTTATCAACATTATTCTCATCCTGAATCCAAAACTCAGCACTCTGCCAGCTACTAGGAAGAAAATTAACTCTATCCCACCCCAAATCAAACAAATACTCATCACTACTGGTGTGCCTCTATACCTATCTCATTAGCCAGGAATGTTATTACTGGAATTACTCAGTCTTGCCACTTCTAAAGGCCACACTTTTCTAGGTTTGACTTGGTTGCAAATGGTGGAGCATCCCTAACGCTGCACTTTGAACGGGCCCCATTTATGAGCCAGGAAAGGACAGTCTGGCTGCCATGGAACAGCTTCTATGCCATGGACACCCTGGTGATGAAGACAGAGGAGAACTCCATTCCCAGCTGTGATCTCAGTGGGTTTGTCCGTCCTGACCCAGTCATCATTTCATCACCACTTTCAACTTTCTTCAGTGACACTCCCAGCCGCAATCCCATTGTGCCAGAAACCCAGGTAAGAACAGTGTGAGTGAAAAGGGTACAGAAATCAGGGGTCAGCTGACAGTTCTGACCTGAGCACACAGCCA
Organism: Corvus moneduloides; assembly: GCF_009650955.1. Taxonomy (NCBI): domain Eukaryota; kingdom Metazoa; phylum Chordata; class Aves; order Passeriformes; family Corvidae; genus Corvus; species Corvus moneduloides. The sequence continues at coordinate 14,814,767 of NC_045490.1, forward strand.
CCATGTGTTCCCTGCAATTGCTACAGCAGATATCTCTGCAGAGCTGCATTCGTTCTGACAGGTACCAGGTTTTCTAATGAGGGCTGCAGGAGACATCCCAGATTTGTATCTCCCAGACTCATTTATCTTTGATTACCTTGCACCCTACTATTATCATATACCATATCAACTATATCTGTGTATTTGAGATGCCAGCTTAGGCATTTCAAGAGAATTTTGCAAAGGCTTGGCATGTGGTGCTGACCACAGACTGTTTCCTTATTTCCTTCTTAGGACAAAAGAAAACTCTGTTGGTACTATTTTTTCACTGCTGTATTCAGTTAGGCTTTACACTGTTAGTGGAAGTTGTGGGTTCCTATGATTTTTCTTATGTTTCCCTTGCATATAACTTGCAGTAAAAATGGTTGTGCTTATTTGCCCTTTTGCCAGCAGTGGGCTCTTAAGAAGATGTGTACACAGACACCAAATAATTATTTGTCAGAAATGTCAGCTGAACTATGTTTCTTTGAGGATATCCACTTCCAGTAACAGAAAGACATAAGTTTATAAGAATACACAAGGTGATACATTAAAAAAAAAACAAACACATTAATGTAAAATATTTGACCTCTTTCCTATCCAGGTTCTTCATGAAGAAATTGAGATCCCTGGCTCTAGTATAAAGCTCAGCTACCTGAGTTCCCGCACTGCTGGATACAAATCCTTACTGAAGATCATAATGACTCAGACACTTGTGCCACTGAATCTGATCAAAGTTCATTTGATGGTAGCAGTAGAAGGGCATTTGTTCCAAAAGTCATTTCAGGCATCTCCCAACTTGGCATATACATTTATCTGGGACAAAACAGATGCCTACGGTCAGAAGGTTTATGGGTTGTCAGATGCTGTAGGTAAGTCAGCGAATACAAGCTCCAAAACTTTCCAAGTGACACCTGTAATTCTAAATAAGAAAACTTCAAACTTCCTTATGGAGGAGCAAATATAGACTGAACCATTCTTGTCTCCCTGACACAATTTATCTTTGTATTACGGTTCTTTTACACATTAAAGATCATATTCAGAGGGTCTAAACTCATCAGCATGCCTGGGTTGCCTGATCAGTACCTGACTTTGAAGGTTTAGACCAGGCAATAGAAAAAACTGGCCACAGGAACTCAGGTGGAACCTAATCCATCATTACAATTTTATTTTCTTTAGTTATAAAATGATCCTCATTCTGGACTGGCTGGCAGTCTGCAGTGCATTTGGGTTTTCACACATGGTCTTATTGTAGTCTCTTGTGGTATTACACATTTGAAATGAAAATGCTGTTCCTCTGATGCTGTTCAGTCTTGTAGTTCTGAAGCTATTTTTAGTCAGCTTGATTCTAGTGGGTGGGAAAAAGAGTGATCATCATAATATTTTTCAGTTTCCATTGAACATCTGAATAACTTTGATACAACAGTGTTAAAAATGAGCATCAGAACTGTGCCAGTGTGGATAGAGCAGATTTTTTTTTAAGTCTTAATTATTTTCTATATTTTCTAAATTCTTCTTTGCTGTAGCTTTTCTTTCTTACGTTACTGCATGGGATATTGCTGTCCTGTGTAATGCTTGCGGTGCAATTGTGCTTAAATGCACACAAAGTTTTCACTGCCCTTTGGTATATGGTATGTAGAATGAATACACTAAATAAATGCTGTGAACATCTGGCAAATTAAGAATTTATCTTGTCCTGTTATCTGATATTTTTAATTATTTAATATAATTTTACTCTAGTTTAAAAAATTTATTTCTCACTCTCCTCTCACCAAACCCATCACTTCCCAATGTGAGCTATTAAAGTAGAAGTGATCAAATCCCTGCAGAGTACATGTGAATGAAGTTTCAAATTTGTGTCTAGTCAAAGATCTGAATATAATACTGTAGAATAAAAGTGAGGAATATAATCACTCCATCTTCTTGAGGGAGCTGGGGAACTGGAATGCTCAATGTTGTGAATGGGGTCTGGACATTAATTCAGTGTTTGTTCAGCAAGTATATTAGATTTTATTTTATTTCAGTGTCTGTGGGTTTTGAATATGAGACTTGCCCCAGTCTCATTTTGTGGGAGAAGAGGACAGCACTGCTGCAAGGATTTGAACTGGATCCTTCAAACTTAGGAGGATGGTCTCTGGATAAACATCATGTACTTAATGTCAAGAGTGGTGAGTTAGTTAATTCCATGTGTTTGCTATCCTGTATAGAGTTCTATCTGCAAAAACTTTTTATTTGCATTATACTTACACTTCCAAAAATTCAATTTGTCCACTCTTCTTGTTTCATCTTTAGCTCAGTAAGGTATGAGACGTATTTCAGTTGTCAGAAATTTTTTGTAAATTTCAACACATTTTTTACTGTGTTTACTGTTTACTGCACAGCATGAATTTCTTGAAGTCCTAATCTTTATCCTCTATTCTGTTTTTCATTTATTCCCCTGTAATATCTTTCTGTTTTCCCTGTTTTTCTCATGTTAACCACATCTGATCCTGGTTCCTTTTGCTTGACCTTTTTTTTCCCCTAACCTGAGATGGATTTTACAAGGAGTATGAGTCTGTGACAAGATACTGAGTCTCCTTTGTCTTTCTCCTTAGTCACCTTTTTGTTTTTTCCTCACTTTTTTTTTGTCTTTCCATATGCTAAGCTGAAGCTTTGTGATATTCATATTTTACCAACAGCTCTTTGGGAGCTGAATGCTTTGCCTACATTTTATTTGTTCCCTGCAAAGTGTTGTTTGTAGCCTTCCTGCTGATCATTACCAAAGTGTATTTCTGCTTAATAAATCTAAAGTATTGTTCAGAATTGGCAAGATCAGGCTATTTGAATTCACTTCCACCACTGGGCAGTGGGTCCACATTTGGGTAGTACATGGCAACAGCGAGTGTTGTTGCCAGTGGGGAACCAGTTTTGTTACAATTTCATTTCCAGAAGAACATGAGGCTGAAAGTTTCCAGCCAGATTTCCGCAGTTTTTGATGACAAAGGGTATGGTCACACTGTCAGAAAATCCACTGCCTTCTTGGAGCAGGGGTCTGCTCTTTGAGCAAATATTTTGAAAATAAATCCTATCTTGAAGGTATTTTCTTGAAGCCTAATAGAGATCTGTACCACCAGCTTCCCTCTTGCCTTTTATCATTGATCCTTAGCAGCCTTTCTGGGAGTTTCATCTTTCTCCTATCTTTTCATTTTCTGTGCCATCATCCTCTCTGGTGCCTCCATTTCTCATTTTTCATTTTCCATTTAAAAAGTGTGAAAGACTGAGAGGTGGAAAGAGAACAGTAAGGTTGGCACAGAATTCCAAACAAAACATGATACAGGAAACTGGAGTGAGACACAAATAAGGAACAGCTCTTCTCCACCCACTCAGAAACCATCGAAACCACAGTCCCAGGCCAGAGCTGTGTGGCAGGGTTTTCTTTCATGACAAATACCAAAGGACTCTGGGTGTAGGTTTGGGTCTGTAGCTGTGTATGTGTGTGGGTTTTAACACTGAATCTTCATTACACCTTTATTTTTACTCCTGCAAAATGCTTCTGCTCTTTTTGCACCGTTGAAAAACCAAATGGTGGAGTCATTTCATTATAACAGTCCTTAAAAGCAGCTGTTGAAAAGAAAACAGCCTGCAGTCCCCTGCAATGAATGGTGGTAATAACCACTTCTTCTCCTCTCTGTCCTTAGGTATATTGCACAAAGGCAACGGAGAAAATCAGTTTCTCACCCAGCAGCCAGCTGTGATAACCAGCATTATGGGGAACGGGCGCCGCAGAAGCATCTCCTGTCCGAGCTGCAATGGTCTGGCAGAAGGAAATAAGCTCTTGGCCCCTGTAGCACTGGCAGTGGGTATTGATGGAAGTCTCTTTGTTGGGGATTTTAACTATATTCGGCGTATCTTCCCCTCCAGGAATGTCACTAGCATACTGGAGCTGAGGTAAGGCTTAACCTCAGCGCTTCGCTTCTGGAGCCTGTGCTCAAATCAGCCTTTACCATTACTTTTTATAATTTTGAAAAACATTGTCACTTTCAACCTATTTAAATTCCAGTGGAGAAATGGGGCACAGAAATGCATAGCTCAAAGTCTGTAACTTACCAGAGCAGTGACTGAAGTGAAGGGCTTAAGAGTACAAATTAATTTGTACAGGAAATACAAACTATCTCTTTCTGTCTCGTTAGTAATCACTGATTCAGTTCTCCCTCAGTGCATCTTTTAGTTTTGTTTTGAAAACTATGGAATTGACTGCCCTTAGGTACTGAGCCACAGTGACAGGCAGAGGTGTAACAGTCTCTTGAGATCAGAGGGAAGGTTCTCCTGCCAGTGGTTTTGAGATCCACTTTCACATTTCTTTTCCATGCTTGTGAGTCTATTTCTGTAGGTTGCCAAGTGCAGTTCAGGTTGACATACTGAGTTATTTTGCATCATCAGAACTCTTTTTAAGATTGTAACTCTTTCCCGCTGTCCCGTGCCCCCTTCCAACCTTAAGATTTGATCACTTAATAGGGAAGGCATGAGTGTAGAGTGTACCACTTCACACGTTTCTGTTCCATCTCCTTTTTTCATTCTTCTAGGAGAGGCAAGAGCTATTGCTTCAAACCCTAGCTCATGTAACTGGACCTTATACTTACAGCACTACTGAGTATTTGGAGAAAAATGAGGAATACAGCATGCCCTGGCTGTCTGCTGACCCTCCTGGAGCCCACTCAGGCAGGAGCAGTAGTGCTCCTGGAAATTGGATATAGCTGCAAAGTACATTGAGTGAAATTAGGTCACAAGTCTTTTTTTTAATGATATGACCAATAACCAATTCCTCTGTTTCCACTGTACATTTAATTTTTATTTAGTGGGGGAAAAGTGCAAAATGATTGGACTGTTAAAGAATAGGAGGCTTAGCTCTATTTTACACCTCTCTTCATTCATGTCATTCTGTTGATGTCACTATTGTGAATTCTGATTCTATAGAAAAGGAAGGAGATCTGATTCAGGCCAATTCAACTCTGAAATCACTCTCTGACACCTGCCTCATACACCATCAGGCTGCCTCATTATATTTTTTTTAAAAAGTCATGGATCATCCAGTGCTCTCTGCTAGCAGCTCAGTTTAAACCACAGAAGGTAGCTGGCGTGGAAGTGTGACCTGCTATAAATATTTATATCAATATGCACTATAACTCTGCATTATATAGAATATGCTAATTATTTTTTTTTCTAAGTTGTTCAGATCTTTTTAGCTTTCTCATAAATAGGACTACAGCTTTATAGGTGAAAAGAAACATTTTCAGCTTAGGATACTTCTTATAATGCATTTTTATGCACCTCACTTACCAGTATCAGCCAGTGACAGTTTCCTAGCCCACCTGATGTTTGAAAATGTTGCCTCAAAGTTTACAATAGTATTAGTGTGAGTACTTTGCTTTCTCTTTCTGAGAGAGAGATTGAGAGGGAACTTGGGTTTTCATCATGTGTCAGGGAAAATTGGAAAGGACATCAGTAAAGAAATAGAAGATGGACTTTTATCTGCTGTTGTCCACTTTCTCCTTTATGAAAGTCTGTTTTACATAGCATAGTTTCTTTAGCTTCTGTTATAACTAGAAGCAGTTAACAATGAAGCTACTGCATTGTAAGTGCTGTTGGACAGCTGCAAAGGACTCAACATATAGATTTTTAGGATTTACAGACTTCAGGATTACATTATGATGTCTTTTACTCCCCGTTCCTCTAAAGGGAATTAAGGTCCATTCCAGCAAACTATAGCAATAATTGTGATTCATTGCTCATCTTGAAATCTGCATGAGTTACACGGGTAAGAGTTTGAAGATTTGAGCCATTTCAGTGTGAACAAGAGCAGAGTCATCAGCTCATATCAAGCAGTTTGGATTATGTTGCAACCAGTACATCCACAAGTATGACAAACCAAATACATCGCTTTGTTTAGATTGCACAGCTGATGTAATTTTGGTTTCACATAAGCCCTTAAAACCTCGAGTGCCTTTATACATCAGAACATCCCAGTGTGCATATTTCTTTCGCACTGTCCTTTGTGAAGGTGCCTGGTTGGAATGGCCTGTAGGAATTTGGACTCAAGCGCTGCATGTTGGGCTTCACGCTGGGGTTGTAAGTTGGGGGCTGTGCCTGGACTGCTGCAGCTCAGGAGTCACAAACCTCTTTGCTCTGTTCAGTGCCTATTCCTAAATGGAAATTACATCAACACAGTGAAATGCTGTGGGAGCGGAGAATGTGTTAATTTTCTTGTGGGAAGTAGAGAGCACTTTTCCTTTGGCTTTGTGTCTGGGCAGGAAGCTGTGGATCAGTTAATGCTGTTTATCTCCCATTGTACAGTACCTTACTGTTCACTTAGAAGGGGCTTTTTTACCCTAACGTTGGCTTTGGTAGGCTTAAACAGATACCAGGGAGCATCTTGCTTTAAGCAGTTAGAGACTGGGAGGAGAGAAAAACAAACTGCATAGTAAAAATTTGTCTAGAAATAGCCTGTTGGAAAACTATTTTGATTAAAGAGGTTGCCTCCAACTGGCAGACAATATCCTAAGCCCAGTGCTTCCCCCTGCCCAGTTCTGTATTCAGAGAACTGCCAGTTTCTCTCACTCCTAGCCCCCAGGCTACATGTATTTCCATGTGAAAATTCTTTCAGTGGTTCAGAAAGTTTCCTAAATATGAGGGGAGGGGGGTGGGGGGAGAGGTATCCTATAGGGAATTAGCTTGCAGCTCTATCCCTCCCAGTCACTCTTCATCTGTAAACTAAGCTAAGGCTAGTGCTGAAAAGAGATATCTTCTCCTGTGTCCTTTTGTAAAATAAAACAAATACTATGTTTGCTTTACCATCTATTCTTCAGCTAACTGTTTGTTCTTTTTTCTTCTGTTCCCTTTCAATAAAGAAATAAAGAGTTTAAACATAGGTAAGACATGAGCTCTTTCCCATATAATTTGATATGGTTTGTTTGCTTCATTGTGTTTGCTTTTTGTGTTGTGCTTCTTGTGTAATGTTATGTTCTTCATGTACCATATATAGAAACATTTTTATGTGCTAATTGTGTGTTATGAATATGATAAGCATTAGCAATTATGAAATGCTGTCAAAAAGCAGCCAATGAGTTCTGAAAGTAATTAGAAATTTCTAGTAGAATGCAAATATAATGAACCCCAAGCTAACTTCTAGATAAACACCTTTCCCTGGTGTCTATAATTGGTCTAAATGGTCAAGGTAAACTACAACAGCATTTTCACAAATGCCAGAAAGGTTCACAAAAGCACTAATGACTGCATATAGGTCAAAAACTCGTTTTCTGGTCATTAATGATTTTCTGAACCCGCTGTCCTTTGCCATAATTTAGTTTATATTTCTTATGTCAAACACATTTAATAGCCAACCTGTGGGGCTGGCTGTGTGCAACCACTAGATGAAGTCACTGTGAGATTCAGGAGGGAGGCATAATTTTCCTGGATGTCAGGAGGAGAACACCAGGTCTTCTGGATGGCTGCAGCATAGGGAACACTTGTGCCTCCTTTCATGCCACATCTGGGACAGGGAGGATGTTCACCCTGGAGAAAATCAAGGGCAAGAACAGCTCTTGTAAACTATTCCATAGTGTCCTGTGCATTACCCTTTTAAAACCATACTTTCCATTTCTGTGATGCAAGTTGATGCAATAGATGGTTTGGACTAAACAGGATCATTTCCCCTTAACAGTATATTTTGGCATAGTAAGTGTAACACCCCTAACTATTCTTATCTGGATGAATTCATTCACAATTTGCTAATGATTATTGGTGATGCCGGAGGTTCCTCATTTGCTTCAACTAAGCCTAGTTCATTTTTCAGCTGCTTAGAGATTTGCTCTGGACAGCTTCTCTTTTGGTTAAACTTAAAGAAAAGCTGGTTTTGCACTGTTGTGAATTTGATGCATCTGTGAGAAGAACAGGGAGAATGAGCTGCACTTGCTGGCAGGCCCCCGGCTCCCTCAGAGAGCAGAGAGAGGCTGCAGGTGGGTGTGACCACACATTCACTCGGGGGGCTGGAGGCACAGACATTATTGGCAGAGGCCTCTAAGCAACACTGAATGCCATGGAAAATCTTTTAAAACAAGGTACAACCCTTGGCCTCCTATAATTCAAGTGAAAGATTACAATGGCAAGGAGAAAAGAGAGGCAGAGGTCTTTAATTGCTCAGATGGCAGTTCGAGAATTATTGAGTACTCATTTATAAAACAAGTCCCTGTTGGAGGTAATGGTCTCATCGATTCTTTGGGAGCACAGTGAGTGCATGTTACCTTCCAGCAGTCATTTTCCCTCAGAAATTTGCTTAAAGTCTTCCACTATCTGTTCCCTTACCTAGCTCAGGAAAGAGGGAAGGAGTATGGAACAAGTCTGCAGCTTGCTGCTCTTTGATCTGGAATCAAAGCTTGTGACTAACTCCCTGGCACAACTGCCCTGGGGGAGATTCCAGAGGAGAAAGGCAGGGTGAGCTCCATGGATGCACCATGACTGCAGGAGAGGAGAGGGAAATAAGCCCATGTTCTGCCATTGCTCTTTACCCTGACTCATTTCTTATCCCGTCCTGGTAGCAGCAGGGCACACCTAGGGCTGGCTGAGGGCAGAGGGGAGGCAGAGGTGGGCACAGGCTTGCAAAATCATGTGTGAAAACTAGAGAGACCCTTCCATTCCTGCAGGGTGGCTGCTGCTCTCCTGGGCCCTGTGTGTACAGCTCTCACCACTGAGTCCAGCAGGGCCCTCACTTCCAGGTGCAAGCAGCAGTGTCTGTGCCCAGCTCCTGTCTGTGCCCAGCTCCTGTCTGTGCCCAGCTCCTGTCTGTGCCTGCCTCAGGTCCATGTTTGGCCAGGGTGGGGGAGTGTGCCTCGTTTCAGAAGGGCCGTGCAAAAGGCACCAGCTGCAGGGCAGCCTTGAGCTAAGTTTGGGTGTATTTGTGAAGTACAGCACATACAAATACAGTGCCACAGCAGAGCGTGATCTTCAGCGTGAGGGGAAAGCGTGGTGGGAGAACAGCAGAATTTCAAAGCAATGACAAACATGCAGGTGTTTGTATGGCTCAGATACCTGAGAGACTGGAGGAATCTCTAAAGTGGAAAGAATTATTTTTCTATGTTGCAGAGAAGATTGAGCATTATTTTGGAGGGATGAGAAGGAATGTGATAAGGGCGTAGTGAAGAGGTGCAGTCTGCTGCTGAAGATAAGGAGAGGAATTTGGGGAATAATGAGATTGTGCTCTAATCTCTAGATGTCACTAGCATGTCACTAGTTTCCCTGCATAACTTTGTCTACACCACTTAACCTCTCTGTGCCTCAGTTTCCTCCTCTGTAAAATGGGTGCTACACCCATCTTTTTAAAGTACTTTGAGATCCATGCATGAAATAAACCTGCCAGTATTTTTTTGTTTATTGTATTTCTTCATCTCTAATTTCTACACTCCTAGACTTCAGCAGATGCTATTGCCACTGCCAACTGAATTGCAATCAAACCAGTCTCCTTTCTACTTTCTACAGTCTTAGAACAAACCATTATTGACCTAAACCCATGGCATGTCAAAGACTGGCATAGAGGAAATTACCTGTAGAAAGTGATATATTGGGGCCTCCTCATTCCTCCAAATCTGGTCATGACCCCACGACCACAGTCACCTTTGTGTGCCAATGGATCCATCTGCCGAAAGTGGCTTTATTGTAGTTTCAGCGATTCTGATCAAGAAATGGCTTATGTCCATCATAACTTACCTCTGTGTATCCTCACTCTTGGAGATGGGCACTTTTGCCACATGAAACTAGGAGTGTGGATATTTGGAGGCAAATATCTCTGGTTACTGGTAAGTAACCTTCATTTTTTTTCTTCCTGTCTTCATTTGTCTTCTATGCTTCGAAACCACCATTGACCTTATTTATGCTCACCAATAGGCTCCAAAGGCTGGAAAATTCACATCATGCTTAAAATCCAAATAAACTGAGTAAAACTAGCCAGGCAAGATTTTGAAAATATTTCTGCACTGCAGTTCTGTGTGTGTGAATGTATATATATTGTGAAGATTGACATTTCTCAATTTGCAGATGATTTGCTAAAGTAGTTCCAAAATGTGACAAGCTGTCAAAAAACATATATTTCAGAAGAGAAGTAGCTTTCCATATGAGCGCCCATTCCAATCACAAACTGAGGACCAGTTTTTCAATGACAGAAGGTTTGGAGTTAAAGTCAGACGCTTGGGGTCTCTGGCTCTAATTATATAACCAACTTCATCTGCTGTAAATGAGATTCTTGATAAGAATGAATGAGAACAAATTTGCTTTAGAAATAAATTTGTTATGTCTCTGCCTCCTATTTATACAAAACCTCACAAATCTTGTGACTAAGTAATCTAAGTAGCTCAGAGCTGATTCTTTGATCTTACTCCTATGACTTCTGCTTCCAAAGGAAGTTAAACAAGGTAGCGGGGAAACAGATAAGCCGAAGAGAATTGACCTGGAGCAGATCTAAAGGGCTAAAGAGATCAAGAGGAAAGACTGCTGTGCAGCTCTGGCTTATTGGGCTCTGCTGTGCAAGGTTCAGTGTAGAAGGATGAGTGAGATTTAAAATTACAATCCCTCTGACCAGGCCCTAATCAAGTTAGGGCCTCAGGTGATGGTCCTTCAGACCTCACCTCTGTACGAAGGTGTCAGACTTTCTTTCCAGATCTTTCTGTGCCTGATGAGTATCCAAGCTCTGAAAGCCTGTGAAGTTTCTAGACTGCTCAGCTGTTTCTGTTTTATGCTTTCTTTTTCTCTAAAGCAACAATCCCGCTCATAAATACTATCTGGCCGTGGACCCTGTTTCAGGCTCACTCTACGTGTCGGACACCAATAGCCGACGGATATACAAAGTCAAGTCCCTCACGGGCACGAAGGACCTTGCTGGTAACTCTGAAGTGGTGGCAGGGACAGGAGAGCAGTGCCTGCCCTTTGACGAAGCCAGATGCGGGGATGGAGGGAAGGCAGTGGACGCAACCCTAATGAGCCCTCGAGGTAAAGGAGGAAAAGAAGCCGGAGAAAATGACTGCGTGCAGCTAGGCTGGATGTGGAAATAATTATCTGGCAATTAAATCACTCCTTGTTCGGTGATTTTTATTCTGGGCTTTAATTACAGTGGATTGGCAAGTGTTCGTGCTTTGTTTAGTTAAAACAAACTTTATTACCCCGACACTGGGTGCTGCAAAAGGAGAACAGAACACAAATTAGCAGGGTACTGCTCACTCCAAGAAGCAAGCGTGTAAACTGGAAAACTGATTACTGTTTGAGATGCAGTCTTTGGGGAGAGGAACTGCTTGCTGTGGCTTTTCTCTGAGGTTTTCCTCTATGTATCTCCTTTTTCTTAAGAGTTGGAGAAAAAAATAAAAGGATTTTTGCCCTTTCCAGTTTCTAATTTTTGACAAGAAGTTTCCAAGGTGATACAGAGATTTGGGGATGCATTTCTTTTTAAGGCTTTTTTTTCTCTGTTGTTTCTTCTTAATTGTAAGGATGAATCAATCAGGTGTCTTGCCAGGCGTTTCAAACATATTTAGGTTTTTTTGAGTGGCTGAAAATAACTAGATGATCAAAGAGATACACAAAAATGGAAAGTCCAGTTTCTTTGTATAGGAAGTACTTCCACTTAACACATAGAAATTTTTAAAATGAAGCTGTATCTTCCCTCACTGCCCAATAGGATGGGCACTGCAACCATTTGAAGACAGAATTTTTTTAGATCAATATTTTATTTTCAGCCTGAGAAATGGACAAGGCAGTGCATCAAATCAAAGCAGGAAAGGCAAGTGAGAAAAAGGCTGCCCTCCTTCCCAAACAGCAGGAGCATCCGTGTGTTCCTCCGAGGGAGCACCCTTTCATTCTGTGCCTTTCCTCTCTAACGACTCACAATGTGACAGGCATTGAACCTTCCCTTTCTATTTTAGGCTGGCAACCCCTGTGTCTTCATGTGGAAACACCAGATGTTCTTTCTGTATTTTTACTGCAACAGGTCAAAGAATTAAAAAAACATCCAGAAATAATACAATGTCCTGCTAGTTTTCAAAAAATTTTGAAGGTATTTTAAAAGATTTCTAAAAATTCTTCATCCTCATTAGATTCTTCAGGTGAAGAAAGCAATGCCTCAAATTTCTGAGTAAAATTAGGAGACAGTTTTTAATTTGGGTTTATGTAATATACAGAATGTGAATCTAGAAATAAGCTGATGCATTCTGCTGGGTCTTTGGCTTGTTTGGGGATTTCTGTGGTTTTCTTTAAAGCCCTGAAGGATAAACCTGCTCGATGCTATTTCTTTGGCAGAAGTATGGGTTGTTGGAGGGTTCCAGGACCTGTGCTCAGGTTGGGAGGGAGGAAAGAACGGGGGAAGTGAACAAACTTCACCATCTTGTAAACAAGACAAAGCCTGCCTTGAAGGCAGGAGCTTTGCTGCTGCACTGATGCCTGGGTTTTATATTTGCAGGAATTGCAGTGGATAAGTATGGACTCATGTATTTTGTTGACGCCACTATGATTAGAAAAGTGGATCAGAACGGAATTATATCAACCCTGCTGGGCTCCAATGACCTAACTGCTGTTCGACCTCTCAGCTGTGATTCCAGCATGGATGTCACCCAGGTAGATTCTTACTGCATTTATTTTCTTCTCTGCCTTAGAAGAGATGGGCATCTATTTTGGATGACTGCCTGGCCACTTAAGAAATACATCGCGCAGCACAAGATGATAACGTATTTGATTTGTTACTGAAATGAGTGAACCATCCTTTTTACTGTGGCTAACACAGTTTATTTATGCAACTAGAGAGAAATAAGGTTGAGATAATGGGAGTTATTGTCTTAATTGCCTGTTTTTCTGTAATTATTGTAGAGCTTCCACAATGTAGCGTTCATTCTTGCACAGAAACACAATTAGGCAAAGTTACAACTACACGTAGCTTTAATATTTCTGAAAAACAAAATCATTGTTTGAAATAGTTGCTGTTCATGACTTGGTTTCATGATTTACGCTGATAAACCCCTCACTAATTTGCTGTTGTTACACGTGGAATTTTAAGCACTAGGAGTGTACTTTTCAGTTTCGAGTTTTACAGTAATAATTTGTGCAACTCATAGGTACGGCTGGAGTGGCCTACTGATCTCGCTGTCAATCCCATGGACAACTCCCTTTATGTCCTAGAGAACAATGTTATTTTACGGATCACAGAAAACCATCAAGTTAGCATTATTGCTGGACGCCCCATGCACTGCCAGGTTCCTGGTATAGACTACTCTCTTAGCAAACTGGCTATTCATTCTGCACTTGAATCAGCCAGTGCCATTGCCATCTCACACACAGGAGTTCTTTACATCAGTGAGACAGATGAAAAAAAAATTAATCGGCTACGCCAGGTAACTACCAATGGAGAAATATGCCTTCTTGCAGGGGCAGCTTCAGACTGTGATTGCAAAAATGATGTCAACTGTAATTGCTATGCTGGGGATGATGGGTATGCCACTGATGCCATCTTAAATTCACCATCTTCCTTAGCTGTGGCCCCAGATGGTACCATCTACATAGCTGATCTTGGAAATATCCGCATTAGGGCTGTCAGTAAAAACAGGCCCATTCTTAATTCCTTTAACCAATATGAAGCTGCATCTCCAGGAGAACAGGAGCTGTATGTCTTCAATGCTGATGGGATTCACCAGTACACTCTCAGCCTCGTTACCGGGGAATACTTGTACAATTTCACCTATAGCAGCGATAACGATGTCATGGAGGTGATGGACAACAATGGCAACTCCTTGAAGGTGCGTCGGGATGCCAGTGGGATGCCCCGCCATTTACTGATGCCGGATAATCAGATTGTCACGCTGGCTGTTGGCACTAATGGTGGACTCAAGCTGGTCTCAACACAGACCCTGGAGCTCGGATTAATGACATATAATGGAAACAGTGGTCTCTTAGCAACGAAGAGTGATGAAACAGGATGGACAACATTTTATGAGTAAGAATGTTTTTGGATATATTAAGCATACATTTATTTTTCAAATGGTAGTGAGTAGGTCCTAGACTGACCCTGCTGCAATTTGTTGTAGGTTTTTCACTGATACTGAGTAAGGCCATTGTGCCTCAATCCAGTGCGATGCTGGACGTGGTTAAGTGGCTTTGTGATGGCGTCAGTTGTGCTGGGTCCTTTGGGTGGGTGCTGATCCACCTCAATCCCTGCCGGGCTTTGAGTTTGAGGCAGCTCATCTCTGTCCAGCACAAAGGACCGTGTGCCACAGCCAGAGCTTAGTTAAGCTGGTCCTTGTGGTCAGCACAGCTGCCCACAGCCCCCAGCCAGAGCAGCCCAGCACTGCCACTGCAGCCCACACTGAGCTGCCTCTCTCTAGCAACCCTCACGCTGCAGCTTCTTTTGGAACTCAAATTATCTCTCTTTCTGTTCAGCCTCGTATATTACTCATGGTTGTTAAAATGTTGATTAACTTCACTGATTGTTCATTCCTGAGACAAGTGAGGAAATTAGATCCCCAGCTATCTGTCAGACCCCTGGTGTAACTTCCATAATTTGTAGATAACCCAAAAGCACACTGGTGTTTAGATTAAATAGGCAGAACTTCCTCTTTAAATGAAATTCATCTGAAGAGATGAGGTTCAAAAGTATATTAAAAATCTAGAAAAACTAGTCAGATTTTTATTAATATTTATCCTATTCTTAGTAGTCTTACTGCCATTTTTTGATCAAAACAATTTTTAAAAGAGAAGCTAAATGACATATTGAAAAAATATATTTAAGTATGGCAAGTCTGATGCCATATATTTTGTCTGAATTAGTTAATCATTAATAAATATCATTCCCCAAATCAGTGAGTAGAAAATAGGAATAGGGCTTTATATTTAATTTTAAATGGCAGGCTTATTTTCAAGGTTGCAGACTAGCAATGGTGCACACCTCTTAGTTTACTGATGCCTTCAGCTTGGCCACCTGTTTCCTCTGTTTAGAGGAAACGTAAGAAATGCAGGAATAGAAGGAAACTGTGCTTGGTGTGCTCAGAGCGTCCGCCCTGCACAGCCGGACTGCTGCAGTCGGTTCCCGTTGGAAGGAAAGCAGTGCCCTCTCGTGGGGCCCTGCATGCCCAACCACTGACTCCTCCAGCTTGGGGCTTCACGTGGGGAGTGGCTTGTTTCTCCTTAATATTTTGCAAATATTATTTCTTTCCCACAAATTCGTTACAAAAACAGTTCCGTTACATGACTGCATGAAGGTACTACCTGCTGATTACAAGCTCACGTAACAGCTCACTGGACTAGACAGAATAAAACTTCATATTATTGCTGAGGAGATGTGGGTGCCCTTCTAGGAAGGCTTTTTGTTGTTGTTTTTTCCTCAGTAGGTAGCCCAAGATTCAGTCATATAAATTAGTTATTTCTCAAAACACCAGTAATTAATTATAGAAAACTAAATAGCAAAGTAATTTAAAACTCTACGTGGAAAATCAATGAAATATTAAAAAAGGTCATCAGAAAGTTACCAGTTACTAAACTGGTAGAACTGGTGTCCGAGAGTCACACCAAGTGCTAAGTTAGCATGGATAATTAGAAAAATTGTATTATGATTCCTAAGGAAATACAGAAGGTAGGGGCTTTGATGTCTTACTGATGTCAGCTGAAAATATCAGTTAACATGTACATAGGGCTGCAGATTTTTTTCCAAGATCAAATAAGAAAAGATGCACAACCTTTGCCTCAGGTCAGTGGAAGTTAAATACCATATTTAACTCTAAATATTACAGCCTGAGGTACTGTCTTAGACAATTAGTAACTTTGATGAGGCAGCAGAATTAACTTACTTTCTCACAGATTTGTACATACATTCTCATAAGCATAGAGCACAGAGATAAGAGAACCATAAAGACATTATTTAAATCTAATATACAAACTTAATCACAGTCCACAGTCACTCATTGCTGGTTTCTGGTTTCTGTTTTCTTGTTGTTCTTTGAAACAGCTCCTAAGAGAAAATTCTGTATTCATCATTCTGCAATTTTTTTGGTAGCTGTAAGTTAATATCAATTGAAGATGGAAAAAGTATTTAGTCAATGAGAATTTATAAGGACAACAAAATAGTTTTTTGTGCAGTTACATTCATGCATTCATACAGACATAATCAGCACTCAAAATTGTTAATATGGCAGCAGAACTGGAAAAGAACAGAGGTCTTTAAGTGGTAAAATACTACATGAGCTAAAGTTCTTATGAAAAATTTATTTCAGTGCATTTATATCAACCAGACACTGGAGTGCCATGTTAACCTTATTGGGTCTATTCCTTTCATTTATCTGAAACTTTACCCTAAAAATGCTCTCAGAATTAAATTTGTGCAGTTGATCTAGGTGTGCATCTGCATATGCAGAGAGCTGCAGACACAAGCTGGTTTTGTGTGTGTGCACACTCCATATGTGAGTTCTATAGATAGCATCTGTGCATGTGCATGCAGCTCATTTGCAGTAGGAACAGCCAAGGCTCTTCAATAATAGAACAGCTACCAGCAGGCTCACATGGGGTAATTTAAGCTTGGCTTGGGCATGAAGCACAGATCTTTGAAGCAGTTCCACTTGGTCTAGGGAGCATCCTGAGAGAATGCTGCAGTTTTCTTCTTGAATCAGTTTTACAAGGGAGAGACGATGGGAATGTATGTAAATGTATGTGGATCTGTGCCTTGCCCAGCTCTGTGTGAAGTCAGAGGCTACTGTCCCTCCTTTTTTGCAGTGCTGGGTATGGCATTGTCCTTCCTGCTCCCACCCACGAGCTTTGGGGAGCACAACTCAAACCTCAGAGACCGGGATGCTGCTCATAAAAATTGCCTAAGGAATAGAGGGGCCACAGTAGTGGACAAGAGAGAGCAGCCCTCAGGGCACTGTCACAAGCACACTGAAGGGATGCATGGATGCTTGTAGCTACCTGAGAAGGTGCCACGTGCTCAGCTGTGTCCCACAGTGGAGGCTGAGCTATAGGTGTGGCCATGGGCTGGCCATGGCCAGCTCAGAGCCACCAGGCTGGCAGAGACAGCCACCAGCTTTGTGCCTGGTGTCACCCAGATCTGTCCTGGGAAACCTTTGCCTGCTGACAAGGGAGATAGTCACAGTCACAGTTAGCAAAGTATTGGTGAGGTAGCAGTGGGGAGATGCTGTTGTTTGTTGGTTTTTAAGATACTGGGATTAAGAAAGGTTATCTGCCCTTGAAATTTTATTAGTGGAAAAACTTGGGATGAAGCCTTACTCTTAAGTGAAGTCAGTAACAAAAGCTCAGAGATTTCAGTGTACCCAGAGCCCACCTCATTTGAAAATGTAAAGGTTGCCTTATCAGATCTGGTTCATCCAGGCTGATGCTGTGTCACAGACTGCAACAGGTAGAGACTGCTTCTGAAGAAGACACAGGGTCAATTAATGTATTTTTCATTGTAAATTTTGTTTTTTACTTCATTAGACCCAGGTTCATGGCATGAAGAAGAGACATATATAATCATTTAATTCATATATAGTTTATTATTATTCAGAGAAATGTCTGGGTGTTGTATTCTACTGAGCACTTGCTCTCACATAATACATAAATTTAAAAAAACCCTCTGGAATATTTCACTTAGATTTTGTGGTACATGAAAGGTTTCTGTTATATTTTTTTTTTTTTTTTTTTTTACCTTTAAGGTATTTTTTAAATAAGATTTTATTTTGATACAATGGACAAAGTAGAAATTCCTTCTTTATATATTGGTATCACAGTGTGTATATATCATTTAAGTAGTGATTTTTTTATCTATCTAACTCGTAAACTAAATGGTCTGCAGATCTTCAAGGAGAGTACTTTTGTATGTATTTTGTTAAGTGTATCCATCACTTGCTTATAAACTCTTTTAGTCTCTACTGTTGCTGATTTCAAATCTATGACCAGCACTGAGGAACACGCCCCATGGCAGGGGTAAAACAATGATTTCTTGAAATAGCACTGAAATATTTTCATTTTTCTGCTTCAGTCTCTGTACATCCACATCCGTATTTACTTTTTAGGCTGCCCTTACATTTTGAACAGAAATTTCCAGTGAGTAGCCCACAGCAATCCCCAGGAATTTTTCCTAGGTTAATTAAAAACCCAGCAATGTGAATGAAGAGTTTAAATTAATGTCTCATTTGCATTGCCTAAAATATATTTGCTGACGGGGAATTTCACCAGCCGCTTTTGTGGAAGTTCACCGAGTGCTGCAGAGTCACACTGGAGATACTCACAGACTTTTCCAGTTTGTCCTAAATACCACTGTCTCTGCTGTAAGATCTGACATCTAATTGTTCTTTTCCTCACTCTGCTTGTCACGAAACACACCACATACAGACTCTTAATGGGTGCCATTAACCTTTAAGATTTTTGAAATTGTCCATTTTTCTTTTCCCTTGCCAGACAGATGCTTGGCTGGATCAAGTTCTTCCTTTAGCTATTCTTTCTGAGTAATTTTCAATATTTTTTTGTGAAGACCTTTATTAAGACTTAACTAGACCCACTTTCATAGATTATCTCAACATACTATCTTTTATTCAGTACCTTGCTGATGTGATAATATAGATATATATATAAAAATATATGTATATGTGGAGAGAAACTTGTGACTATATTGAGAAAAATCATGCTGCTTAATCTTTCTTTGATCCTGAACTACTTAAATGAACACAATGTATTATTGGTCCCTTTTAGGTCGCATGATGCTTTGTTTAATTGATTTCCTTCTTTGCCTAATACTTCCATTGGTTCTGGTAAGACTCGTTGCTCCACAGGTGATTTTTTTCCTTCCTCCCCAATATTCAGTTGAATGGGTGCAGCCATTTGCAATGGATTTGAAAGTCATATATTTCGTTTGTCTTAACTGAGGAGCCAATCTTTGTATTAATTTTTTAGATATGCTGTACAGTTGAGGTGGCCTAGTCTGAGGTTTATTGAGTGTTTTAATTGTAAAGCCATGTTGAGAGCTCTGATTTTTTTTTCATCTTTACAGCTAACCACAGCCTACAATGAACTGAGCTAGCTCCATGACACTAAATGTGCTCCTCTCCTCTTCTGTTACTCTCAGGCAATGCAATGGATTTACCAGTTCTCTTCCAGGCTTCCTGCTCCCTGGATCTCTACATTCAAAGGACGACCAGTTGGTTTCAATCTCTACCTAAACTCTTCCCTTTATCTACACAGGACATTTTTTCTTGCCTTTCTGCTCCCTAGAAGCACGCGCACTTTGGTAGCGGCTGGGTGAGAGACTCTTGCACGAGTAGAGAATTGCAGCAAGCAGAGTGTCAGACTGGAATGCTGATTTTGTTTCAGGTCCCCATTTCTCACCCTTAAGATCCAAGGGATTGCTTCTTTAGCAAACAGAGCATACTGAAGGACAGGGGGAAAGGGTATGATTTGATTTCCAGCAGCATTCCTTCCTTCCCCCCTCCTCAGCCTTTATACCTCTAAAGAAACTTAACTCAATAAAATAATGGAAAGCCCTTTTTTTTCTTTTTTTTTTTTCTTTTTTTTTTCATCTTTATGCCTCTGGAGCATTTAACTCATCTTCTAAGGTCTATTCTGAGTGCTGACTGCTGCCCTTTGTGCAACTCCAACCTATCCTGTGCTTTTCATCTTTCATCTTTATGAGCCAAAATACTGACCCCAAAATGCAGTTCAATACCACAGATAAGATCTAAATGAAATTATTATGTTGTCAAGATGATGTCTTTTTTAATCCTTTATGGCAAGTTTATTCCTTGATTTGTCACTTAAGACCATACTTAGTTTCCACTAAGTATTCAAAAGCAAATGTGCAGTTTATGCAATTGTTTATTGCAGTGTCCATCAGAAGTCCACTTCCTTAGAGTGAAATGCAACTATTAAAATGCAGACTAATTTACTAATTATAGTTGTTTGAGCCAAATATCACTCCATATATTCATAGTAATTTAATTAATAATTTAAAATATGCTAGCCTGGATTTGCACCCATGTAGTTGAGATCAGTATCTCTAAAAAATATTATTTCATCCTTATAAACTCTTTCAAGAACAGAGAAATAGATATGGCCAGGATGTTCTTGAAAATCTGTTTCAGTCTGGGTTTTTTGCACTAATGTGGTGCATTATTAATACATTGGGTATTGAAATGAACATATATCCTCATGCTTTTTTGCT
Organism: Corvus moneduloides; assembly: GCF_009650955.1. Classification (NCBI taxonomy): domain Eukaryota; kingdom Metazoa; phylum Chordata; class Aves; order Passeriformes; family Corvidae; genus Corvus; species Corvus moneduloides. The sequence goes on from NC_045490.1 coordinate 14,834,976, forward strand.
CTCACTAACTTTTCTATTAGCTATGATCATGAAGGGCGTCTGACCAATGTAACACGTCCCACTGGAGTGGTAACTAGCCTTCATCGAGAAATGGAAAAGTCTATTACCATCGACATTGAGAATTCTAATCGGGATGACGATGTCACGGTCATCACAAATCTCTCCTCTGTGGAGGCTTCCTATACAGTTGTTCAAGGTACCAAAGCACACTTCTCAGCACACCTGCTAACCACACACACAGCCTGAGAAAGCAATTCGCTAACGATTCGTGTCATTAGTGCACTTATGAGCAGGGGGAAACCATATAAGGTTTGCAAGAAAAACTCCCATAAAGCTTATTCCTAAAATGACAGGTCTTCAGGACAGGTAAGAGCCATTTTGCAGTCCTGCTTTGTGTCAAGTATGTATGGTCACTATCTGCTGGGGAAAGTTAGTCCTGCCACTGCCTCTTGGGTCAGGGTCACCTCACCCACTGGCATATTTCTCTGTACTTTCATGCAAAATTGGTCCTGACTTCAGTGCCACAGAGATGCAACCTGACTGCTGGATATGGCTGCCTGGGGGGGGAAATCCTTCTGGAGAGGCTCAGGAAACCTTCTAGTAGAAGAAATCTTCCAAATTTTTACATTGCCATTAATCAGAGTGTAGAACAATCAGGGCAGTGGATGGTGTGGTGCCAGAGATGGCCCTTCCAAGAACAGTGTTACAGCCTGAGCATGGCAGGAGGCAGCAGCAACAGAGGTTCAGAGTTTGTGTAGAGCTTTCCAGCACCACCCAGGCATTGTATCTGATGGAGTGAAGTCAGTTATCAAAGACAGAGTGAAAGGAATTTGGTGAGTGATGGGGCTTTTTTAATTAAGATAAAATGTCACTGGAATGAGAATATCATCATCAAACAATAGTCTCCTCCTGACATAAATGTCAACATTTATAGACTATTCTACTGTGACAGGTCTGGTTACAAAGACTTAATTTCTCTTATACCAGATGATTAATTACGTAGGTGCTGTCCTTCTGTCAGGCAGATATTGATGTGTTGCTGACAGCTGCACACTGTGGCGCTCCATCCTGGCTGAGAGTGGACTTGGCTGTGTCCAACAGCTGGAGAACTGCTTGGCCAGAGGAGCACGGGATTGTTTCTGTAACTCTTCTCTGCCAGAGGCTGGGTGTGCACATCAGGCCAGTGTGGTTCTGGTGAGGAGGCAAGGAGGCAGGAGAGAGAACCACTGTGGCTGCCAGCTTGCACTGCTGGAGCCTCACACCTTGAGGATTTAAAGCCACACTGTAATTCTGTACAAAGCCTCTGCTTGGAGACAGTTTTTAAACAGAGGGAAACAAAAAGAAGAGGCACTTACTTCTTCCTACTTACAAAGAGTCCAGCAATCTTCTTCTTTTTCTTTTTGTCCTGGAGTTTAATGCTTTGTTGTTTATCCAGCAGTTCAGTTTTCAGGAGTTTTTGTTCATATCAGAAATAAATTACGTGGTTCAACACATATCACTGTGCATTTTGATTCACAATTAAGACTGAAGGGAAAACATAATGAAATAAACACAGTATCTCTCTGCAGGCTCACTGCTACACTACTTTTTTTTACATGAATCAGTAACATCTGTAATTTCCACCATAGTACCACGTAAATGGTAATTGCAGGCTGACTTCATTTAACATCAACAGGAGTGCAATAAAAAACCAATCAAATTAAGCTATATGTTTTCTTTATGACTGGAGTAGCTAAATTATTTTCTTTTCATTATTGCTGTAGATCAAGTGAGGAACAGCTACCAGCTCTGTAATAATGGTACTTTGAGAGTGATGTATGCCAATGGCATGAGCATTAGCTTTCACAGCGAACCTCATGTCCTGGCTGGGACTGTGACTCCCACCATAGGACGATGTAATATTTCTCTACCCATGGAAAATGGTTTAAACTCAATTGAATGGCGCCTGAGGAAGGAGCAGATTAAAGGCAAAGTGACAGTGTTTGGAAGAAAGCTCAGGGTAAGTAGAACCTGTTGTTACAATAATCACCTTTTCCTTTTCGGGCAGAAAATTAATTTTTTCATTTTGATGGACATTATTTGTTAAAAATGTACAACTCTGGGATTGTCTTTGGTGTGACACTGTTGGAGAGCTCAGTTGGCTGCATGGGATCATCTACTGCCATGAGCTATAGAGCTTTGTTACTAAAAGTATTCCAAAAGAGATTGGTAAATATACCTAGGATATTACAGATTCACAGAATCATCAGTGTTGGAAGAGACCTTCAAGATCCTTTAGTCCAGCCATTAACCCAGACCCACCATAATTGCCCTAAACTGTATCCCCAAATGCCATATCCAGGTGCTTCTTGAACACATCCAGAGATGGTGACTCCACCACCTCCCTGGGCAACTTATTCCAATGCCTGAACACTCTTCCAGTAAAAAAACGTTTTCACGTATCTAATCTGGACCTCCCCTGGTGCAATTTAAGGCCATTTCCTCTTGTCCTTTCATCTGAGATATGGCAGAAGAGATCGCCCCCCAGCCTGCTACTGCCTTTCAGGGACCTGTAGAGAGCAATTAGGTCTCCCCAAACCAACTTTTCTCCAGATTGAACACCCCCAGCTCCCTCAGCCACTCCTCAAAAGATGTATTCTAGAGCCTCCCCCTTGATTGCCCTGTTCCTGCAGAACACTCTGCCTCTCAAGGGGGTGGGAATCTGAGCACTCAGCACTTGTAAAACTGCCAGGGCAGACTTATCCCGGCTGGTGCTGGGGAGCAAACACAACTACAGCTTGAGCTGCTGCTGTAAAATCCCCCTACAGACTCACTGAGACAGGCATGTTGTGTTTATTCCCTTTCCCAAATGTCACGATGGGAAAATAATTGCCATAATTACAAAATCATAAGCACAGGATAAGGAAGACAGTCAGGTCATGTAATCCATCACCTGCCAAATTAAAGATCTGCTGCATCTGGATTAATCCCATTCTGTGCTTTGCTGGCCTGATTTTCACTGATTTTTTTTGACTGGGCTACTTCAGTATGTGCAGTTTTGGAAGGGCTTTGAGATACTGGGCAGAAAACAAGTGTAGTACTGACCAAGTCCTCATTCTTTTAGCAATTCTTTCAACATCACTGAACGTAAGATACAGTTTAGTGTGTTCAAGATCATATAGCAAATACAATATATGTAAACAATTATGTAATGACTTAGAAAAAAACCCATAATTATTTGGTTGTAAACTTTTATATTTTCCTATTGCTTAACATCTAATTTCCAGGGCTGTGTTAACAAGTCTTTCTTTACTCTCACAAATGCTCAGAATGTACTTCTTGGGGAGAGGGGGAAGGTTAGACAAAAAAATTGAATGAGACTAACAGCTAATCCGTAATGACTAAATTTCATGGCTGTGTAATTGATTTTTGATGTGTTGACCTGCAGCAGTTGATTAGAAGTGGAAAATAGATCAGCTCTGCGTTTTGACTATGTGTTCAAAATAAAAATAAATAGGATGCTGAAATGAAATTGCAGTAATCCGAACTCTCAATACGAAAAATCTAATAGAGGTACTTGTGGTAATTAGCTGAAGTTAAACACATCTTAGTGCTGAAGCCTTGCCTGAGATAGGTTTTCTTGCATCATGTTTATGGAAATCAAAACAATGTTTTATCTAGCAACACCTCAACATTTAATTGTCTGGTGTTAGTTCCTGTAACAATAATCACATACCCATTTAGCTCTTTTAAATGAAAATCACTATGAGATTATCACAAGTTGAGTGGACTAAAAATGAAATTTGAAAACGAGGGAGAAAGCATAGAATTTATTTGCATCTCATTTATTCTAATTCATCTTTATAAATTGTTTAGTGAATGAAGCAGAGCAAGTGTGTTGGAACATTGTGGGGAGCAGGTGGCAAGCAGGGGCAGCTGTGGCACACAGTGACACAGAGCAGGGCACTGCTGCAGAGCTGACAGAGCACCAGGGCCATCTCCTGGAGCCCCAGTTCAGATCCAGTGTGCCTGGAGGGGTGGGCATTCTGTGTGATTCACCTCTTAGCTGAGTACTTCACCTCGCAGTACTCTGAGGAGTGTTTGCTGGAGCCCATGCCCCTGTGCTTCAGTAGTGAAAGGGGGCTTATAAAAAAGATGGGGACAGACGTTTTTAGGGTCTATTGTGATAGGACAAGCTGTGGCAGCTTTAAACTAAGAGAGGGTAGATTTAAACTAGGTATACAGAAGAAATTTCTGCTGAGGGTGGTGAGGCACTGGCACAGGTTGCCCAGAGCAGTGGTAGATGCCCCATTCCTGGAAGCACTGAAGGTCAGGTTGGCAGGGCTCTGCACAGCCTGTTCCAGTTGAAGATGTCCCTGCTCAGTGCAGAGGGGTTGTACTGGCTGATCTTTGAAGGTCCCATCCAACCCAAAGTATTGGATGATTCTGAGTCCTCAGGCAGTGGTGCTGCCTGAGCCCAGGCTCTGCCCATCCATGCTTTAAGCACATCCCAGCAGGACGTGTTGGTCTCTTCACACCTGCCTGGGCACATTTCATGAACCTGAGAAAGGAACTGCACCTTTATCTTACCCCACTCACTGTCTGCTGCTGTTTGATGCAGTACACGTTCAGTGTCTTGCAGCAGTTTCAGATAAAGTCTTGATAAGATTCCTGTCTGAAGAGTTTTTATTATGGTGCAGCATCATGTAAGCGATTTCTGTGGCCAGACCTTTCCAAGGCACAAAGGGCTCGTCCCTACAGCCTCTTCAGCAGCAGCCGAGGGAAAACCAGATGTGCACGTGGGTAGTGAACAAAAGAGAAAGGGCTTGTTGGGTAATCTGCAGTCCTGATACTTGTGACTGCTATTAGTGTTCCCAGGAAGGGTGGGAATTTGTCAGCCTGTGTGGGTTTCTATAATTAATATGATACTGCAATTACAGTCTCTGGTTTTACTTATTTTACAAATGCAAATGAAGTTACTGAATTATCCAAGCAGGTGATACTCGTGTGTGCATCTCCAAGTGATGTTTGCGTGTCTGCACAGCTCTTGTCTGTGTAATCATTTTTAAAACCCTATTTTTAAAACTAATTTTGTTTTCTACGGCAAAACCAAATAACTATTATTATGTTTTTGAGAAAAGAGAGGCTACCTGGAGTCAGACTTTCCTTCATGCAAATTACTACTGCAGTTACTGTAATGGAAGGAATGAACCCCAGAAATCCTGGCTGATTTATGAAGCTTCAGAAGTTACAAAAAACCAAAACAAGCAAAGCCCCCAAAGCTAAAATTCAGTTCATAATCTCTCTGAAAGACATTTTTTTCTCTTTTTAGAAAATCTGCTCAACCTTAAGAACTTGGACTATTTCAGGCATACACTAACCCTTCAATTCTATAGCTAAATGTTTTTGAGAAGTGAAAGCTCTGTTCTGCTGATGAAAAGGGGTTTTTTAATGTCTCTGCCATCAGGGTTGATCCTTCAAAACAAGAGCAATCAGTTGAGAAACTACTGATGTTGAGTTTGGCTTCCCTGGCTTTGTTTTCATTACAAGGGGAGAGCAGAATATGACTTGTTTTGCCACAAGGTGTTTTAAAAAAAATACTCTATCTTTTCTGTGAATCACAGGGCAAGTTGTTGCTGGGATAACCTTAGGGAAAACCCACAGAAAAGAGCTTTTTTTCCTAGTAATTGCCCACTGAGGAAATGCAAACTGTTAAAGAGATTAATTTCATTAATGGAAAAAATTAGGATAATGAGCGATAATTTGAAATAATTATTTCTTTACAAACACAAAATTGTATTAATTTCAAATGTGTCTGTATAACTGAATTTCTACTGAGTTGGTTGTGGTGGGAATTGGGTTTACCCCTGCTAGTGAATATATCTCAGAATAACTTTTATGTCCTCAAGAAAGGCTCAGGGTTAATTTACATATTTTTTGATGTACAGTTTAATTTTGGTAAGAGGAAACGTTGCTTAATCAAAGCCACTGGAAAATATAAGCTAAAGAACAAATTCCCAGAAACTGATGAATACTGTTTAAGCAGTCATTGCACTGAAATTATATCTAATTTAAAAACTTCTACTTTCTTAATGATGCACCTACAATTAAATTACTTAAGAAGCTTTATCAGATTACAGCATTAGCCTGAATTCTTTGGCTTACTCCCCAGTGAATATATTTATGTATCTCTCATTATAGAACTCTCACTAGGAGCCTCCTCATTTGGCATTCTTATTCTCCTTTGCCTCTGTTTTGCTCTTTTATTAAAAAAAAAAAAAAATCTAGCACTGAAACACTTCTTGCTGTACTTTGAATGAAAATTTTAAAAAAAGAGGAGTTGGGGGTGAAGAAAAATACTTAACCTAATTGTTTAGCACCTTTGCTTTCAACACTTGAAGTCCATCTTTCCCAACCTGTATGATCAGTATTTTTAAGCCCATCCCACGTGAAGAATCTGTTGAATATTTGGAAAGTAAGCAAAGAAAATAGTAAATGAACAAATTCTAAGCAGGGTGTTGCAATTACAGAAGCCAAGTGGCTAAACCTCAATGAAGGCACAAAAATTTCTTCTGTTGTTCTTAAAGTGATTGTAGGGGAAAAGGGGAAAGAAATTTGATAGCAGAAATACAAAACCAAAAGAAAAACAGTAGAAAAGTAAAACAGAACAAGTAGAAAAATATTCCATGCAGAATAATTTGTTTCTCTGCACTTTAAGACCAAGGTGTGCACAGTGTCTGTCTGTTCTGTCCATAAGAGAAGCCTTTCTCTGTAGGATATCATCTCCCACGTTGCAGGAGATGGGAAATACCCCAGTAGAAACTCAAAAAAATTTGAATGCGCTACTAAGTAGAAAGCAAAAGCCAGTGAACAGGAATCCTACACTATTCCCAAAGGATTTCCCTGTTGTGCATCCTGTTTTCCCCGCTGTAAATCCAGAGGGACGGCGTGCCCACCACGCACTGAGTGCAGCCTCCTTTCCTTCCGCAGGTGCACGGCAGGAACTTGCTGTCCATCGACTACGACCGCAACATCCGCACGGAGAAGATCTACGACGACCACCGGAAATTCACGCTGCGCATCATTTACGACCAGCTGGGCCGGCCCTTCCTGTGGCTGCCCAGCAGTGGCCTGGCTGCTGTCAACGTGTCCTATTTCTTCAACGGGCGCCTGGCGGGGCTGCAGCGCGGGGCCATGAGCGAGAGGACGGATATCGATAAGCAGGGCAGGATCGTGTCGCGCATGTTCGCCGACGGCAAAGTGTGGAGCTACACCTACCTGGAAAACGTAGGTGCTGGTGTGTCACCTCCTGACACGAGCTACGAGGACACAAAGTTCTATCCGGCTTCATAACACGTAACACACACACACAAAGTAGCTAAAAATTGATGTATCCCAGCTGTTAACAATCCCTTTGTACCTGGTCCCAAAATTCCTTATTTTTCAATTAGTCAACTGCATATAACTAATTCTTAATGGGAGATACTTTGTTCATGGTTTCTGTCTTTTAATATTTTCCTGCCATAGAATGGCAAAAAATTAACACAGTGAAATGGGCTTAATTAAGCCCAAAAATGCATGACTAAACCTGACAAAAGGTTCATGTAGAAACAGGAAATTCATCTCTAATTGTTTATTAAATGAAAGTATGGTCGTGCATTTTTACTTAGCCTAATTAGCACACTTCAGTCATAAAAGTGTCTTAAATAAAGCAAAGCCACATATTGTTTTTCTTTTCCTTTCTTGTTGTTCTAAGTAAACCAGAGCTGATGTTCTCTGCTTAGTTTCTCACATATTTCACAGTAACAGTTGTGAATTACAACTGCTGGCAGAAAGATAAATCAAGTCATTTATCTAGCTCCTCTGCATTCCCCAGGAAAAAAAAAAATAAAAAAAAGTCCTCCTACAGGGAGGACAGCTCACAGGTTGCTAACCTACACTTTCTCTGGAGCGTCAGCATATTGATTTCCAAGGAGCAGATCCTCTCATCTGGCAATGTGACAATATTCCTGAGCAGCTCTGTGCCTCTGACTAGTCTATGTGATCCTCTCTGCGCTCATTTAACATTAGTGCCTCTCCAGTAAACTTTTCTTCAGTGCCCTCTCTCAGGCCACATGCTGATAGCTGGTAAGTGTTTGTTGTTGTTTTCCCTGCAGTCGATGGTGCTGCTGCTGCAGAGTCAGCGACAGTACATCTTCGAGTACGACTCCTCGGACCGCCTGCACGCCGTCACCATGCCCAGCGTGGCTCGGCACAGCATGTCCACTCACACCTCCGTCGGCTACATCAGGAATATCTATAACCCCCCCGAAAGCAACGCCTCCGTCATTTTTGATTACAGCGATGACGGGAGGATTCTGAAAACATCGTTTTTAGGTACTGGCCGACAAGTCTTCTACAAGTATGGAAAGCTATCCAAGCTGTCTGAAATTGTTTATGACAGCACAGCGGTTACTTTTGGATATGACGAAACTACAGGTGTCCTAAAAATGGTGAATTTGCAAAGTGGAGGATTTTCTTGTACAATTCGCTATCGGAAAATTGGTCCTCTTGTTGACAAACAAATCTACAGGTTCTCTGAAGAAGGAATGGTCAATGCAAGGTTTGATTACACATATCACGACAACAGCTTCCGAATTGCAAGCATCAAACCCATCATAAGTGAGACGCCTCTTCCAGTTGACCTTTACCGTTACGATGAGATTTCTGGCAAAGTAGAGCATTTTGGCAAATTTGGAGTTATTTATTATGACATAAACCAAATTATCACTACAGCAGTTATGACGCTGAGCAAGCACTTTGATACCCACGGGCGCATTAAAGAAGTGCAGTACGAAATGTTCCGGTCCCTGATGTACTGGATGACTGTGCAGTATGACAGCATGGGAAGGGTCACCAAAAGGGAGCTCAAACTCGGCCCCTACGCCAACACGACCAAGTACACCTATGACTATGATGGAGACGGGCAACTGCAGAGCGTGGCAGTCAATGACAGGCCCACCTGGCGCTACAGCTACGACCTGAACGGGAACCTCCATCTCCTGAATCCTGGAAACAGCGTCCGACTGATGCCGCTGCGCTATGACCTCAGGGACAGGATCACGCGCCTGGGGGACATCCCGTACAAGATCGATGATGACGGGTTCCTGTGGCAGCGGGGAGCGGATGTGTTTGAGTACAACTCCAAAGGGCTCCTGACAAGAGCTTACAACAAAGCAAACGGGTGGAGTGTTCAGTACCGCTACGATGGACTGGGCCGAAGGGCTTCCTGCAAGACCAACCTGGGGCATCATCTACAGTACTTCTATGCTGATCTTCACAACCCAACAAGGGTAACTCATGTCTACAACCATTCCAACTCTGAAATTACCTCTTTGTACTACGATCTGCAAGGCCACCTCTTTGCAATGGAGAGCAGCAGTGGGGAAGAGTATTATGTGGCCTCTGATAACACAGGCACTCCATTAGCCGTGTTCAGCATCAATGGCCTCATGATCAAACAGCTCCAGTACACGGCCTATGGGGAGATCTATTACGACTCTAATCCAGATTTCCAGCTGGTCATTGGGTTCCACGGAGGGCTGTACGATCCTTTAACCAAACTTGTGCACTTTACCCAAAGGGACTATGATGTACTGGCTGGGCGCTGGACATCTCCTGATTACACCATGTGGAAAAATATTGGCAAGGAACCTGCTCCTTTCAATCTGTACATGTTCAAGAGTAACAACCCTCTCAGCAATGAGCTGGATCTAAAGAATTATGTAACAGGTGAGACTTCTTCACATTGATTCATACATAGCACTACAGCTTGGAAGCTGATTTGGAAAAGAAATCCAGCTTCTCCTTACTAGCCCTTTGCTCAATCCTCCCATCACATTTGAGTCATTTTCCTTTCTTGTGCTATGAAAAGGACTGGATATTTCTGATTTCTTGATACTGCCCTTCCCTGAACGAAGGACTCTAAGTGAGAAGCTATGATGAATTATGGAGGGAAAAAATAAAAATAAGTTTGCCTGAATATAAAATTTCAGCACAGCCATAGTGCTCTTCGTATTGAATTAGTACTGTATAAAGATGCGTTCATTCTAATTCTGTATTGAGAAAAGTGAAGTCATGTATAGAAATCACTGGCAGGTTGGTTCAGAATCACAAACCAGAACTGCTCCGATCCGCTTCTTTCAGGGCTACTTTCAAAATGAACTACTGACTGAGCCCATGGGCACATTATGAATTAGCACCAATAATGGATTTAATTAAACCTCTTTTTTCCATTTAACTTTTAATATGCAAACAGTCTTCAGTCTTTAAAATTAAATCCTTGATGTTTTTAAAGATTATTTCATCCTGAAAGACTAATAAATGTTATGGATCGTGCAGAGCCGAGAAACAAAAGTAATTTTGATCACACATGTTAGAATTGGGTAAAACTTGTAACCCTTTCTGAATTAGGAATAATTTTTCACTTAGTAACATCACACAGTACTTGAACTAACTGCTGGCAGTTTCTAAAAGGAGAGGTAATTAATATGTCTTCAGGAAAAGCTTTTTTTCAGAATAGAATATGCAGTATACAATAATTAGAGTAGTGATACCATTTTTAAAAAGGAATGATCTTAATTTTAGCAGTGATTTGAATTTCAAGAAAAGTGTGCATCTTCTTCAAAGGAAATCATAGCAAGTTTCATTAGTACATTGCAACCTAATAGTAGGTGTAACACACCACAGGTTCTAGTGGAGCTACTTTGCAGTTAGGAGATAATGCAATTTGTATCTGATAGTGTGAAAATACTGGTGACTAAAATTACCTTGGGATCAAATTCTGTTTTCCTAAATTCAACAAAAGTCCTATTTTCATCCACCACCCTTTGATTTTGATTTTCAATATCATCTTATTGTATTTTGCCACATTGTGAAATTGTATTTATTTAATTTATCCATCCACTAGATGAAATCTAATAAGATAAATTGCATTTAGGCACAACACACACCTTGTAGTCTGTAAAAATACTTCATCGGTGGTGCAGATATTTGTTGCTGTAGGACCAAACAGATTATCTTCGACAAGAAGTGATTATGGTGGCACCTTTGTTGTCATAGTTTAAAAAGAAAACAAAGAACAAAAAAAACCCACCAAAAACCCTCCCCCCCATCCATTCTTACTGTTAACCCTGACACTGCTTTATTTACAGGTTTTGCTGAAAACAAATTTCTGTAGCAATTGCAGTGCTGCAAAGCACATTAGCTCTGCAAAACAGTAACTGTTTTGTATATAGGTCCTCCTCTGGTTTCTGTGGAATTAGAGCGGCCTAGTGAATTGTTCAGGAGATGCCATCTTACCATAAATTAGATTGAAGCCTTATAAGGAGCAGTAAGCCTGTGCTGTCCAAAGGTTCAGGAAAAATACAGTCAGCACCGTGTGATGGGAGGTGGATACAGTTACCTTTGTAGAGGCAGAGTATTTTACTACTTATTTTAGAATAAGAATGGCTAAGAAAAAAAGGATTTTTGGGGAAAACAGGCTTTGCAACAGCTCAGCTCACAGAAGTGGCAATAGCAGCATCAGGAGCCAGTGTAGGCCAGCGAGAAGAGATGGCCACTGGGAAAGACAGGAGAGGTTTTTAAGAAAAAGTGCTCATGAATTCAGGAAACTGGAATGTAAAATGGGGTCATAGACTCTTTTCTTTTTTGTTAAAAGCGTCATTTGGATAGCTAAAATACATCATTAGTTCTTAATACCTGCTGAGTGAGAATTACTGTTATTAACTTAGTTACTTAACTTTTTCAGCTAGATCTGAGGGGAGAGTTTTCCCGGTTGAACCCACATCTGCAACTTGCCGAGGCTCACCTCAGAGCTGAGCTGTAACCCTCCCACACAGCTCCTATTTTCCCTGGAGGGATGGGGAGGATACTCTTGGTGCCTAAATTTAGACATCTGATTTACAAGTCTAGCTTCTCACTGCTTTTAATGGAGCCTCCTGAGACCCGATGACTGCTGATAGAAGTAGGACATAGAAGAGAAGCCATGACTTTCCCCAAAGGACTTTGCAGATGTTTTTAGAGTGTTAACCTAATAAAACATCATTATACAATACAGTTTATAGGTTACATATAGTAGCCGCATCAGAAGGTGTCAGAGATGGAACAAGTACTGCATACTGTAAAATGTTTGGATAATTCATGTGCTCTAATGGAAAAGAATGAAAGAGCTGGTATATCCCTGATGAATTATTTAGGGTAAATTCAACCCAGTATTTCCTGTGCCTGTTCATGGTGGATTTCTACAGTTCTGTAAAGTTCCACACTATAATATTAATTGTGACTTCAGTTGCTACTTTAAATTAAGGATGTCAAAGATGGATTTCCTAATTTATTTCCTCTATTTGTTACACATGTGTGTTTCTCACTTGGCTGCTTTCTTTTGATTTTTAGATGTCAAGAGCTGGTTGGTGATGTTTGGATTTCAGCTTAGCAACATCATTCCTGGTTTCCCCAGAGCAAAAATGTACTTTGTGTCACCACCATACGAGCTGTCTGAGAGTCAAGCATGTGAAAATGGACAGGTAGGCAGAACTATTAAGTTACTTTTTTGGATAAATCTGCCCCACTCTATGGATAGAATTGCTGGCTCTTCTGTAGTTACACAGAAGGCCAAGCATTTAATTCAGTGTAAAGTGAAGTGGGTATAGCTAGATTTTATACTAATGAACATATGCCTTTCTTGCCAGCCTTCGTTGTTACCATAATTACAGTGTCATTAGTTTGTCTTTTATTGAGTTATTCCTTGATTAACAAGTTGTAACTTGATTAACTTGATTAGCAATGACAAAGGGAGACTTTGTCAGGGTGATTTATCATCTCTTGTACCTCTGGTAAAACCATCCTAATAATGTGTTGCAATAAGCTTAGGTTGGTACTTGTTTTACTGGTAAAAAAGGGTTCTACTTCTCATCCTGTAAGAGGTTTTCTTACCATTTTTTGTCATTTTTCTAGTTAGAGGTTTTGATTTGCTACTCCGTTTAACTTCAGTTACAGCATTTGTAGTTACTTTTCAGGTTAAGGGTGCACAATAGTATATGGGTTTAACTTTTATAATAAATTCCAATCCATTAATAAACTTTAGAAGAGTACTAGGCCAATTCCAAACCTACTCTTTGCTAGACTTACTTCATTTTTGTGGTAATACAATGGAAATTATCATATAAACCTGGGCATACCACCTCCTCAGGCTTCTAAGTCATTTGAGAGTCCAAACCCCCTCTTCAAGAAGCTTTGGCGCTTTTGGGCCCAAATTTCATCTATTTTCAAAAAAAATTTACATTCATAAGCATTTTACTTATATATACTGGTTGAAATCTCTGGGGAAAAGTGTCCACAAATTAAATGCCACCTTTTAATACATTAATTCTGTTTGCTTTCAGCTCTGATTAAAATTGTGCTAGACTTGGGTCTTTCTTATTCTTGTACTGGGCATTATATGATTGGCCAAAATTGCAAAGTGTGGTGCATATATGCTACAGAGGGTGATGAGAAATATTTTATTTGGTCTTACAGATGACAGAATAATTTGCTGAATGAGTAATTTACCTGATTCTGAACAAGAGATAGATGGATGGATGGATGGATGGATGGATGGATGGATGGATGGATAACTGAGGGTGGTCTTTTGAAGTATAGAACTTATCTCTGCATGTCTTTCCTTTAAAAAAGCAAAGCAAAGATCATTATTTGTCTCTGAAATGAGTATTGTTCAGACCTGCATCTTCTTTGGTGTTTTGTTTTGTTTTGTTTTGCTCTCCCCAGCTAATTACAGGAGTGCAGCAGACAACAGAACGACACAACCAGGCTTTCATGGCTCTGGAGGGACAGGTCATATCTAAAAGATTACATGCCAAAATTAGAGAAAAAGCAGGTCACTGGTTCGCCACAAGCACTCCCATCGTGGGGAAAGGAATCATGTTTGCCGTGAAGGAAGGCCGTGTAACCACTGGCGTTTCCAGCATAGCCACAGACGACAGCAGGAAAATCGCCTCTGTCCTGAACGGCGCTCACTACCTGGAGAAGATGCACTACAGCATCGAGGGCAAGGACACCCACTACTTCGTGAAGGTCGGCTCGGCCGACAGCGACCTCGTCACCCTGGCCATGACCAGCGGGAGGAAGGTCCTGGACAGCGGCATCAACGTCACCGTCTCCCAGCCCACGCTGCTCGTCAGCGGGAGGACTCGAAGGTTTACGAATGTTGAGTTTCAGCATTCCACCCTGCTGATCAACATCCGCTACGGACTGACCGCCGACACGCTGGACGAGGAGAAGGCCAGAGTGTTAGACCAGGCTCGGCAGCGAGCCCTGGCCTCGGCCTGGGCCAAGGAGCAGCAGAAGGCGCGGGACGGACGAGAGGGCAGCCGCGTATGGACAGACGGAGAGAGGCAGCAGCTCCTGAACACGGGAAGGGTTCAAGGTTACGAGGGATATTATGTCCTGCCTGTGGAGCAGTACCCAGAGCTAGCAGACAGTAGCAGCAACATCCAGTTTTTAAGACAGAATGAAATGGGAAAGAGGTAACAAATTAACCTGCTGTCATCCTTTGCTGGATGAATCAGTAGTCATAACTGTTATCTCCTCTCCTAAGGAGATGAAGACCTAAATGGGGCACTAGGCTGAGCTACTCTGGGATAGGAAGTGGCAAAAAAGCTCATATTTTTTGAGTTAAATGCTACTGTTCAAGTGATTAAAAACCACATCCTGAAGTGGACTAAAGCCAGACTGAAAACTCTTAACCGTACAAATTAAAAAGTACCCCTGAAATATTACCCACTTGTTCTGGGTCTAAAGAAAAACAAAAAGAAGGCCTCGTATTGTATTACCTCACTCCATTCACACGTGAGCAAACTAAGAAATCCAAGTGGGCCACTTTCACTAACCAGCTGATGAAACACAGATGATTCAGACTGCTTGTTTGATAAATATCCAAGAGGTTTTCATTTAAAGCAAAATACAGGTGCATTTAAAACATGACTTTGGGGTGATTTGTGTGTAGCAACTGGAGGACAAATGAAATGCAAGTGAGAGCGCACTGGAAATAGCAAAGGAAAATATATTTAAAAGTAACAAAACCACACTTGCACTCTGACCCTCCACTTGTCTGGCTTGAAGCTTAACTTATTCAAAGAGGGCAGAGTGTAAAGTTACATTCAAAATGGTGGCTATAAATCACTACAGATAAATTTCATACTCTGTTTGTCTTTGAAGATTTCCATTGTGGACAGTATAACACAGTTACAGGGTGTAGTCTGTTTAGATTCAGTAGTTTGTTGGTATCAGTTCCAGTAGAGCTGTGGGCATTGTGTTACACTATTGCAAATGGGCACCACGTCAGATCACCCTGTACATACATCAGCCAGAAGGCACAATCACTGTTTCAGATTTAAAAATTATTAGTGTGTTTGTTTGGTCAAGAAACTGAGACAATCACATTACGGTCACCACAAAAAAAACAAAAAAAAAAGAAAAAAAAAAGTCTAATAAGAACTTTGGTACAAGAACTTTTTTGTAATATACATGTATGAATTGTTCATTGAGTTTTTATATTAATTTTAATTTGCTGCTAAGCAAAGACTAGAGACAGGCAAAGATAATTTATGGCAAAGTGTTTAAATTGTTTATACATAAATAAAGTCTCTAAAACTCCTGTGAATTAGTTGTCTTCCATTGCAAAATCTTGTAAAAGTGATTCATGTCTGGCTGTCATCTAATGCACACAGCATTTTATATGTGGAAATGACTTCTTGTGGTTCCATGGATCCTGCAGGCGGCTGGTCCTTTGATCTCTAGGCAAGCAAAGTCCTTCACACACATCACCCAAAAATCTCCTTAGGACACAGGAGAAAATTGGTAAATGCTTTAAAAACTCTCTCTCTGTACCTCATGACTAGCAACCCTCAAACTGCTGTGTTTCAATTCTGGAATTAGTTTAATTGCACTGAAGTAACCTCTAAACAGTTTGAAAGAGTAGTAACATAATATTAAATGGTACATGCAAGACTGTGCTGTGAGCCAGGAAGTCTCCATGAAATCTGTCTTCTTTGGGAGATTGCTTATTTCTACCACATTTAAAAATGGGAGGTAAGATCAAAGACCCTCTTCTAAGCAAACAGTCACTCCTGGTGATGATAAAAGGGAGCCATCCATCACCCAGAGCCCTGCCGCTTTAATCTCATTTAAGTATGTAGCTGGGGAGCTCTACTTAATTTTGAGAACAGTTTTGCTTTTGGGGTTGCAAATGAGGTTTTTAATGATTCATGATACCAACAGAGATGCTCGAGTTGATTATGGGCATAAATTCACTCCAGTGCATTTTTAAAGCCGAACAGTTCAGTGCCTGTGTGGTGCAACACTCAGAAAGCACATTCAATTTTTTCTGTGCAAACAAGAGCCACACTGCTCTGACCAGGGGTTACACCTACATGTTCACCCCATGGGCAACCCCAGCCCTGTTACTCATCCTCTGAAGATGAAGTCTGGCTGCATTTTCTGATTTAAGTCCTGATTGTCCATCAAGGCAGGTGTTTTCTTTGCTGAAGGGCTTGGAGTGCTGTTACATTAGTCTGTTCTTTACAAGTGAAATCTCTTAAGGAAGTGTTTTTTTAATGGAGGCATAAAACATGAAATCACAAGGTGGAGACACTTTACATTACTGCAGTTTGTCTGGATTACCTGGTAAACTGCTTAGCTCATTTTTTGGGATAGAATTTTTCTTGCAATTTGAGAGGGTTGAAATGAAAACCTGTTGCATAGTCCCCAGTGTCCTTCATTCTGTTACCATTCTCCTAAAGCTGAAAGTCTTCAGAACTGGAGATTCTGCTACTTCAAAAGGGAACTCAGTTAAGCTAAAAGGGAAGCATGCTTTGAATATTAATGGCTATCAGAGGAGATGTAACAAATTTCAGGGGATGCACTCCCTACTCATCTCCTTTGCAACTAACATACACCATCAGGATGTTCCTAAACACAGTTTTGGGAGGTGCTGCTAAATTCTCACCAGAGATCATCAATCCAGGGCTAGCTGTAGTTTCCAAAACCTGTGTGCAGCTTAGTACAGGTCCTGTGGGAAGCCCCAGCAAAATACTTGAGCTCTGAGGCCCTGCTTCCCATCGTGCTGGAGCTGACCGAGGTCACTCCCAGCTCTGCCCCTCAGCTCTGCTGCTTCACTTGCCTTGTGTCCCATACAGTACATGGACTACACAGCCTGTCCTTCTGGCAAGTAAACTGCACTGTATCTAGTGACTTAGAGAACCTTGTGTGGTGCACCAAAGAGATTGGAGGAACTGCTGTATTTTTTGTAATTATGACAAAACAGCAAAATTCTCTCATGTCTGGAAAAAACAGCTGACTGGTAGAGCCCATCCTAAAGGGGTTTTCACTTAACAAATGAGGGAGGTAACTGGACTGGTGTGGCCATGGCCAGCTCTCTTGTGGTCCCATCTGGGTTTCCAATTTCTTAAGACATCTGTTTCTCCCTCTTTCTTTCTACAACCTTCCTTTTCCTCACCTGCCTCAAACTGGTATCTCCCGTTCCTCTCAAAGCTCTTGCTTTTCCTCTCTCTTCCTTGCTACACTTTTCTGTATGGAATAGATGCTTAACCTAAAGCACTGCCAAGGAGACATGAACTGGATTCTTCATACGAGGGAGTAGTTAAGTGGTGGCTTTTACAGTGACATTGTGTCTGTGTCCCTGTAGCACCATGACTGGGACAGAGCAAGGGCACCCATCAAAGGACCTGGCCTGGGAAGCGCTCCTGGCAGTGGGAAGGCACAGAGCACGAGCTCAGGCCAGCCTAAGCACCACGAACACGGGTTTGCTCTCCCAACTCGCTCGAGTGCAAGCTGAGTTGTTTGCAGGGAGAGCAAGAATCCAAGAACAGGCTTCTGTTTGACACTAAAACCAGATGGAGAATCAGCATTAGAGTACATTTCCTTTTTTCCTATTGGATTGCTGTAACTGAAGGAATTTAGTATTTATTACTTTGCACGTCAGCTTGGAAAAAAAACCCCTTGTATTGTTTCCTGACTTAGCTCAGAGAGTAGACCAGCTGTGGGGGTAGGCACGTGTCTCAGCACACCCCGCTCCTCACCACCACAGGTGTTTTGCCTCTCGGCATGGCACCCGTGGCACTTTGGCCACATGATGGCAGTTCTGCCCACAAGACACCCAGAGGCACCAGCCTTTGCTTCCTGGCACTGCCTTGCCCACACCAGTCCCCAGCAGTGCCCTGACAGCCTTCCTTAGAGTGTTGGTGCCTCCCAGATTAAGGCACACACAGACATTCTTCCTAAAGCTGGGCCAGACAGTGGATCCACAGTATTCTTTTGGGAATAAGTAAAGAGAAGGAAGCATTTAGGTCTTTTTTTTTTTTTTTTTTTTGCTACCTATAGTGCAGTGGCTGACACAACAGCACACACTGGGCTCTCAGAGTGCACAGAGCCAGACTGAAACCAGCATGGGAGCCTGGCTCTGGTACTTCCAGTTTTCACCTCCCATCCCTTGGGAAATGCAGCCTCTCAGAAGTTTCCTGATAGAAATGACTGTGCCAACACCATTCTACCTCTGTAAGCCAAGCCTCTGACCTTCATGTAGTCCAGGCTCATCACTGCTGTAAGAACAGAAGAGCCAGATATCCCTCACTTCCCCCACACATGACTATAACACTGCCTTTCAATGCTCTTCATGTTTGTCAGTCATTTCCTGTTTAGGAATCCAAGAAAACCACATTGGGATACAATGGCACTGAATGATTTGCATTAACTGCTTTGTGCTGGAATTTCTGTAAGGTTGACCCCTTTGACAACAGTCTCACAACAGTTCTCAAATAAGCACTCAGTAATGATCAGACCTGGGAATATGTTCAACACACAGCCTTGAGGGTACAGCCCTAGGAAACTCCAAAGGTAAAGTTTCAGTCACTGAATTGTACTGTCCTATGTTCATCTGGTGATCTTGCATGAGAACCCCACGTGAAGGTCAGTCATAGACTCAGGTGACCTTTGCTTGAACTGTGACTCTGTTCAAAGGGGAGATTTTACCTTACAAACTAAGGCAGGTGTAATGAAGGGGTACCAGGACCTCTCTGCCTCTGAGCTGCTTCCAGACTTTTATGCCAATAAAAGTTCTTTCCCAGCCTCTTCAAGTACAGCCTGCAGCATAAAAGTTCCTTATTTACAAGGATTGCTTAGTTTAAACCTTACTCACTGCATTTGAAACCTGCTACTCCTCTGGAACCAAACTCACTTCTCCACCTCTGTGGCACCAAGTTCCTAGGTCAGCAGAAGAGGGTCAGCATCCATCACAGTACAGATGCTGACACAGCTTCAGATGTTTTTACTCTGCACATCTCTGTATTAGCAGCAAGATCTCAGAGCCTTACAGCCACTTTCAGCCCACAGAAAACACTGAAGGAGCATGGGCAGGTGGCTCCACTGGCAGGGTCTGTCTCTGAAGGCTCTGCTGCTGGCTGTACCAATATACAGACATATATCGTATGCTGTAACTGCTTGTTTAGGTCACTAATATCAGAACAATTCTCTCTCCCTCCCCCTGTATGTCTGTCATCTCCCTAATGAGCATAGTTACATGCAACGTTTGAGCATGACTAAGAGCTCTAGGAAGGCAAATACCATTGCCAGTGTCAAAGCACCAACTCCCCAGTGTTGATAAAGCCTTTTCTGCTTCTGCCTAACCCAGCACAGCAGTGCTGGGCACAGCTGGAGTGGTGGTCATGAGCTGTGTGTGTCTACAGCAACACCTGGCAGGTGATTACCTGGGCTGCTGGAAGAGCAAGTGGCATTTAACAAGCAGCTGAGACTGGGTGACACAAAAGTCATCACAGAGTGCTTTACAGCACCCTCACAGCTGGGCCCATCACACTCAGGGGTTAGGCTGGTAATTTTAATCTCAGTTGACCGAGAGCTCACTGTGTCAGCTCAGCCTCCCCACCACAATCACCAAAAATAAGCAAAACCACAGAGGTGGAGGCACCTTGTGATGTGCTCAGGTACCCCAGCCAGGTGTTCAGCCAGATGACCAGCAAGGAAACATCTTGGCAGGAAAGGCAGGTTCTGGACCCTGCCAGCCTCTCCCACACACAGTTTAGGGTCTGCCTGCCAGTACCCTGCAGGCTGCTCAGTCTTCTCCACCACCAGCCCCAGGAGCCTCTTCTCACCTGGTGAATGTGGGGATTGCACCAGGGCAAGAGTCAGTGCCCAGCAGATGCCCTGCACCCACACATGTGCTCCATTCACCTGGAGCTCAGCAGGTGCCACAGCCCTGCCCAGGCTTCCCCACACCTCCTGCAGCAGGAATGGGGTGTTACTCTTCAAAACATGCATCTAATGTCACAGGTGAGACTTACCCTCATTTCCTTGTTCATTAAGGTATTTGAGTAGCACCTTAGGAGGATTTAATGGTTAGAGTCAGGCTACTTCTGAGCCAAGGAAGGGGACAAAAAAAAGCAAGTAATAAAGCAAAATGTGGTAAAAACACCATGAGAGAGAGCTGTGTGCCAACGTTCAGACAAGCAAATGAATGCAGCCAATTTATAAATCCTTAACAAATAGGATTTACAATGGAAGTGGCAGTTAAGCCATCATGAGTACAGAAGGTGGCAGGCAGTGCTCTGTAACGCTGTCCGTGCTCTGCTACAGCAGCTCAGCAGCATTGCTATTGGAGAAATTGTATTTACAGAGGTTTTTCATCTTTAGATGACAGCTTTTGGCAGGCTTTAGTCTAATTTGGTGGTTGCGTACAAAAAGAAAATCTGCCAGCAGGACTCTGGGCTGTACCACTGACTATGCTGCTGAAGCCCAGGCCTTGTGACTGTGTCAAATACCTCTCCCTCCTCAAACTCCACTAGCTGCATAAATGAAAGTAAAATATTAAGAAATATTAGTGCTATAAATCAGTAATTCAACCGTCTCATTTTCAGTTGTTGGCAGTAGTCACTGACTCAATAGGCTCTACCTGATAAATCTTTTTCATCTGCCAGAAGTTCCCCATAGCAATAAAAATCAGATTTCTGCTTGCCTCTGAAGGCTGCAGTGATCTTTTAGAAAACATTCCCATCTCAATGCCTTGGTCTCTGCCCAGGTAGGGAAGGCAGGTCATTAAAAACCTTGGGACAAAGCACATGAGGGGAGAGTTTTCACACTTTGCACAGCACAGGACCCTTATTGAAAAGCAGGGGTTGATGGGGGTGGAGGCTGCTGGAGAGCTTGGAATCCAGCTCTTTCTTTGGTTCCAGAGTGTCCCAGGACAGGTGAGGATAACTCCCTGTTAAGAGCATGTCCAGCTGAATTATGAATATCTTCAAGGTTGGTTACAGCAACCTATTCCAGTGCTCAGTCACCCTCACAGCAAAATTAGTATTTCTTATGTTTAACCAGAACTCTCTGTATTTCTTCCTTTGCCTTTGCTGTTTGTCCTGTCACTGGGCACCACTGAGACAATCCTGGCTCTCTTGTCATTACTCCTCCCCTCAGATACTCGTACACAATGATTAGATCACCCCTGAGCCACCTCCTCTCCGGGTGGAACAGCCTCAGCTCCCTCCACCTCCCCCCCTATTTCAGATGCTCCAGTCCCTTCACCATCTTACTGCCCTTTGCTGGGCTCTCTCCAGCAAGTCCCTGTCTTCCACAGGGTCACTCAGAACCAGACCCAGCACTCCCAGTGGTCCGTCTCCACCATTCAGCACTCCACCAGTGCCA
Source organism: Corvus moneduloides (assembly GCF_009650955.1). Taxonomy (NCBI): domain Eukaryota; kingdom Metazoa; phylum Chordata; class Aves; order Passeriformes; family Corvidae; genus Corvus; species Corvus moneduloides. Next base: position 14,856,717 of record NC_045490.1, read on the forward strand.
CGTCTCACTGGTGTTGAGCAGAGGGGAGGGATCACCTCCTCAGCCCCCTGGTGATGCCCTGGCTAATCCAGCCCAAGGTGTTGGTGGCTCGCTCTGCCACAAAATCATATTGCTGGCTCAGGGTCAACTACTTGTCCCCCAGGTCCTGTTCTGGAAAGTTCCTTTACACCTGGCTGGCCTCCAGCTCATACTGGTGCTTGGAATTGTTCCTCCCTAGGTGCAGGACTCTGAATTTCCCTTTGCTGATCCCCATGAGGCTCCCATCAGCCCCTTTCTCCAGCCTGTGCCCCTGGATGGCAGAAGACCCTGTGGTTTATCAGCTGCTCTGCCTAGAACCTCCCCCAGTTGCCACGACACTTCCAAGCCAGCAGGGAGCAGCCCGGCAGTGCCATCAGCCAGCTCCCTCGGCTCTCCTGGGTGCATCCCTGCAAGTCACAGGGATGTCCATGTTCCGTTTTTTGCTCCCTTACCTGATCCTGCTCCAGCGACACCCATGGCACCCCACGGAGGGCAGGACCCTGTGCCCCGCCCTTGGCAGCTGCAGACGTGCCACTGGACAGACTGCCGAGGCAGCAGGACAGGCTGCCAAGGCACCTGGCTCCTGTCGCAGCAGCAGCCTGCTCACGGGAACGGCCCTGGTGTCCCTCGCCCGGCTGCTTCCCACGTGGAGAGACGATGGCCCCTGTCCCTTCGCCATTCAGTGCTCCCAGCTGCTGCCCACACCTCGGCCCCTGAAACTGCTCCTTCACACTAACGGGGGGCGGAGGTTTCGCAGTGCTTCTGCTGCACAACAGAAATCCCACCTGCAGTGCCCTGTTGTCGCCATCGCAGTGTAAGATGAGCCTCACTCAACAGAAAAATCCCATCTGTCAGGTTAGAAACACAAACCGTGTTGGCAAAACCGAGTCTCTTTTGCTCCCCCTGCCCTGGGTCAGGCACATGCTGGGCTGGGGGCCCAGCGGTGCCTGTGCAGCTCCGCTCCGCGGATCCATCCCCTAGCTGGTTTTGGGGACGCACGGTGGTGGCACTGGGCTGTTTGTGCAGCTCAAGGTGCAGAACCACTGTGAGCGCGCTGGGCACGTTTCCCGTCACAAGCCTGCACACGGGCAGGAATTCCCTTCTCGTGCGCAGCAAAGGACACTTGTCACACTCGGTACGGGGGAGCTCCGGCCACGCCGCGCCCTGAGCGCGTCCCGCCACCCCGCCCCGCTGCTGCGGGACACCCGCTCGGCTGGCAGGGCACTCTGGCTCCGGAGTCACACGTCAGGCCGGCAGGAATGCGAAACTTCTCATTTTCCGGGCAGAAAGGTGGAGCGCTGTGGCTCCGGAGCTGACATGTGACCAGGACAGTCCCGTTGGGGGGAGGAGCTCTCCCTGACTTCTGAGCCAATAATGGGCCAGCGAAAAAAGCAATAGATACCGAACCAAATTGATTTTTTTTTTCTGCCGGGTGTGTTCTCCATGACAGGTTGATGGAAATTTATTAACCATTTTTATAAACTTTTATAAGTGAGAGTGACTATCTGGCCCCGTTCCTCACTCTCATCCGCAGGGCCAGGGCTGGCAGCCGACGGCAGACCTGCCTCTGCCTCTGCTGAGGAGCTCAGTGCCGGCACCACGGCCACACGTGAGGGCTGGGTGGCACCTGGGTGACACCTGGGTGGCAGCTGCCAAGAGCTGCTGATGCCCCGCAGGGGACAGCCGGGCACGAACAGCTCCGGTTTCACGGGGGTGGTCTCCCAGCTGGGATAAGCAGCTCCCAGTTATTGCAAGGGAGAAGATCCACAGACACACACTCATCTCCTAGGCTATGTGACATACACGCACACTCTCGGGGAAAACAGACACCCGAACTTCCCGGCAATGTCTGGGAATTATTGCAGTGCTTCCAGTGGGCACACAAGGGTCTAATAAAGCAATAGAGATAAGGGTTATTTTGGGGTAAAAAACCACCCAAACCTGTTTTGTTTGTAGGTGAAAAAAAACTCAGAGCACCCAAAGGTCATAGTCAGGAATTTATTCCCTCGCTGCAGGCTTGTTTGCTGAAAGATAAAGATCTTTGATGCAGGTGTACAAAGTGCCAAGGATCAGAAAGGCAGCACAGAGCAAACCCATGGCCGAGTGATGTGTTTGTGGCAGGAATCACAAGAGCTGTCAGAGGTGTCCTGCAATGTATCCTGTTCTCCCGAGGCAGAGCTCAGCTGACAGAGAAACCGGTTTCCTGCTCTGTTAACGATGCTGCCAACGATGCTGCCCTGTTAGAGCCAGCCTTGCCTCTGGCAGGGGATGGCCTGAACATTTGCACTGGTGTAAATACTGACCCGTGGCTTGGTAGTACCCTGACTCGGGAGTGGCTGGGGACTGTCCCACAGACTGCAGTAGTGACCCTGGGCCATAACAGCCCTGTGTAATGGCCTCACCAATGAGGACTTGACCACCTTAAAGGTCTTTTCCAGCCTCAACGAGTCCATAATCATGGGATTCTCCAGCATGTTGTTTCATGAACAAACTAGTCAGGGACCTCTTATGACCCACTTTCAAGAAGACAAAACATACAGGTATCCAGCCAGCAGATTTCCTGGGGTACAGGGAAACGCAGCTGCTGCATGGGTCCTATTTAATGGTCACCTTGCCACAGGAAGCTGTAACTCTCCCCATCCCTCACATCCCTCCTCAGCCACACTGCACGGTGTTGGGAGCCCTGTGCCATACGTTCCCTGTGCATTGAACACAAGGACAGATGCCTCGTCTGGAACGAGGGGTGCCGGGACCGGCGGGACAGCGGGCATGGCACAGCCAACACCTGCCAGAGCAACAGGATGGCTTTGCGGATGTCAGCTGCCTCTTTTTTTTTTATTTAAGGCCTCCAGCAACGGGTCTTTTAAGGAGTAGTTCGAAAGAAAACAATGAAGTGGCTTTGCCAATGTTTACAGAAAGTCACTTTCATGTTGGGACTGGAAAGTACAGGAGGTTGTGTGCGCTCTTCCCTGCCTCCTGGGCACCTCTGCTCTTCCCGCTGGGCTGGAAACAGCGTCTGAAAACGGGAAGGGTTCAGGTTGCCTCCACAACGAAAGTTCCATTGCTCCAAACCTGGTTTTGACCGTTCTAAAAAATAAAATTCCATTTGGAAACTGAAAAAAGATTGACATACAGTTTGGGCATGGGCAGGATAGGGAAGAGGCTTTCTAGAATGGTAAGGGAGCTCTCACAGAAACTGTACTGTGTTTCAAGCTGAAAAATACTGGAGGTTTTAAATAAAAAGTAGTATTTTGGCTAAATGTAATTGTTTCATGGTAATTGAATTTAAACTTATTTTTCCTTCTATTTCAGTTCAGATATCTGAAGGTGTTGGCTAAGAGACCAATGTTGTGCCTCAGCCACTTTTCACCTTTGAGTTTTTATTATTTGCACTCAATTAAGAGTAGAGCTTGAAGTGTCGAGTACAAAATTGGGCACTTTTGAATGTACTAGGGAAAAAGAAACCGGAGTAGCAAGGAACCGTCTCCTCTAAAACAGAGACCACCAGCAGATAAAGGCAGCTCCTGTTGCTGAGCAGTTTGTAACCAGCCTGTTGTGGACTCTGGTGGGATTGAGGGGTGCAGCACACAAAGGCATGCTGGAGATGTTGATCCCAGGGCAAAGAAAAAGAGTTTTCTGCAGACTTTGTTTTCTGCGCCATTCTTCCTTTTCACAGGAAGAACAGCGCAGGTTTCTTTCAGGTAAGAGCTTACCTACAAACCTAACCTTCCTCTTCTTTGCTCATGAGAAAACAATCACCTGTTTGTTTATTGTTTTACAGTTCAAACAGACTCTGATAACGCTGAATTCTTTTGTTGTGAGTGTAAGTGGTAAAAGGGAGTAAGTTACCATATGCACATTCCTGATTACATTTATAAATTCATATGGTTCAATGACAGGTTGGGTTTTTTTCTGAGTTAATAAAGAGGAGTGGACAAATAAAATCTTTTGACTTGAGTCAGAACTACCTGAAAATATTTTCTGAGGTATTTATTTCAAAATCAATTACCTTAAAAAAATTCACAAAATTACTTTCTTCCTAAATAGAGTTCACAACATCTGGAAAAGAAAGAGTATTTGGTCAGCTTCTTTACATAAAGGCTTTTGCTATATGATCTATATATGCGCTGAAAATTTGAAAAAAAGCTTTAAAATAAACATGCCTTTTGGAAATATCTCTGTGCTGGAACATAAGACCACAAATACAGGACCATGAAAATATACATTAATTTGTTATCACTTTGCTGTTTACTTTTTCTTTTGTAATATTTAAAAACATTGGTTGCTGCTGATTTTTTTCCTATTGCCACAGTTGCCCTTTTGAAATGTCTTAAACACTTTGCTGAGTGTTTTACAAAGAGAGAAACACCATTATCCACGAAATTAAAAGCAGAAAAGAGAAAATGACAGCCCCAGTGAGTAGCCCAGTGCCCTGCAGAAATCCACTGCCCTCCTCTGGCGTGGGCCCAGGACTCCCGGCGCTCCCGGTGTCTGCTCACTGGAGCGGCACTTCCCAGTGCTCCCAGTCTTCCCTGCCGAAAGAAACCACAAGCCTCACTTAGAGTTGTGGACAGATACAGTGTTTATTCCTTTATTCTTCATTTATTATTAATTTAAAAGCCTTGTGTATAGTCCTGTTCATAAAAGCAACTTATTTAGTAGCCCACAGCAAGTTTGGCTTCAGATAAAATGGGGTTAAACCAGGCTATTTTCCAAATGCCTCACTTTCAGTTTGACTTGTCTTCATTTTCTTCCCTGCTCAACCACTCCATCAGCCAACTGCTACTACATTCTGCTTTGGCCTCCAGAGAATTAGCAGTCCTGACTCCCAGCAGGTTGTCAGAAAGCCTGAGAGAAAAAATCCCACAAAATCTGGCACAAAAATGAGATGTTATTTCTAATTGTCTTTTTCACTTTTACTTTTCCTCTCCAGCCCTTCGAGGCTGCCCTCTTCCCATCCTCCAGTTTCCTTTTCCACCCCTGTGCTTGGCAGGGATCCCTGCTCCATTCTGCTGTTTCAATAGCTGCAGCTCTACAAAACTTCTCGCTTTCCCCCCACCCTCGGCAGTAGGAAAGCGGCGTTGGCTGCTGCTCACCAGGGAAAATGCCACCTCACACAAAACTGCCCTCATGCCACGCTGGGCACGTCACCCGCCTCAGCTCACGGCCTCATCGCGTGCCACTGCATGAGCTCTTACTGTGGTATTTTGTCATGGGCTGTCTGTTCAAGCCTAAATGACTGAAATGTGGGGACAGAAGACTGTGCAGGGCACGTCCTCATAGCTGCATCCATACTGCACGGCAGCTGTGCCAGAGCCACGCTCAGGAAGCGACAGCGGCTGCTCAGGAAGGGTCCGTGCCCGCGGGGTGGGCACCATCACCCGCCCTGCGGCGTATGGCTGTACCTGGGGCTGTCTGCGCCACCCTAGCTACTTTCACAACCTAATGGCTTCCCCATGGTCCGAAGTGCATCCACGCTCCAGCTGCCACGAGCTTTCCCTCTGGAACCCACAAAAAGTCATCCCTGTCACCCCCATGGGCTGCTCCGATGGCTCGTGGCTCCCCGCCAGCCCCTGCGGGGAGCCCACCACGGCTGAGCCGGGCCATCCGAGGGCATTGCACCGGGAGCAGGGGCACCTCATGGCCCAGGGGCGCCCGAGTTGCTGCGCTCGTCCGTCTGATGCCAGCACGGGCACCGCACGGCCGTGTCCCCCAGGGCACCGAGTACCCCCGATCCGCTCCCTGCCACCCGCGCTGTGCCCTCGGTGCTTCCCCTCGGAGAGGCCGAGCAGGGCAGCGCTTATGGCGGCTGTGCCCGGCCCTGGGCCGGTGCTCCGGCCCCGCGGGGCCCCCGAACCCCAACACCGGCACCTTCCCGGGACCCGCGGGACCGCGCCCGGCCCCGCCGCCACGGGGCGCTCTGGGGCGCCCTCGGGACGCACCCGGGGCCCGGGGAGAGCGGCCGTGGGTGTGCCCGGGGGGCGTGACTCCGGGCGGGGACAGGCGGTGGGTGTGTCCGGGGCGCGGCTATGGGTGTGTCCGGAGGCGTGGCCGGGCCGTAGGCGGTGCTGCCGCGGGACTCGCGGTGCGGCCGCCGGCGGAGCAGGAAATGGAGGCGTGAGCGGGCGGAGCGGCCGGGGCTCCGCGCCCAGCGCTGACCGCGGGCTCGCCGCCGCCGCCGCCCTCCCGCACCGCCCCGGCCCGCCCCCGCCGCGGGGCCGGCATGTGAGGCTGCCCGGCGGCGGCGCCTCCCTGCGCGGCTGGGCCGGCGCGGCCCCCGCACCGCTGCGCGCCGCCCGCGGGAGGGGAGCCCCGGCGCGGCCCCCGGAGCGCAGCGCGGCGGTGCATGGGGCGGCGCGGCCGGCGGTGCGGACCATGCCGCGGAAGGAGCTGCCGCTGCCCGAGGGCTGGGAGGAGGCGCGGGACTACGACGGGAAGGTGTATTACATCGACCACGGCAGCCGCACCACCAGCTGGGTCGACCCCCGCGACAGGTGGGCGGCGGCGGGGCGGGCGGGGACCCCGCGGTCCCGGTGTGCGCGGAGAGCCCGGCGCGGCTCCCCGTGAGCCCGGCCGGTACCTGCTGCCATCCCCCAGCTCCGCTCGGGCTCCGCGGCACGGGAGGGCAGGGCGGGACGGCGGTGGCGTTACCTGCGGGCCTGGCCGGGCAGTGGCGCCTGCCGGCTGCACGGGAGGGGAGGGGAGAGATGGAGGGGGCTCAGCGAGTTGTGTTATTGCAGTTGTGGTCTCTCTCCTTGGCCGGCCCCAGCCGTGCTGCGGACTCGCAGCGCACGCTGCTCCGCCGCTGCGGTCGGCGCGGCCATGCGGCCCTGGCGGGGCTGGGAGCCCGCCCGGGGCACGCCGGAGGAGCGGCGGTGGCTCGGAGCGGTGCGGAGGGACAAGGTGGGGTCGCAGAGGTGTCGGCGGGCCCTGCCCTGCATCGGGGCCCATCTCTGCGAGCAGCTGCGTGGCCTTATCGAGCTTGGCCATCGCGGAGGTCACTGACTTCAGGGTGTGTCTCTGATCGCCCCTCTTTGCCGCCTTCTTCCCTGCGGTATCCCCTTGCTCCTACTTGCTCTGAGTAGTTCTTTTCCTGCATCGCTCACTTTAAAAAAGTAAGATAAACAGAAAACAGGGTGCTGCTCAAGACGAGGTCGTTTTCCAAGCAACACTCTGTCCTAGCATGTTGTAGTTCCATGCTTGAGGCAGTCATGGTGAGCCAGAGCACGGGAGCTCTAACATGCAGGAAGCTCAATTACTGGATCACAGTTGAAATCAGAAGTTTTTAAATTTCTTGTTTAATGCTTTTTTAGCTGAAGTTGCCAGAAACAGGAACTGGAAAATCCATCCTAGTGAGTTGGAAATGCCAACCATCTGAACTATGCAGTTTGTCATTGATAAATTTCACACGCTTCCCCATCTGACAGTGAGTGTTTGCCTTGTTATGGGGCAGAAAGTGCGATTTCTGAATTTGTGTTCCTTTCTTCCCCTTGCTTCAGTGATCAGCTCCTTGAAGGGGCTTCCATTCTTGGTGGGATGTCAGGACTTTGCCTTCGCTCCGTTTGCTTAGATGGATTTTTCGTTAAGCATGGAAGTGAATGATTGTCCAGTTTTACAAGATTTCAAGGAGTGTTCTGCATTCCAGGAATAATCCTTGTGTGTACTATACACAAATGTAACCTGCTGCCAGCCAGGGAACTTGTCTTGGGGTTCAGTTTTAGGAATGTGGTTGAGAAGGGACAGTAACAGTTTTGTTCCAAGGTGTTTCTTTAACCTTCGTAAAAGCTGATGGAAGCTTAAATTAGGAATGCTTTCCTGGCATCCTTATTTTGTTCAGAGAATGAAGACATGTGAGAAATCTAATAGGCCTAATGCAGGCTTATAAAAATTCCTGTATGTCCTTGGTTAGTGATTCAAGAGTGACAGAAATGACTAAATGGGTGCCTTATTTAGCCGTGTGTGCTGAGCTGTCGCAGAATCATTACCTGCTCACCACTGATAGAGAATAATCAAACACATACTGATAACTTCTATCACATGACACTTGTTGTACACATAAAAATACACTTGAATACACGTGGCCCTGACGAGCTTTGCATCCGAGTCATCTTCCAGTAGTGCTGCCAAGGAAACAGCCTGCATTGGACACTGCCCCTGAAGATCTGCAAGGTTTTGAAGATTTTATTGGCCCACAGTAGAACCACTATGCGACACAACACTTGCCCATCATCTGGTGGACCATGAGCTTTTATAGGTTGAAATTCTCCTTTGCTATACAGGAAAGAAGTTTCTCTTCCAAGTAATTACCACTTGCAGTGAAAACCAGGGGATGGGAGATTTCTGAGCAGCTCAGGTCATAAGATGTCTGCTCCGTGCAGGGGAGTGAACTTGGATTTACACACTGAGCACTGAACTTTATCACTGTATTTTAAGTTTAAATGTTTGAAAGCATAGCCTTTTACAAGTCGTATTTAATATTGCTGCAGCTGAGATGTTTGTTTGTGAATTTGCTATAGTGCTCTGGGTGCTGTGCTTACACATTCTGTCTGTAACCCAGCAAAAAGCAATAGATATTGGGTAACATGGCTGTAGAAATGCAAGTTTGAGAAATGTGGAGGAGATGGGTGTGTTAGGGCTCACTCTGAACCCAGTGTCAGTGGGGACCTTTGTAAATCTGATCAGTTTATTCAGCAGGTAGCAACTGGTAATGAAAGAACACAGGTTTTTAAACCTTCCCTAAATCTTTCATTCTAGCTTAATTTAGTGGAAATTAACATGAGCAGGGGGGATACATACCATCTAGCTTCAGGGCCTGGGCCATCCCATTGTTTGTGACAGCAGGTTTGTAGTCCTGCTGAGGCTGGTTTAACAGGCTGCCAGGGAAGTAGACCTGGCTGTGGGATCTGCAGCAGGAAAGGGGAGGAAGGGGGTGAAAGCTGGAACCTCAGCTGGCCTTGGGCTGTAAAATCAAAAGCTGGGCTGGTGCTTTTCCACTCCAGTCCTGCTGATGGGCTGTTGGTGAGAGGGGCTGTTAGGCTTTGCTGGGAAGAGGTCGCTGGCACCTGGTGGCATCTCAGTGTCCTGTAGAGCTGACCTGAGCGATGCTCAGGTGCCTGGAATCTTGGTTGGAGCAACTGCATGTCAGAGCACTTTTACCTCCTGCCTTTTAAGACTCAGGGCAGTCTTGGGAAACCTGTGGATGTTGGAGCATTTTGGGAAATCATCTAAGATTAAATAATCTGAAGAATTTTGTGATTTAACTGTTGCTGTCCCTGTGGTGTGGTGTAACAGAAAAGAATCAAGGTAATTCATATTACAGGAATTTCAGGTTAAAAAGCTCTAAGGCAATTCTTCTGAACAGGTGGGGGAAAAACCAAAACCCTGCTGTGTTTTCCCTTTTGAAAGAGGAAGCTCACATAGCTGACTTTTTTTTGTAGATCTGTTTGAAATTAGATAATTCAGGAATTGAGTACAGTGTGATGGGAAATCAAACCTTGTTGAGCTGGGGGAGAAAATTTGTCATTCTTAGTTTTAAAGCTAAGCACAGCCTTTCAGGTCTGCACCAGTACATACCAATTGGTAAATCATGCCAGAGAGCTGTGTCAGTTGCTTTCTTAACACGGAGGGTGCATCTGCTCTGGAAGCTGCTGTGCTGGTGGCCAAAGAGAAAATACCAGTGGTATCTCAAGACTTTAGCACCAGCTACTGCCTGTTCTTAAGCATCAGCATGAGCATCACTTGAACAACAGAGTGCCCTGAGTGAGATTTCAGCTTTCATCAGAAGTGAGGATTAGAGATGGGAATCTCAGTTCCAGTGCTGTGCTGCCCTTGGGCTCTTTGCGCTAGGTTTAGGTGAACTTCTATTCTCCTTCAGACTGTAAGTAAGTATCCTCTTGTAAGAGGATAAAATTTTTTACTTCTCCTTGTCATTCAACACAGAAACTTCAGGATGCACTGAAAATTTGGTGATGCCTGATAATGTCCCACTCTTGAATATTTGTGTTGTACTCTCCTACTGGCCTGATGGTGTAAGTGGCTTTTTCTAGGTTATTTTAAATGGAGCTGACTGAACTTCTCATTTCACTTCTATCACTGGACTCCTGCTGAGAATGAAAGCTATTGAAATAGGAGCAATTGTAGCTTAAATTTGGTGAAGTTACTAAACAGCATCAGATATTTTCAGTTTTGGGAGGCAGCAGTGCGTTAGCTGACAGCCCTTCATTTCTTTGAAGGCTCTTGTTGCTATAAAGGGCTGGGAGATTTTCGTTAAATGAAAGCCCAGATTCTGCATTTGGTACATAAATTCCCTTCCTACTCCACATGGAGGTTTTTGCAGTCTGCACCTCCAAAGCAGAGCTTTGGTGGAGAGATTTGCCAAGGTTGAGGGCCAATGCATGTGGCATCATGTGTATTTAAAATAGTTAGGACCACCTATTTACTCAGGAAGATTCAGCTTTGCTGAGCCCAAGGATTTTAGTGGAGAAAAGTCAGGTATATCATAGAGAGAGCACCATCATCTAGCCATGCCCTTCTAGGCTTTATGTGAAATGCTGCAGAGTATTGTCTCCTCTGCATCATTCTGATCTTTAAACTTTTCATCCCCAGTCTGCTCTGCACACTTGGTCTACAAACTGCCTTTATTAAAGATTTAGAAATGTCAGCATTGTGCTAAAATTTCCTGTGTAACTGTCTACTCCTTGGATTACTTGCTTAAATGTAGAATAACTTTAATGACTGGAATAAAGCTGCTATAGCCAACTTAAATGTGAGAATCCTTCAAAATAAAAGGGCTGAAAGAAGGGAGGGCAATGAAAGGCAGCAGGAACAAAAGGCACTGTGCTCTTCTGTAGATGAAAATCAGTAAGCATAAGGAGAAGAGAGAAAAATTCTCCAAGATAGAAAAACCAGGGGAGAGAAATGCTCTTTCATCAGTGCCAACAGCATAGGTCATGCAGCTGAAGGCTGCTAGTTTGATGCCTGTTGTTGCCTTTCTTTGCTGATATCTAGCTAAGCACCCTGTCATATATATGTGAATCTGCTGCTTTCTCATGTTTGCATTCCCCAAAATAGCTGACTGCTTTATAAGGAGCAGGCAGCTCAGTGTGTGCCCATAGAAACTGCTGATGACCATTTTGCACAAGTACAGAAGTGAGTGACAAAAACTCGGTCTTCAAAGTCATCCAAATGCCATCCCTGGGAGCAGGTGTCCTAATGTGTAGGATTTGTGCTGTTCTTACTTTTTTCCATAGTCATTGGTTTATGTAGGTGCTAATATAGAGGGAGACAAGGACAGCAAGTAAGATTATTGTGATATTTGAAGTTATTTTAATTTATTAGTACCAAGAGTTAGGTCAGGATGCACCTGCAGCTGGGAAAAGTGAGTTGGAGCTGAAATCCATCACATCGCTGCAGTTATAAAAAAACAGACTTTATTATTTTGGGGGGTTTTTTGGTTGACTTTTTTTCCCCTGAACTGCCCAGACAAGCCAGTTTAGGTTGTCTTGGATGCTTTGGAGACTACAGGGACTAGCTTCAGAGCCAGTGTGCGTCCTCAGTTGTGTAAGCTCACCTCACACTGGGGAGGGAACTGGAAACAACAGGCGTGATGGTTTTTAACAAGGCCATCACTGCTAAACGTGTGGTATGCACACGTGTATAGAGACAGAGGATGTTGGTAATGGCTTTAGAATGACAAAAAGCATTATTTTATCTTCCCTGTGGAACATGAGAAAAAAAAAGAGAAATGTGAGGCTTTGTTCGGCTCAGCAGCTTTTTAATGCATCTTGGGGAATTCTGATCTTAAAAGATCAGAAAGGCTTTTGAAGAAATCTTCATAAATCACATTGTTTAGAAATATGTAGGTTGAGCTTCATCTTCTGCTCTGGCAAGGTCATCTTGCTCACAAGTTCACTCCTTTAATTTAGCCTCAAAAACTGACAGCATGTAAAGTTAGTGACATTGCCAGTGACTGGAAACTTATTTGGCAATGGAATCAATATGTAGGTCATATATTTTCATATCAGAGTAGTTATCTTGATCTCCATCCAGTGGAATGGCAGGAAATTGGCCAGTAAATTCCAGAAGATGTGGTATGACAGGGGAGAGGTGGCTGCAGTGCTGGGCACCTGGGGCAGGTGCTTGGTGCTGTTGCTGTTGGGACACCTTAAGCTGCTGCTGCCAGGGTAAAACTCTGTATCAGTGCAGGGAGTGAGGTCTGCAAGCTGGTCTGGCTGAAAAATGTCATTTTGCTGTCTTGGTTCATTTTACAGAAACAGTTGATCCAGGTTGTGCATACTTGTGCAGAAGCTTGTGGTGGCACAGCTGGGGCTGAGCTGGGAGGCTTGGAGCAGTGGGAGTGGGGCTGGCTCTGGTGGCAACCCAGGAATGCTGCTGAGGGTGCACTTGTGAAACTGTCCCCAGGCACTTGACCTGGTCGGGCTCTCTGCCAGCCCAGCTGAGGAGGTGTTCCCAGGTGCTTAGCTCTGCCCCATGACTGCTGATCAAGTTTTACAGGAAGAATGGATTTTCACTTGCTGGAGCCTGTGTGAAACAAGCAATGAGGCAGAGCATCTCCTAAAGATACTCTTCACAGGGCAGCTTCATAGCTAGCACAGTTATGGGAAGATGAGTTTGCAGCAAAATTTTCCATGTCTGAGTTTGATTTAAATTCCTTTGGATTGTGCCAGAAAATTTACTGGAAGACATGGGAAGATTTGCCCAAAGGAGTTTAATGAAATAACTTGTACGTAAAGAAGTGATGTTTGCTAGGTGGCTCGGGGGGGTCCTGTCACTGAGTCACCACTCCACCTTTTGGGACTGGCTCTAATCTCAGTTGCTGGAGGAGTCTATTAGTAAATGATTGCTGTTGTGTGCTCCTGGAGGTGGCTGCAGGCTGCCAGGGCTGTCCTTGCTCTGTGCTCAGCGTTCCGAGCAGCGTCACTGCCCCACAGCGTGTTCCTGCATGCGTCACGGGCACTGCTGAGCTCACGTCTGACACGAGGGAAATGTCCTGGGCTGGGCTTGACACTCGGTTGTGTTGTATGGGACACCTTCAGGTCTTTCTCAGGGAGAGACCATACAGCTGGCTTGGAAAAGCCTTGCTGATCTCTCTATGCTGGGGCTGCCTGAACCTGGCAGCCTTGAGTGCTGCACCAGCAGGGCAAGTGTTAGCTGGAATAATTAATCAATAAAGAGGGGTGGCAGCAGCTTGGCAGAGTCAGGTGGAGGTATGTAGACTAGTGCTACTGCCTACACCTGTAGGAGAGCTATGCAGATTGACCACTTCCTTGGAGAGAAGTACTTCTTATGGTGGCTGGTTGCCATCCATGAGACCTGTTTAGTAAGGTTACGTGCTTTGCTTGTGGTAATGAGGACTTGGCTTTATTTGAGCAGTTTAAGCTCAGTTCTTGTTCACAGAGCCTAAGGTTACTGCTCCCTCCTCCCTTTAAAGCTACGTGCATAGATAATTGGCTGAACAAACAGAGGGCAAAACTGCTCCCTGCAGAAAAATAACTGCTTTTCACTGCCACTCATTCAGTGAAGTGGCATCTGGAAGACTCTCCAGATAGTCACAGGAGGTTTGGTGTGTAATAGGGAGATGCAAAGAAGCCAAATCCTACAGCTGTCAGTGTTCTCTGGTTTTTTCATGCTCTTGGATGGGTTCTCCTGGCTTGGTTTGTTCTCAGTTTGTGCTGATACTTACGGCTTCCACCCCAGCCACGATGTTCTGCAGCATAAGTACCCAACACATTTGAAAAACAGATGAATTGCTTTCTCAATCTCATAGAGGTGCTGTAGGGATTAATTAGTTCTCAAAAAGTGCTTTCTGGCTGAGATGTCAAACTGATGTTTCAGGACTAATGGTATTGTTTAGTGAAACTGTTCAGTTCTCCTCAAATGCCTAATTACTATTTTAGAAGAATGTACTCTATGGAGGGAGCTTTATTGATTTAAAGCACGCAATAAACAGTATTGATTTGCAAAAGGCAGTCATTCATATCTGCTCTGTGCGGAGTTGAGATGTAAGGTGGTCACACAGCTACTTTGAACCGAAATGTAAGTGAAACTGTTGCTTAAATGACCCTGCAACATCTTGCAGATTTCTCATATGTGACTTTCAACTGCCTTAATAGCCTTGTACTCAGTACAAGGGCAGTCCCCTGCCAAGGAGAAGGCTCTCTGCTATTTCATCCTTCACAACAGGATCCACATCCACAGGGAGGATGGCCTGCAGAGGAACACCAGTGGGTAAAATAACCTTCTGGACCCTTCAAGCAGCACAGGAAAATGTAGGTAACCCCATAATTGTCCTGTGAAGCCGTACTGTGGATAATTTTGCTTGTGCTAGGCATAGCTTTGGATATGATGAGCCAGCTGAGCCTCTGCAGCTGCTAGAAGACATGCTGGTGGCATAGCTGCACAGGCTATCCCCTTGGCCATGCAGCCTCCAGACTATCCAGTGCATGAATCCCATGGGACATCCTTTGAGGGGCTCAAGCAGGCTGGCTCCATGGCTTGGCAGCAGAAACCTGTTACAGCACGGCACCTGACCCCTGAGTGAACAGAAGGAGTCATCTCCTGACATCTTCATCCTGGACACTTGCTCCATTGTTGGACTGTTTGAAACACTGAGTATATATTTGAGCTGCTTATCCAAATTATCTCAAAGGGGATTTGGGTGGGGATGATAATGGAGAGTATTTGGCTGTCACATGTGATGCAGCTCTGCAAATTATCCAGCCTGTTTCCTATGAGGTATCTCAGTCTGGTGGCCTGTCTTGGGTGGTGCTGGGTATTTTTAGAAAAAATTGTAAGACTTAAATTAGGATGACCTATACTGTATGTAATTCCAGGTGAGCTTTTCATACTGATTGTGTCTTTAAAAAAAAATAAATATTCTTAGCATGAATAATATTTGGTATTGCAGAGTTTTGGCATAGTTAAACTTGAAATTAAATCATCACTTTGAACAGGCTTTTTTGTTGGTGCATGGATGTGGTGATGCTCAGGTGTATTTGATTAGTGGTATGTTAACCCTGCAAAGAGTAAGGAGGTTAAACTCTCCTGTTCAGTATATTATTCAACATTGCTCAACATGTGGTCTCTCTCCCCTTCAGCTGTCAGTTGACCCACTTGTTTAGATTTTTCTGAAATTCCTTGAAGTCGTCTCCACATCCAGCTAACCTAAATAGCTTGTCAGCCAGCAAGGCAGTAAGCCAGGTTTGCTATTTGTCTCTTCTTATGTCACTGGTAAGGATTTCACACCACAAGGTCTAAGCATCAGAGTTAACACAAGTTATTGCCTCAATGGGACTGTTTAATTCTTGTACGGACACATGCATAGAAGGCTTTAGGCTGTTTGACAGCTAGTTCTCAAAATGGTTTTCAGTATTCTAGACCTAGGCCGATATGTCTGGCAAAGAAATCTCTTTGCAGTCCTCAGTGAGTATTATTCTGTCTTATTTTAAGCTGTGTGTGCAGGGAAGTGAAACGTCATGGCTGCTGCCATGTGCCATGGTTTTCTGTGGCACTAAAGTTTTGTAAGATATCTTAGACTTAACTTTTCTATGTTTTGCTTTTTAAATTTGGATGTGAAAACTCAGCTGAGTTGGTCTATAATTCTGAATAAAGGCAGATACACTGCCATCTGTTAATTACTCATAGACTGCTGTGTGGCAGCCATGGTGAGTTTCTCATACGACTGGCTTACTAATGTTTCAGTTTAGAAGGTATCTGCCATCATCTGCCTGATGCTAATGAAAGCATAACCTAAATGTGAAAACTTTCTTAAAACACATCTTGTTTGCTTGTCTTATATTCCTTGGGCAGTACTCCTCACTTCCTTTTTAAGATGTCTTTTCAGGAGGAGATTGTGTGGATGGAAGGGGAGAGGTGCATGGCAGGAGCCTGGTGTGGTCATTTGCAAAAGGGTTGCATGGATAAAAATCTTAGTTTGCAAAGACAAATTTGCAACTGGTCACACAGAGTCCTCCACTCAGGCTTGTTTTCACACATCTTTTGTAAATGCCACTCTTATCCCTAAAGCAAATGTTCTGTGTTGAATTTTCTCATCTTTATTCTCTATTTGTCCAGTAGTCTGTAGCTAATACCCCAGAGTGCTTCCTGGTTTCTTTTCTATCTGCTCCCCAGATGCAGGCTCCTGCAGGTTTGGATGGTAGCTCTGACAAGTCGTGTTGCATCTTCAGTAGCTTGGCCGGGCTGGGGCTCCTTTCCAGTGGGGTTTGAGTCAGGTGCTGTGATTGTTCTTCCTTCCTGTTGGGAGAAGATCCCTCGACTGGTGGAGGAATACATGCCTGCAGCTGAGCACGCTGCAGTTCACAGCCTGGTCTAGACCTGCCTGTTTGGGGCTGGCAGGATTTGGTCTTGTGTCAGACAGTGTCCCATCGTGTGTCCGTGGCTGCTGTTAGAGGCCCAGGCAGCAAGATGGGCATGGAGACTGCTCTGGTTTTCTGAACAGAGCCAGGTGGCACCCGGTCCTTGAAAGAAGGTGGCATTTGGTGCAGTTGGCTCCTGCGTGTTGGGGTTTTGCCGTGGGTAGTAACAAAAATGAGAACAGCCCAAGTGGTTGTTCACACCCATAAACCTTCTGCTTGGAAATTTGCTTGTGGCACTTGCTTCTGATGGTGTGGCATGTTGGTAAGTGTTCCTTTGCAGTCAGATTTAATGCAGAACAGGTTTGCAGTGAAATAACCGAAGTTTAATGATTTTAACAATGCCCATTAAAGGCTTTATTGTTTGAATTACTTGTCTGGAGTAGTTGGGCAGCTGCGTGGCAACAACTCTCTGAATGACAGTACTGTCTCTTACCTCTTTTTGTTGAACACAGGCTGAAATGCTGTGTTGGTCCAGCTGCTTTGTGACCAGCCTAGATGCCTGTTCAAAGGTGTAGGAAATAATGGAGTTATGTCAGTATGAATTAGGGATTTCACAACAACGGTTTTATTATTTATGTTGTATTCTCCATCTTTATGGAGGGTTTATTCCCCCCTAGCTAGTGTCTTTGCAGTCAAAGGCAAGCTGTTGGCCTGTCATTTTATACCTCTATGCTCCCAGCTCTGGTGCACTCCTTTTTCCAGTGATTGTTTCTTCAACTTTTTCTCTCCCAAGCTGTATAACACTATTGCTTATTTCCCTTATGGCCATGTTTACGGGGTCTTTAAAGCCTTTTATAAGGAAGCACTTTGCCTGATGGGAGAAGGAGGTTTATGGGGTTAAAAAAAAAAAAGAGGCAAGAAATACGCTGTAGGTAATAGATTCCAAAAATGCAAATTTGTTTAAGCAACTTCTTAAAAAGAAGGGAGGGAGGAAAGAACTGAAGATTAAAACCTGTGTTTATATACATGTAGAAGCTGGAGGCAAAGCAATCCATTCATAAATATACAATAGGATTTATGTCACGGCGAGAAGTGCTACATGCATATTCATGTGTAATTTGCAAATCCTTTGGTGATTAAATACTTTACTCCAAGCTCAAGAACTAAATAACCTTCTTGTTGAAATGAGATGTCCAAAGGCTCTAATGCTTCTCCAGTGGAGGGGAAAGGCTGGGTGGTGTAATAGATCTGATACTTTAATTTTGACTCTATTAAAAGATTTTTGGTGTGCTTTGGGCTTTATTTTATTAGTATAATCAGGAAGTTTTGAACAAAGCATGAAGCAGAGAATTGCAAGAAGTATTGTAAAGCCTGTCGTGGTAAGAAAAGCAAATAGGCTTAGGAACTTGTTAGGATGTTTTTCTCAACTGATTTTAATGTCAAATACCTTTATCTAAACTTTCATATCCCACAGGTAAGTAAAGAATCAAACTAGTAACAGCCAAAGTATATAGTTTCTAACATCATGAATGGGGAAAAATACTGCTGTAAATAACTGTTTCCTGCACCTTGTGTTGCAGCCGATGAGAGCTCAGGGACGGTGCTGTGTTCCTGGGTAGGGTGTGGTGATGCGACTGGTTTATCTTGCCTGTCAGTCATCGCACTAAATGATAGTCTGCAAATGGGATGGCAACTGCCAGGCATCTTGCTGTGAGCAAACAGAGCTCAGCCTGTGCCTCTAACACCACTGTGATAAGATAAGGTTGGGACTTGTGCGATTCTGTGCTCTGTGCCTGCCCTCACCTTCCTCGGGATCCGAGGCAGCCCCATGTCCCCTCTACAGCCACCAGCTGCTCTGCTTGTGCAGCAGAGTGGTGGCCACATAGCGCTGGACCTCTGTGGTGGCTGGTGTTTGTGTATTGCTTTGGGCAATCACTAATGAACCAGAGCTGTTCTCAGTTCTTAAAACTGGACCTAAGCCTGTTCAGTTCCATCTAGGTAAATTCCCTGTATACCCTTTGGGGGAAGCTGTGGTTTATTCTTGTATCTGGACCATCACAAAGTGTTTCTTGCTGTCCTCTCTTGGTGTTCCTGATGGCTCATTTTGGAATTGCTCCTTTTGGTAGCTTTATGAGCTCTTTATCCTTTGTGCCCAGTTTTGTGTTGGGAGAATATAAAGTACATCAATGCTGGATGGGAGAAGCCAGCAGAGTTCTTGTGTTCTTTCTTCCCCACTGAGGTTAGTCCCTCGTTGAAAATTGTGTTGTCTGATTTAGTTTCCCTGCTCCTGTTCTGTAACAGCCCACCTGCGGGATGCTTTGATTGAGCTGAACAAGAAGACAGAGCAATGCACTCAACTCACTAAGGACTGTATATGCATTTTTCTGGCTGGCACAAGTGTAGCAAATTGCCCTTTTAGTCCTGTTTACTTGTTTTTCTCATTCAGTCACAGGTAGTTTCTGCTCCTTGGTGATCAGAGAAGAGCCCTGGATCCCCTGTTGCTGTCTTGTGCTGTGATCAGGGGGCATGTGGCAGAGGCACCGTCCCTTCTGTGCCTGGGGGCTCTGCTGTACAAAGCTGTACTTCAGCTGATTTGAAATAGTGTTTCCAGGTAACTCTGAAAAGCTGTTGCTTTTACAATGAGCAGGGAGAATTTGTATCCTCTGCCATGTCAGAGCAGCAGTGTGTCTAAGCTGGTGGCTGGTCACATAAGGGTGTGAAGATGTAGCCCTGAATACTTGAAGAACATGAATGGCTGTAGTTCTGTAGAAAGCACAAAACTGAGCTAAACAAACCCGGTTCTCCTTAAGCTAACTCCAGAGTTGGTGATTTCTTGGCTTCATAGGGTGAACACTTCACCCATCAAGCAGTTCAGATGCACACAGGGGAATGGCTGGTGTGAGGTGTGTGTTTCTGATTACTGTGACCAGATGTATGAGCTGGTTTTATTTCAGTATTTTTTCTTATATGTTGATGAGGAAAGCTAGAAGAGATAAAATTATTAACAAATCCCATGTTTTAAATGAGTGCTGTTCAGGTAGAGGCTGGGTGGGAGGTGAATTTGATTCCCCCCCCTGTTTTAGTAACCATAAGTGGTTGCCTCTGGATCGATCTCAGAAGGGTGCAGTGAACCATTGCTTACAGTACTGTAACCACTTGTAATTTTGCTGGTGAAAGAAGTAAAAATCTTTGCCCTAGAGGTTGGTTCTGGCTGTGGGATTGAGCACAAGCCCCACTGGCAGGGCTGGAGCAGTGAGGAGTGACTGAGCCATCCTGCTGTGGGAGGTGGCCATTCCTTTAGCCCAGGTGCCCATCTGACTCCTCACTTGAGTTTGCTGGCATGCAGAAAACTGCTCCCTCTCTTTCTGGACACAGTTTCTGCTGCTGCAGTAAGCTGGAACAGCCCAAGGACTCTCTGGCAGCAGCAGCATGTTGGGGTGGGAGTGACCTTCCTACCAAGCATGGTTCCCCTGGAAAGTCGTGGCTCACTCCTGAGCTGCTGTCAGTGCAGTTGTGCTGTGCTTGCCTGGCAGCATGGCTGGTGAGTGTGGGTTCAGCCAGGCAGCTGTGTCACTTGTAGTTTGTCTTTCAAAGCAGACAGCTTAAATATCAGATTGATGCTTTCTCAGTGCTGCACTGTGGGCTGTAATTCCATCTGCTGCGACACGATGAAGGTGACACCTGGAAAGGTATGTGCTGCTTTCTGGATGTCCTCCCTGTATCTGCTGCATTGCATGGAGGCACCATTTTACCTGCTTGTTGGCCTTGCTCAGCATGTGGTTGCTTGGGAGCCTAGCAAAACACTCAATATTTTCTCTGAAGTGCTGCTAGAATTTCAATGTCACGTTTCATTCATCCTGAGCACTGCCGTTTCTGCAGTACCACCGCCCTTTGTCTTCACTGCTTTGGAACAGTAGAAGCATCTGTTTATGCCATTGATTTGGCAGTTATTAGAAGGACATTGAATAAAGGACAATTATTAGTGAGAAGGAGGAGTGTTCAAATACCTCTGCCCTTAAGGTCTGTGTTTTTAATAGTTCTGCAGATTCATCACTGATTTTGGAACTTGATAGCAAGTTGGCTCTCTGGATCAGTCTCTAGATTAGATTAAAGTTACTAGACAACGTAAGGGCAGTACTTCGTCAGAGAATTTCAGCTTGGTCTTTGCAGGTGAGCTGAACTGTGGATAATGATTTATTTAGCTGAGCTGGTGGCAGCAAGTTAATATACACGTTGTGAATTCTGCATTGGCGGTGCAGATCAGCGTGTGGGCAGAAATGAATAAAAAGGGTAACATGGTGACACTGCTGAAAAAAAAAATTCCTGGCATGGGGGTTGCATTTCATTCAGGTGCTGATGGTGAAGCAGTACTGAGTTAAGCAGCAAATTTCAAACCTGTAAGCTCTCATGATGGCTTGCTTAATAGCAGGTGTACGGTACTGTAAGGCACAGTGTCAGATCCATTAACCACAGTTTTGACGTAAGGATGAAAATGAATAGCTGAGATATTTTAGGTAATTGCCTTGAGCAACAGTGATGGTTGTATTGGAGCAGCTTCAGTGAGTTATAAACAAGCTTCAGCTGAGGCCAGATCAAGCAACTGATGACTTGCACAGTGCCTGGTGTGGTTTGCCTGAAGAGCAGCACACATGGTGTGTGCAGGCTGTACTCCTGAATTCCTAGTTTTCTGTACCCACAGAGGAGTGGGTGTTCAGATAACACTTTCCACCTCCCCAGCTGCTTTAGTTTTACCTCAAGTGTCTTGCAACAAATACTGGTTTTGACTGAGGGAGACTGACTCATTCAGCTGCTTCTTATCCCTTGGCATATATAAAGGCTACAAAACTTGGTAGTGATGGAGAAAAAGTGTTACTGAGGGATCTTGGCAAGAAATACTACTTTACACTGTCTGAAAAAAAAAATCCCCAGCTTCTTCCTTTTTTCACTTCGATGGAAGAAGGGAAAGCACAACTGAGGTAAGCTGGACAGGAATGTCTTTCTAACAATGTGAGCTATAAAAAAATTGGATTATGCATAGAGGAGACTAGCTTTGAAGTAGCTTGTTTTGCAGAACCTTGCTTTCTAAATTTTAGGGGAAGGTGCTGGCGGCCTGGGGCATTCTAGGCCCCCAAGAAAATCTCAGGAGTAAAATGTCTTGTGCCTTAAGGCACCTGCAGATCCTGCAACTTGTTTTCCAGGCTGCTTTACAAAGAGGGCTTTATTTTGTGGGGAGAGAATAGGTGTAGCTCACCATCTTCTTTTCCTGACTACATCCCATGCATTGAAAACTGAGAGAAGGAAAATACCTTGTTACAGATGAACAGGAGCTGGGGTTTGATATGGCACAACACAAAGAAATGTGATTTTCCTACTGTGCTAGGTTTGTGTGGCCTCTACAAGATTTTAAGATCTTATTTTGACCAACTGTTATTTTCCAAGACAAAGCTGAGGCTCTTACAGATTTGTGCCTTCTGCTGCTTCCCTCAACTTGCAGGGAAGAAAAGACATGTGAAAACGGAGGTGGTTTGGCTTCACTTGTTACAAAGCCCCAAAATAATATTCTGTGCCTTTCGCACCAAATGCTTAAAATCCTATTTTGGAGTTCACATTAAATAATAGGCAGTATGGCAATACATAGAAGGTAAAAATGGAAAATCCAGTGCCAAATACATCCTTTTGAAAGTTAGCATAAGCTCTAGGTATGTGATTGCTTGGGATAGGGCTGTCCACAGGATGTAGCCATGATAAGTGGATGAAGCCAGTTGGGGTGGTTAGAGCTCCTTGGCATGTTATGCTGGATATTTAGCGATTTGGGAAGCTGAAGTGAAATCCTCAGCAGAAGAAATTCAAGAATTGCCAGAAACATCATATAATCCATGAAAAACATCGCTAATGCTCTCAGTTTTTGCATAAGAAGCACCTGGATGATTTGGCCACGTGCAGTGTGGAAGGGAGCCCTCATCTGAACCGAGATCTGGGGCCGCTGGGCACTTCACCTGGGGTGCTCCGAGGAGAGCTGCTGCCTTGCAGAGCAAAACTGGGCACCAGGAAATGAACTGGTGATGACTGAAGGGAGCAGGCATGTCTGGTGTGCTGCAGCATTCTCTGTCTGGCAAACACCTAGGACAGGGATCTCCATCTGGCGTGGGCTCAGCCCTCGAGGAGTGGCTGCTGCCATAGGAACCACGGTCCCTCTGACCCTTCTGCCGGGATTAAACCCGGGACAACCCCATTGTGGGGCTCTGATGTCGAGCTCTTTGTCCTCACAACCCATCACCTGCACTGCTGCTGTGTCCTCTCTAACATCTATATTACAGCTTCAGAATATGGCTTAAACATTATGCTGCAGTCTGTTTCCAGATGCTCAGAGTGATAAAAAAGGCAGTAAAGATTTTACCCATCTTTGGGGAAGTGATACGTGCAACTGAGGGTCACGGCAGCCAGTCTGAGCCTTGCAGGGCTCAGCTTTGTATTCAGATGCGCTGGCCTGCGAGCTGCAGACATTCCAGATACTTGTGTTCATTTTGGCTGTATCCAGGCACGCACTCACAAAGAGCAAGATGCGTGCAGTGAAGTATAAATCCCGTCCTCTAATGACTCAAAGCACTGTTGTGTGCGCATACATGCTTAACAGATTGTATAATTAGCTGGCTTTGTAAGCTGGCAGCGTGTGTGATTCTCCAGTAGCTCCCTAAAAATCCTGTGTGGCGTAGGGAGTGTATGCGGGTCCTTAAGCTTCTTGTATCCATGCAGTGATGAGTGCTGGGCATACGAGAGGGGGCTGCATCCTTTGTGCCCGGAGGAGAAGGGCTTCCCAGGCCCAGTGCCACCACCTCTGCCTTTCCCTGAGCCCTGGGCTGGCAGCGGCTCTTCCCCCTTTGGCTGCTGATGCTGGGCTGGTTTGGCTGGCTGCTCTGGGGCTGTGGGGACAGGAGCTGTCCCAAAGGCAGTCCCCACGCAGTGCCCTTGAAGACAGGCTCAGCAGATCGTGCAGCCAAGTGCTTCAGTGTGCACAGCCTGAGCTACTACTAGAGCCCCTCTCCTGGCCCGTTGTAGCGGGTTGAGTTCGAAACCGGGCAGAAACACTAATTAAATGTAGTGGTTTTGATTCAAAATATCCATTATTTACTTATTTTCCTTCTGTGAGATAAGAATTAGGAGAAAAGCAAAGCAGGCACAAACCTTAAACAGTTGCAGTACAATGAAAGAGCTTTATTACTAACAGAATTAAAAGTAAAGAGAAAACAACAAAACAAAATTAAAGTAAATTCCCCCCCCCCCCTTTCCAGCACTTCTCTCCTTCTATCCAGCTCACACAAGGGATAACAGAACATGGGATGTTAGTCAGTGTTGCAGTTCTTGAAAAGTCTTTCTCTTATGCTTAAGGAAGAAAAGGTTTTCCTTCAGTTGCACGTGGTTCCCAAACTGCCACCAACAGCACACCCGCCCGGAAACAAACAGTCTGCTGTGTGTAGAACATCTCTCCCATGAAGAATTTCACAGTTCTTTCATACTACAAAACATGGGCCATCACATGGGGTTATTCATCTTTTTAAGGATAAGTTATTTTGGCCTGCACACAGAGGCTTTTCTTCGCCACAAGTCTCTAACAGCCTCTCACTACTTCTATATAGCCTGACATAGGCACTCTTCACAAACTTCATAGGCACACGAGGATACTCCATCCCCCCATGTTCTTCAAATGGATTAAAGAGACAAACAGTTTGTGGTATTACGGTTTCTTACCACGGCATGCAAGAAGGTTTCTTTTAAGCTGCGCGCCAGAATCGCGGCACCGCCCTCTTCTCTCCTGTCGCCATTTCCAGCTCCGTCCCACGTGACTCACTTCTCTTTCTCTCTGACTCTGAAGCCTCCATGTTGAAGAGTGCTCTTGTTCAGGCTTTACGGTGGGGAAAGCCTCGCTCCCTCTGTGCTGCTGGCTGCACGGTGTCCTCTTCAGTTCAGCATGAAGTGTGCTGGCTGCAGACAGGAGGCTCTGCCGGCTCCCGCTGGCTCCGCCGGCTCCGCATGGAGAGGAGAGGGACCCGCCTGTCCCCAGAAGCTGCGCTGGATGGGTTTAGCTGTGAGCAGTCCATGGCTGGTTTTAGCTGCCTGCGGCTCTGGGACAGTCCCCCCCAGCGACCCAGGGTCCGTGCCGTGGTGCTGAGAAAGGGGGAAAGGGGCAGTGGCCCCGGCCCGGCCCAGCGGGGCCGGGAGGCTCGGAGCCCCCCCCCCACCTTCCAGCAGGCGAGCTCCGACCAAAAGGGGAAGTCCCGCCTTTCTGTGCGGTTTAAATATGTAAATTGTGAGAAGCGTAATTGGTCTTAAAGACTGTCCATCAACTCAGGGTCAACCCAACACACCCGTGAGTTTGATTAGGCATTGGCCCAGACTGGAACCTGGTTTTATTTGGAATACTTAATTCAGAAGTGTTAATCGTGGCGGTCACAAGGCTCACTGCAGAGCTCTCCCAGCCCTGCAGTACAGGGACAGAGGTGTTGCTGCCCCGGGAGCAGAGCGGGTGCCGGCGGAGGGAAGGGTGGGCTGTGCTGCCGCCAGGAATGCGACAGGTTGTGCCGGTGTCCGGGAGACGCCGAGGGTGGGAGCAGCACCGGGGCCCTGGGCTGCGTGCTTGGGATTTCATTGGAGCCTCGGAGGAGCGGGCAGGGGAGCGAACATGACCTTGAAAATCCTTATCGAGATGAAAAGGTGCAGTGAGGGAGCACATTCCTCCGCGCACAGCGCCCGGCCGGCCGGGCTGACAGCGAGCGCTGCGGCTGCACGGCCACAGCCCCGGCCACGGCGCCGGGAGATGCTTCCCCACAGCCCGGCTGTCCCCACAAGGGCTGCCGGGGGGCCCAGGCTGTGTGAATCGAAGGGATCGGCTTCTGGAGTTGACTGTTTCTGTGCATTTATAAGTAATAATGAGCCCGAAGGTGGTAGCAAGGCAAGTGCTGGCAGCCGGAGGAGGTGGGCCGCTTGAGAGGAGCAGGTTTAATTATGATTCTGTGGCAGGTGAACCTTATCTATGGGTTTGGAGCCCAGAAATCTGTTGAGCAGCCAGACAGCTCATCACAACCAGCAAGGGGGGTTGTGGTTTTCCCCGGTGCTGCTTCTGTTCCTGATGCTCCTCTGTCCTGGCACGCTGTCCACTGCTGAGTCCCCCTAACCCAACTGGGAATGCACCGGTCAGGACGGTCTGGGTGCTGCTCTGCTCTACTGAACTGAAGCAGCTTGTGGGAGGGCTTGGAGGGTGCAGAGCTGCTGGTCTGGGAAGAGGAGCAAGGAAAAGCTGTGTAGGTTGTAAGGTGGGAGAGATGCTTTTTACAGAAGTAACAAACCATTAGCCTGGCTCAGTTGCAGATGTCTTTGTGCTGTGGATCCAACACAATTCTCCCTCTCTCCCCTGTGCTAGCACGTGTACTTGTACAGTCACATGCTAATTCAGGTTAAATAACTGCATCTCCTAGAAACTGATCCTTTTCTAAGATGCTTTTTGGGTGCTTCTAATCCTGAAGCATGTCCCAGGAAAGTGACACTGTACAGATAAAGCAATCCTTCTAGTGAAAAAAAGTAATCAACACTTACTACTATGAATATGTGCTGTAAAATGAAAAATGCTGCATTCCTGAAGAAATCTAAGTATTGTTGCAGCTTGATTGTAACTGTGGCACTTCAGTTGCTGAGGCTGCGCTGCAGCTTTAGAAGCAGATACTTTAAATTCATTGGTTTGTGGTGG
The DNA here is from genome assembly GCF_009650955.1 of Corvus moneduloides. Classification (NCBI taxonomy): domain Eukaryota; kingdom Metazoa; phylum Chordata; class Aves; order Passeriformes; family Corvidae; genus Corvus; species Corvus moneduloides. The sequence continues at coordinate 14,882,808 of NC_045490.1, forward strand.
ATTTTTTTTCCTCTTGACAAGGATAGAATAAAACCTGTCTTTCTCCATGGCTATAGGAACATACCCTTGTGTAATGTGTGTTTTTGTTGAAGAAATTCAGGCACTTACTGGTGTCTTCAATAATTCCTTTCTAAATGCTTAGCTTAGGGCATTTGCATAAAACATTATCTCACTTAAGAAATTCAGGGGTTTTTTTTTTTCAGTTTTAGAGGATCTAGGTGTGTACTAGGAATTTGGATGTGTATTAATGACCTTGGGACATTTGTTTCTAGGTCCTGTGGAATGGTGTGGCCTCAGCCCAAGGGAGGTGGAACTTGCCCCTGCTGACGGGGGCAGTCCCATTGCTTAGTACATGAAGACTCATTTCCCTGTCGAATGAGCTGAATCAGCTTGCTGAGGAGTGCAATGAGTAGTCTTGCCACCACCTCTGATGTTCCTGTGGAAATAGTATGTGTTCCTGTTGAGTGGCAGAGTTACCAGGGTTGGTACAGGCCATGTGCTGTATCTAGTGGGGTTACAGAGATTGTGCTGCGTGTCCAGAGCCTGCTTCTGAACAAAGCACAGGATGGTGTGAACACACGTTTTCTGTCAAAGCTGGTGGCCTTGCTGGCCAGCTTCTTCATTGCTCTGAGCTTCGTGCCGTGGCTTCAGCTTTTGTTTGCCACAATACTTGATTAAGACAAATCTGGTATCTCTGGCCTTTTTCTTTGGGGTTATCTGGCTTGTAAAGCTGGGATGAAATGCAACCTGTTTGTTGGGATTCACCTCCTTCACTTTTCAATGTGGAGCAGTTAGGATGGTGGTAGTGAAGCTGGTGTCTCTGCTGTCAGACAAGCCAGGAGCTTGACTGAGGCACGTAGCTACTACATATGTATGGAAGAAGGGGAGTACAGAGATAGGAAAAAGACACAATCTGTGGGTTTAGCCACCTTCAGCAGGGTTACACTGGAAAGAGGATTGTTCCTTTGGAAGGAAGGAGGGTCCTGTGCTCTTGGTCATAAACTAAAGTAAAATAGTAGCTAAATATTACTAATGAGACTATGTAAGGTGTGTCTCTGACACATATCTGGAGCATGAAGTGTGAGCAGCAGTGATGAAGTGATATGTATGCTGAGTCTTTGCTTACTGGAAAGAAATGCTGTCTGTTTTGAGCTGAGGAATAACTAAAAAACCAAATCCTCAGCTAGCTTGTGCCATTTCTGAGCTGGCAGAAGGACTGTTAAGTGGGCTTTAAACTACCCAAGATAGGTGGGAAAAGGGAATGCAAGAGAGCAAGTGGCATTATAACTTTCATGTTAACACAAGTTTGATCTGTTGGCAAAGTATGTTCATAGTGATCATTAAAAATGAACGATGTTTGTAAGAGTAAATCAATCAAACTCACTTGGTGATGCAAATCTCACTTTTGCTGTCCTCAGATGCATGAGCAGCCTTCAATAGTTGTTGATTTGTATCGACTTCCTTGCAATGTGTGAAGTACTGAGCTATGTTTAGTGCTTTGCACAGTTCTCCTATGAGCACAGTTTGGCATGATTTTTTTTTTGTGGCTTAACTAGATGGTAAATCAAGGCTTTGTTACTTTGGATGAAAAAGATACTAAACCTATTAATTTTATACTCTTACCTTCTAACCCTACATCTCCTAAAGCTTTGTTCTCACAAGGTTGTTCTGGACATCTGTTCTTGTTCTGACATTTCTGTTCGTTTTTATACAGTATGGCTTTTCAGGGTCTGAGAACACATTGCCTCAACACTTACAGCAGCAGTAGCAGGTCGTAAAGCTCATACTGTGAATTCCAGGTGCTTCTGTGCTTCAGCAGTGCTGCATTCATGAGCTGAGGGCTGTGCAACCTGGGCTTTCTCTTTGGATCAGAAGTGAGTTGCCATACTTTCTTTTCCAAAGGCTCTCCTCTGTGCTAACTCACAAGGCTGAGTCTGTTGAAATAATTTTGGTTTGCCCCTCTTGCAGGAATGGCATGGATTACAGTCTGCAGGGCTGTGCTTATGCTCAGGTAAGTATTCTGTATCTTGAATTCACAGTTGCTTTTCAAGCAGAAGGATTTTTGTTCTTCTGTGTTCTCCACTGCTCTGATACCATCTTGACCAGGCATCTCCTCTGATTCTTGCAGGCAGCCAGAAATACTCCTGTTCATACCTGGTACTGCTGAGTTTCCAGTGGCATTGCAGGGGCCCTGTGAGTGCCCTGAGACCCCTTGGGGATGGTTCATGTGACTTGGTAGTTTCCTCTGTGCAGCAGGATTCTGCTCTATCTGGCCATGATTTCTGAGGTGGCAGGCTGATGTCAGATCAGAGCCTGTGATGTTTTCTGAACTAGGCATTGCATAGGAGCTGAGTGGCTACAGCTGATCTGACTTAGGGCAAGGAGCAGAAGATGCTCTGGTGATGCCCTGCTGCTTGCCTAGACTGTGTTCTGCAAGGGTGCAGACCAGAGAGCCTGTTTGGGATTGGGACCATCAAATAGCTGTATAACTCAGTCAGAACGTTTATAATGCAGAAAGAGCAAGCAGGCAGCCCTGCCAAAGCTGCTGTATGGATGAGCAGTTAGCCCAGTGCTAGCAGGAGGTGAACCAGGGAGCAGCATGCAAACCATGTGCATGTAAAACAATCTCCTGTGCTTCGCTTGTCTTTTCCAAATAGGTTTCCATACTAGCAGTGCTTGTTTTCTGCACTGGGGAGATTAGATGAGTCTAGTGATGCCATCCTGGGGTTGTCTATTGTCACTTCAAATGTCATGTGAATAAAGGGCAAAGGAGCTGACAGTGTTGCAGGAGGCATTTGCTGTTCACGGATAGAACACACTGGTGAGAAGTACAGCAGCATGCTTTTCTTCTGAAAGAGTTCAGTTTGTAATCACTGTACATGAAGTGTAAATTCAGTGTCTGATGAAGCCCAGTTGTGGAGTGAATCCCCAATCTGTTCCCCATCATCCCTGTCCCTATGGTCAGCCCAGTGCTCACTGCATTGCACGTGTTCCTGCATGCTGAGGTAGGGCAATCGTTCCATACTTACCTCCTTGCTGAGATGTCAAATATTTATCTTTTTCTGACAGTAGCTATTGGTTCCCTGCTCTAGGAGCTGTACTGTGGGGGGAGTTTGTCCTATACACCTCCTTATCTTGAGGCATCTTGCCAATATAAACTGCTGCCACCCACACTAGGCAGCCTTTCAGGGAAGCAGGAATGCAGGCTGTGAGAGCAGAGATGAGCCTTCCCGTTCATAATCTCCCAAATATGTCAAGGAACTAGTCTGACTGCTCTGGATGCTTGGTAGGCAATTTACCCCATACTCTGAAGTGACCAGTCCCCTTATTCAAGAACAGTTGAGCTTCCAAGTGAAGAGCAAGCTGACTTATTTTTAGTTAGTCTACTCAGGCTGTGCAGGTGACAAGGCTGCTTCTCATCCTAGAAGATCTGAAAGCAAACTTAAAAACCAATTTCAGCTACTTAAAATTAAAGATGTTTGAACTATTTGCATGGTTAAATTCCAACTCTTGCATGTTTTTTATTCAGTAGTGTTGTACTGTTCTCATCAAGTTGTACCTCACTCTTTTATATATTTTCTGCTTAATTGGTTCAGGAAAGCATGCAGGATATAGAGGCTGGCAGGCAAGTTAATGTTATGAGAAGCCTCATCTCCCATTTCCTGACTTTTTAACCTTGAACTATCCCAGGAATTTTTGCATTTGAGTGATTAAGAAGGTATGACTGACCTCCTGCTTGCAGAACCGGTTTGTTAATCACTGGGAATGATCTAAAATCTTCGAGTGGTTTTTGATAGCCTTCTCCTTGCAAATAACTTAGTTGTTCTTTGCTTCCAGAGGTAAATGATCTGTACTGAAAAGAAATACACAGGCAAACAGACTGTCAGTGTGTGCAAAGTAGAGCCTTTTCAGATGTGGATAGAACAAACAAGCAGCTGACTGTACTGGTGTTTTAGGCATACTTTTTGTGCCTGATGGGGTCATAAACTGTGTGTATTATATAGCTTAATGCTTCTGTGACTCTATTTGACTAATAGAAATGTATTGCTATTAAAGGTATAAATGCATTTGTGTTCAGAATACCTGAAATACAGACTGGTGCCTGACTTTCAGGTGTCTTTGGTGTCTCCTGATTTCTTTTGTGGAGAATCTACTTGGGCAGTATGTGACTAATTTCAGTATAAAAGAAGAATTTGGGTGTTACCTGCTCATGTGAAAGCAGTAGAGGGTCAAATTGGCAAATTACACACAGCTCAAGATCACCTTAATGAGGTACAGAGGTTACCCTCAGGGCCTGGCCAAAGAACATCATTGAGTTCTTGAGTGTCAATAAAAATGTTTAAAATTATGATAGCTTGGAAAATGAGCTCTGAAGATAGATGTTGTACCTGCGTATCCTAGAGGTGGCCGAATGCATGAAGCATCAGGGGTCAGGAGGAAATACAAGATGAAAGAGCTCTTCGGGAGGCTGAGAAGATGCTCAATAACCACGGCAACGAAGGCAACCACTTCTGAAAAGCAAACAGCTCTGCAGTTTGAGTAGATGTGTTGTTTATTTTAAGCCATTTCTCTTGGTAATATTTATGTTGAAGTTTAAGCAAATTTGTTTGGTTTATATTTACTGCCTCAAATACGCTGTTTTTCTCAGACTTGACCCCATTTTACTGTAAGAGTGTAATTCCGTTCCCTGTTACCCTTTATTCACAGCAAGACCAGGACCACACACTGGCAGTCACTGAAATGACTTGTGTTTGAGGCAACTATAAGTTCAAGGTGACTGGGCCTTTGTGTGGGTCTTGGCATAATGTCTGCCTTCCAAAACTTTGAAGTGTCATATTTGATCGCTCATTAGACTCCTTGGAGTATACTTTTGAAATTTGTGATCACTTCTTAGAAGCTTCTCCTTGTTACCTGGCAAGCACATTCCTGTTCATGGTTCCCCTCTGCTGATGGTGGTCCTGAATTGGGCTTTTCTGCTCCTCTGGGTGTAGAGGTCTCCCCCTCCAACTCCCCTGCAGTTGGTGAGGTTTTGGTGCAACTGAGGTGTCACTTGGCCTGGAGCTGCTTGCTGTGTCACTGCTGAGGATCCTGGCTGTCAGGGGTGAGCTGTTCCCATCGCCTCTTGCCTAAACTGCCATTGGAGTGGGAATCCAAGGGAGCATTTCGTCATGCACAGGTGTGTGGAGATGGGGGGAGAAAAGCTTTGCCAGCAAGATCATAAAACAGGGCCTCTTCATGGCCACACCCCCAGCCTCCAAAGGCAATCCTCCCTGCAGCGAGAGAAGATGCTCCCAGGGAAAATAGTTACTATAGTGATGAATAGCCCCGGTGTGTTTGAGGGCTGGATCACCAAGTTGAGTAATAAATGTGTAGGAGTCTATTTTTAAAAGCTTTGTGAGGAGGAGATTGCAGACAAATTTTCTAGGACTACAGCAAAGTGATAGGTTTTTCTGTGCTAAAGTTTAAAAATAATCATCATCTGTCTTGAGAATGGGATGACCTCATTAAAAACAAAGAAGCTTGTATGTCATCATGTGGAGCCTCCTGGCAGGGATTCTTGCAGCAGTCTTCTGAGTTCCAGTAGCAGCTCTGCTGGAAGTTTGAGTTCCTCAAAACTCCTTATCTACAGCTACCCCAGTGTCACAGCTGGACCTGAGGTGCCTTTAGCTCATTTCCTATCCTGGTCTGTGCAGCACATCCTGATACATAATGAGCACTGAGTTTTATTCAAACAAGAAATGAAGAAATGCTGTGTAAAGAAAAAATAAAATTGAAACATAGAAGCCATTGAAAATAAAATCTGACTCCAAGGTTCTCCTGCAAAATGCTGGGTTGAAAAACTATTTGGTTTTGTAAGAGAAATGGTATGAGTGGAAGCATCTGCCACAACTCATAATTATGTCATCTGGCTTGACTTCTTGCCCATGAGGCCTGTGTGCCCCACACACTAGATGTGTACCTGTGAGTGCGGGAGGGAAGGGGAGAGCTCCGCAGGGCTGATAGGGTGTTTGTCAGGGTTTGGTGGCTCGTGCTGTAGCTGTAAGAGGAGCTGACATGATGGTCCTGAGCGATCCAGGTGCTGCCTTTGTTCCTTGTGTGGTGAGCTGCTGCTGTAGGTACAGCAAACTGGGAAATCCCCTGGTCTGTGCTCTCGCCCATAGAGAGTCATGAAGGATTTCATACGAGGCCATGTGATCTGTGCTGAACTGATTAAAATAAGGCTCCCCTGTTTAAATGGCTTTACTTTGTTCCAGGGTCTGAGGAGCCCTGCAAACACAGGGATTAGGTGGTTTTATGCATGGTGTAGAAGCTTGCCACTGCACTGTTGGTTTATAAACCTTTTCATCTCCGTGACCCAAGCACAGTGTTTGCTGAGTGCACATCTACCTATGTGCACTTATGTCCTCATGGCTGTGAGCCTCACCAGGAGCTGCTCGTGGGCCTGGTTTACTGCTGTAGGCCCCCATAGGGTACCTGGTAGGTTGATACTGAAATGCAGTAATTACAAAAATAACATTTCTTGGTTTAGGAAGTTCAGAATTGATTTCTGTTACCATTGTGGTATTAACTCCAGATTTGTAAGTGGCACAGGTCGCCCATCTCCAGCTCCTGCCAGGAGCCTCTGTACAGCCATGTTTAACAAACCTTCTGTCAATCAAAAACCGGTTATACAAGGATTATTTGCCTTCGGTTTCCTGTGTAATGAGGTTTTTGATTGACAACAGTGGAGTTAAAGAATATAAAAGGCTTTCTGAATCTAAGATGAGCAAGCTTCCATTTAATACTGTTTGCACATGATAACGTTGGCTTTCAGTTTTATCTGTGATAGAAACTGGAGGTGATGAAAAATAAGAAATACAGAAACCCTTCTCATTTTAATATAATATGACTTTCTATTTCCTACTGTGGGAGTGGGATTTGGACATCATTTGCTGTACAAATAGTTGAGCTACTGTGGGCAAACATTTTGCAAAGATGGAAGTGTCTTGGAATGTTCACCACAGCTGGTGGGTGAGCAGTGGCTTTACCCTTGTCCTGCCTCTGCCTGAAGACTGTCAGATGCTCCTCAGATTAGGAAGTTGGGTGATGCTGTTCTCTTTTACCTCTGTTACCAGGATTAGTTTCTGAAACAGCGACTTTCACCTGCTGTGTGTGGTGGTTGCTGTGGATATCTGTTTTCCAGGTGTCCTTGTGAGCAGCTGCACTTGTTCAAGTAAATTTGAATTTCTTGAATGAAATGAAATTTAAAAATTGCATACTGGAAGCTAAGAAAATATGATGGAAGTGGATAAATGTAGGTTGATGTGTCTTTTTCAAAATACTAAATATTCCTAATAATGACCCCAATTAAAACGTACCTATGGGGGAATGGCAGTCACAGGTGTGATGAATGTGGTATATGGGTGAGTTCCTATGAGGTGAACATAGGGGTGACTTTTGGGTGAGCTAGAAGGCCAGAGTTAGGCTGTGATTTAAAAGTATCTTCTCTAGTTCAGGCTAGTTTCTCTTGTAGAGGTCCTACACTAAGCTCAGCCTTTGTCTTAGAAGCAGATGAAGCACTTGAGGAGTAGTTCAGGTCTAACTGATGTCTGATGGGTGTCAAAGCAAAGCGAACATGGCTGGAAGATGCAAACAAACTCTTGTCCCAAAGTGTCATCTCTTTTAACTAGGCCAGTTTGGGTTTCATAAAAAGTGCTGTGTGTACAGACCTTAAGTTTGCCCCCTTGATTCCCTCTTTGTGACTGGAGATCAGAAGTCATAGTCAGGATTTTCTGAATTTTTGGGTGCATTGCTTTCCTGTGAAGACTGGGTGAGTGAATCTGAAGGTTTCCCTGAGGAAGGAGGGCAAGGAATGCACAAACCATTTTGCAGGTTTCCTTCCTTAGTTACGAGCACAGTGGTGAAAGGGGTCCATTTTTGTGCATTGCTGCTTTGAGTCCAGCTACAGGGAGGACCTGTTATGTGGTAATGTGGTTTGACTGAGTTGATGAGATTTTTTCAAGGCAGCTAGGAAGCTTTGTGAATTGTAAAGGAGACGTTTCAAAGGAACAGTCCTGCAGATGTGTCCTAGCTTTAACTTCCCACATGCAGAGGTACAGTCCTGTTTTATGCAGCAGTAATGCACTAACTAAATCATGTCCTGCTGTGAGAAAGAAGCTTCTCCTTTTGCTCTTTAATCCGTCATTGTGAGTATGCTCAGGGAGACACTGCATTTTTGGACCCCTTCTGGAAAATTGGTTTATTTTAGTCTTCATAACAACCTCTAAAATCATATCTTAAAACAAGGAAATAATCTCTTTTTTCTTTCTATGCTGTATTCAAAGGCTTGCTACACAACATATTACATATCTTTCATCTAATTGTACCATTGCTACTTTGATTTGTGCCAGTTTTCCCCAAAACAACTAGGGAAAGGAGCTTAAAAAGGCAAGTAATATGGTTATGAAGCTGCAGTTACTTGGGGAAATAGCTATTTTGTCTATAACAAATGGAATTACACTCTTAGTCAGAAAACTAATTATTCTTCTGTTTGCTAGTTGAATGACAGATTACTCCTCTGTACAAATGGGATAGTTGGAAGCTTGTGGGCAGCCATGGAGGAGGGCACTAGTCTGTGCTTGGTGATGGGTGCTCCTTGTGAGAGATGCTGAAAATATGAGACTCAAAAGTGAAATAATTGTCTGTTTCTGAGCCCTAGTAACTGGCAAGTCTCCAGTTGGCTTGTGTCATTGCTATAGCAGGCTGATCCTGCCTCGCTTTTTTTCCTTTTTCCAAAACTCTAACTGAAAGAACTGGCTGGATGTAGTTCATGCATTGCATTTCATATGGAAAATAGGAATAAGCATCCTTCAGTTGCTTGGTCCTGGCTTCCTATTGAATCTGACAGTTTCTGAGCACTTTTATAAGGAATTCAGCTGCTTCTAACAAAATAGGGTTGGACAAAAGCTGAACAGAAGCTTTATAAGTTTGGTGTTACACTTTGGAGCACCGAAGTTGGCACTACAGTGCCATTCCCTGATGAAAGTATTCCCAAGACCTAGGGCTGGTAGTGCAGCTCCACACTGGTTTTTGTTTTTTACCAAGAAAGCGTTTAATATTAATGTTAGGTGTGATTCTTGAGCAGAATTCTGCAAGAAACTCCACTCAGTGTGTAATTCAAACTAATTTACTGAGGTATGTTTTATATCTGCCACACACCCTCATGTAACGTGCTTTAAGTGTGGGTTTAATTACTGCTCCATGTTGAGGGATTCTTGCTCGGATCACTCACCAAAAATGTTGAGCACTGTAGCTGGGTTTAATCGCTCTGTGGGGCTGAAGGGAAGCTGGTGTGCAGTGCTGGGGACTGCAGACCCAGGACAGAATTGCACCTCTTCTTACAAAGCTCTCTACAGAAGTGGCAGAACAGCAATCATGCCACCAATTCACAGCAATATTTAGGGTGTTACTAGCCAAATGATGCACTGGAAAATACCCCTTGGCTTTCCTGTGGCCTAGCAGCCCCACCTTGACTCCTGAGGGCAGCTGTGGGCACCACAATATTAACAAAGACATTAAACCATTAGAGAGTGTCCAAAGGAGGGCCACAAGGATGGTGGAGGGTCTGGGAGGGGAAGCTGTGTGAGGAGTGGCTGAGGGCGCTTGGTTTACTCAGCCTGGAGAGGAGGAGACTGAGGAGAGACCTCATTGTGGTCTGCAACTTCCTCGTGAGGGAAGCAGAGGGGCAGGTACCAATGTCTTCACTCCCATGACCAGTGGCAGGACTCACGGAAGCAGCATGAGGCTGAGCTGGGGAGGTTTAGGTTGGATATAGGGGAAAAGTTTTCTCAGCCAGAGGGTGGTGGGACACTGCCCAGGCTCCCCAGGGAATGGTCATGGCCCCAAGGCTGCCAGAGCTCCAGGAGCGCTTGGACAACGCTCTTGGGGATGCACAGGGTGGGATTGTTGGGGTGTGTGTGCAGGGCCAGGAGCTGGACAGGATGATCCCTGTGAGTCCCTTCAACGTATTTCATGGTTCTATGATCCCAGCATGACTGTGCCCCTCTCACGGATGGGAGGAGGTCCACCTAGTTCAGCATTTAGCACTGTGCCCTCCCTCTTCCCTACCTGTCCTGCTTCCACATGAACTGCTATCGTTAAATAAAAGCAGATGCCATTTTCAGAGAGGGTGAAAGTGTTAACCCTGGTGTTTAACTTAACATTGCTGACACGTTTGCTACGGTGCTTTCATCTCTGTTATCTCCAAAGAGTGGCTTCTATCTGACCTTGCTCTGCATTTTTACCCTTGTGCATCTCTGATTTGATCAACTCAGAGCAGCACATATTGGGTACTCAGGCTGGGGAAACAGCTTGATCCACAGGGAAGAGCATGGGATAAGGGATAGCAAATCACAAGCATTGAGATTCTATTTTATTTTCAGATAATCTATTTTCTATACAAATACGCTTTTGGTACACAGTCTAGATTAAGAACTGTAAAAATAAACCCCTTCAGTGAAACTTCATTGAAAAAGTTTCACAATTGTATTTTGTGAAGCTCCGAGTTCTTTTGCACTGCAGAGCTTTAAATTAAATTGAAATTTTCTGAGAAAATAGTGGTTGAAACACTGCTTTGTATGGCAAAGGCAGTGTGTTGAAAGGGAAATGCAACAGCAGGTAAATTAGAGGTGTTAGTGGCTTACATGGCTTTTACAAAAATGTTCCCACCCCATTCTTACTGCATACCAAACTTATGGGTCATATTTAGGGGGGAATTACATTAGCTGTTAAATGTTGATTTTATGCTGAACCCCTTCTGGTTGGAGAATTTTTTCCTAAAATTCCTCTTAACAATGAGTGACTGTAAGATGTTAGTATGGGAGTACCAGCTGGTTGCTCAGTGCCTCCAGATGATGTCTGCTCAGAACTTAGTAAAACTCTTTGTCTGCCAGCCCTCCTCAATTACCTTTGGATGGGGAAGACTTGCTGGAAACCTGTTCAGTCTCTTGCAGTGGGTTGCAGACCTGCTCTGTGTCCCCCTTTGCCTCCCTGTGACGTGCTGCTTGCGTGTGGCAGAGTTGGGTGCAGCTCTGTGTGTGCTTGTTCACCCCTTTGCTCTGTGTGTGCCTGCCTAGAGGGTCTGTGGTGTTGTACAGTGTGTCCTGTGCTTTCTGCCACAAGGGCTTCTCTGGGAAGTCAGACTCAGCCCCCAACATGAAGTCACGGCCCTCCTTCCACAGACACCATGCAGAGCACTGGGGTTGTGTGATGGATCGATGGGCCTCTGGCATATTGTGCTTTTGGCAGCTGGGGATGTAAGGCACCTGCAAGATTAATTCCTCCTGGCTTGTGCCTCCCTGCAGTGCTGTTTGGTTTGTAGTTTTGTTGGTGCAAGCTGAACCTCATTAACTCCTAATCAAAGGGAGGAAAGGGACGTGGTTTCGGTGATTAAAATCTGTGGGGTCACTCAAGGAGTGGGTACTCTAAGCTTTGTGTTTAGCCATACAAGCCTTCAGAGAGTTGCTGGATGTGGTCTGTAATAGAAAAACTCATCAGAGCAGTGCTGTGGAAATACTTCCTTGTTTGGACGGAGTGGGTTACACGTTTTCATGATACTGAGAAACTAATCTCGTTTGTCATTAATGAAACACAGCATATTGCAATGCAAATGAGAGACGTTGCATGACAAGTGGTCCCACAGTCCTCAGCACTTGCTATTGATTGTTCAGTCTTACTTATTCATGCTATGCAAATTGCATTTCTCATCTTGCTCCTTCTTGTCTACATATTTTTGGTACTGGATTTGCCTGCAAACAGTCTTGTTCTTTCACTTGAGAGACAGGGATTGTTTCTGGCAAAGTTCTTAATGTTCCTTTGTCGAGCAAGTACTGGCTGAGCTGGGCAAGGCTCTGGAGCTCTGTCAGAATGAATTCATCTTGCTCTAACTTCAGTTGGAGAAAGGGAAGAGGTGGTGGTATATTATTTGATTAAAACAAAAGCTTTAAAGTAGTTTTCAGCTCTCTTTGGTTTTGATACTGAAGCCATTGTGGCATTTGTTTTCTGGCCAGTTGTTTGGAACAGACATATGGGAGTTTTCTTTTATTTGTGCTAAATGTTATTTTGCATTTCAGGTATACTAAACCACTGACCTTTGCTGACTGCATCAGTGATGAGTTGCCCTTAGGATGGGAAGAAGCTTATGACCCTCAGGTCGGAGTCTATTACATAGACCACAATACCAGTAAGTGACAAGCCACTGTGTTTTTGCAGAGTGATTTGTGCCTGTATTAAAATATACTGAACACAAAACCACGAAGTTACTAATAGCATGTTTCAGAGTAGGTGAGATCTGCAGCTTGTGAAATCAAATCCTGTCCTTCTCCATCATACAAAGTACTTCCCTCTCTAAACAGGAATTTGAGACCTTTTGGGTTGCAGTCTTCAAATTGGCAGCCATGTTCAAGCCAATACTATGGACACACCTCTGTAAGATTTGGTTCTGCTGAGGAGTCCAACTGGGTAGCAGTGATCTGGAGTTTGTTCTTAGCCTGGAATTTGTCCCTGTGGCAAGACCATCAGAAACAGTGCAAAGGTCTTGTGTTCATTCCCCTGGCAGGGGTAGCTCCCTTGGCTGCAGGAGCTCACACTGCCTTTGCTGGAGACAAAACCCTCAAGTAAGCTTGGGATATCCTGTCCAGGGTTCAGGTTTGTGGTGTCTTTATCCTCAAGCTAAGCCACTGCTTACACCCTTTGCTAGATTGCTCGATAGACCAGAAGAGTTAACTTTATAAGCTCATTTGAATTATAAGAAAATACAGTATTTGATATATCATTACAGACATTGCTAGAATAACTGTAATGGGTTATGCTAGAACAAATCCCCTGAAAAAGTAATAAGCAAAATAAATCAGTGACTTTGATTCTCTTTACAGAACTGCTCCAGCTGCTGCCCAGAAGTTTACAGCAGAACCATGTCCAGGCCCTTTTAGGGGAGCTTGCAACTTGTGCTAAGAGAGAAACTTTTAAAAGACAAAAGTGCCTTGAAGTGCCTTGAAGTTGTGGGTTTTTTAAAATCCACTTCTAGGACTTCAACTGAGAACTTAAACCTTTTTTTTTTTCTTTTAGAAAATTACAGGATTTTAAAAAAAAAAAGTATGGAAGTCTGGTGCATTTCTTTCCTTGGTGAATTTTTTTTTTTCCCCTTGGGTATCTTCATCTTCACACCCTCCCCTTTTTCAAAACTGCCACAACTTCACCTGGCCTGAGACTGCACCTTTCAGGCTTTAGCAACTTCTCTTGGGTATTAAAAATGCAGAATGAAAAAAGCCTATTCCCAAAAAGCACTAACTACTGACCTCTGCAATACAAGGAGCAGAAGTTTCCAGATTTAATGGTGACACAAATATTTTTATTTAGAACTCAATGTCATCCTAAAGTCACTGGATTTACGTATCTTTACATGGCTCCATCCTAAGTATTTTTCTGTGAGGTAGGGGACACTGATTTTTCTTTTTATAGGAAAGTGGGAAAGGGTAGGCGAGTCTACAGAATCACACAAAGGAGATCTGCAGGGGAGAGGAGTGGAGAAACTTTGCTTTAGAAGGTGCTATGTTGCAAGGCACAAATTTGGATCTCCTACAGGTCTGTAAGACCATGTCTGGTGTCTGTTTCACAGTCTAAGAATGGGAAAATAGCCTTGACCTGAAGCTGTGGGAGATGGAAACCTGTTGGACCCCTGGTTCAGTTAGCAGAAACTCCAGCATTGTTAAGTTCGTGGTTGGACTCCCTGATCCAAAAGGTCTTTTCCAACCTAAATGATTGAATGTAGTTGGGACAAACCAAACATGGTCTTATTTATACATTTGAGTTGGCACAGGGTGAGTATGCAAAGGTCTGTTGCAGATCTGGGGCAGTTGCCCTGGTCTGTGCACAGGCACCACAGGATTCAGGGGCATACAGAGAAGCCTTCAAACTGTGCTGACACCTGCTTAATAACTTTTCGTTTTTAAAAGTTCCACTTCTGTGGGATGTCAGAGGCTGCAATATTTAAATGAGAATTTCAGCTAAAAGGTTAAAAAAGAGAGAAACAAACTCAAGACATATTTCTTATGCCAGCTCTAATCCAAATCATGATAGAGCAGAATATATCCATTTACCTTAGTCTAATCAGGCTGCTCATCTTTGTGGTTTATGTTGAAGTATCCTCTGGAGTGTGTCCAAAACCTTCTTCCTCTCCAAGGTCTCTCACAGATTCCCTGGCAGGAAGGAATTGCCAAGGGTGGGAAGGGGATGGAGCCATACTGGGTCTTGCTCATACTGCACAAGTATTTGAGACTGGTTCTCAGAAACAAGCCCAAGGACAGTCTTAAATTAAATCTAAAGCCAGAAGCCATTAAAAGAAGTGAGATGGAGAACAATTGTAACCACCTCTCTGAGACAAAATACAATTAAATGGAATTGAGTACCCAGAATATTCCTAATACAGCATTAATGCATATAGCCTTGAGTGTGTCTCTCTGGGAGAACTTTGGAATGTGATTTGCACAAAGAAATGATGCTGATGCAAGCACTGTAAGACTACATTCCTCCAACATCAAACAACCAGATTTATTTATGACAAGCTCAACATTAAATTAAGAATTCACAAGACAACAAATGATGTAATAGCCCGAGTTTCTATAGTTCTTTCATCTCACTTCTGAATGTATTTTGTATTTCTCAGTGGCTGGGGCTCAATCAGAGCCCTTGGCCAACATTTTCATTGATTAGTTTTACATGTTTGAAAACCAAAGCTGAAAGCTGCAATCAAGGGGTTACAGTTAGTGCTGTGAGTACTGAAAAGGTTGAGATAAATATTTAGAATAAATCTGGGCCCAAAGCATTTCAATACCTCAGTGTGTTGTCCATCCTCTGTGTGAGCTGTCTGCTGAGCATTCCCTGGGTCAGATTCTGTATGGGCTTGGAGCACTGGCAGTGCTTCACCACCCCGCAGAGCTGCTCAGGATTGTAGGCTTTTGCAGTCTTCCTCCTCATTGCTTATAATAGAGGAATTTTCCTGCAGCAGCTTCCACCACCCTTTTTGGGATTACAGGAAGAACGTGCTGCTAGTCTAAGGAAAAACTGGAAATGACCAGGCCTGAAGACTTATGTTGGGGTAGACTGATGACCCAGTATCCTGAATCAGACTTCAAGAGCCATGGGTACTTTGCCAACACACTTTTTATCCTGGACATTAGAGGGCCCTAAGTCACAGTTGCTGGTGACTGTGCAGGTGTGTCCAGGGAAGCTGCATGTCTGGGAATGTGGGGGCATTCCTGGGTAACTCACAGCAGACTTTCCCCTTCTGGTTCAACTGTGGAGTAAAGGCAGTTATTTCATCTGGGTGTGGGTAACGGTTATCTGGAAAATGGGATTTGGGGACAAGAATCGAGGCAGGAGCGTGGAGATTTCAGAATCTTACAGATTCTGTGTCCTCCTGATCTCTCTTTTGTTCTCTCTAAGACAGACCACAGTGCTATCCATGAGGGCATCAGCACTTACAGCTGGCACAAGCAGCTGCTTTTTCCTCAAGTTATTTTGGGGCAGTTTTTCAGGTCCAGACTTAGCTTCAATGTAATATCAGCTGAAATGTTGCTTCTGCTTGCAGGACCTGTAAAGGACTCTTTGTTGAAATACTTCTATAAACTATACTGGGGTTTTTTGATTGTATTTTGTGGCTTCTCCAAGTTTTGCCATGCAATTTGAAGTGCCATGTGTTCTTTTGGGTCTTGAGATATTGTTAAAAACAACTTATTGGTGGAGTAGCCAGTTAATTTTCTCCTCAGCATGATCATAGACAGCTTGTGAAAAGGGTTGAGTGTCCATCCCTTGGGTAAACCCCTTTATTTCTAGTTCTGCTGCTAAGAATATTGTCTAATTTCTCTTCCCCACATCCTGTGTACTGCAGTGTTGGTCTTATGCCTGACTCACTTAAGAGCTGCTCGTACCTTCCACTCTGGCAGCTTTTACTAAATATTTAAAGAGGCTCTTAAGATATGCGGATTAGATTCCCACTGATAGTTTCAAGCAAGTCCTTCCTATTAATTATTCATTATGTGGTAACTAGGCATCCTTATTCAAGCATGTTGGTTTAGACAGTTCAGAGCACTTGGTCGACTAAATATTGGAACCTGCTCCAAACAAGAACATGGAATAGCCTTGAAATAGAAATGAAAAATATTTTGGGCACTTCTTCACAGAACAGACAAACACTGACAATAAATTTGCTTCATTAGTATTAGGACTAGCTGCATATCTGTGACCTTATGCCTTTTTCACGATTAGAAGCCTGGAAAGCAATGTACTGGTTGTGTTGGGGTAACGGAGATGGGAGTGCTGTAACTGCTCATGGCCGCATTCCCTATGTTACCCTAAACTCCACCTCCCATATTCTTCAGTGATTTACTGCTGTGCCTGCTTTCCCTGAAGGAAATGTTTACTCCCACTCTGAGATGCTGTTCATATAATGTCATTTAAGATGCTTTCATGAATACATTTTGTGATTTAATCAGACTTTATTTTTACTTATCTCTGGAATCTGAGTGAGCAGGTTTTCTTTCCCCTCTGCAATAAAAGCCTCTTGGCAGCCAAAGAGGATGGGCAGAGTTGTAATTGCTTTCATGTTGTCAGGTGCAGTATAATGCAGTCATGTGGCAATGATATTTTCTGAAAGTTTTTATAACAGTGAAATAGTAGAGCTATTTTATTAGTAATGTTATAAAGCAGTTGCAATAAAGATAAGTCTAACAGTCAGTGTCAGTTTCTTAGAGCTATGTGTGCATGTTCTTGGGTGGATGTTTTTAAGAGCCAGAACCAGCGTGGCTTCAGCAGCAGAGGAGCTGGAGAGTTGTATGACAGTTTTGTTGTGAATTGTTCTATTCAGCATGGCAGAACTCATTGGAATTCATTGTGGATCAACAGTCACCTCCTTAGAAAAAAGGAAAATATCTTTATTCCACTTTTTTATTACAGGGATGGGGCAAGAGACTATTTTAAAATGTCACAAACGGTGGAGCTTTTCCAAGCAGCAGAACAAACCTGCATTGCGTTGATCTTGCCGCCTTCTGTTTTCTCTCCAAGAAACTACTCAGATAGAAGACCCGCGGGTGCAATGGCGGCGGGAGCAGGAGCACATGCTGAAGGATTACCTTGTCCTGGCCCAGGAGGCCATTGCTGCGCAGAAGGAGATCTATCAAGTGAAGCAGCAGAGGCTTGAGCTGGCCCAGCAGGAGTATCGGCAGCTGCACGATGTTTGGGAGCACAAACTGGGCTCTCAGACCAGCTGTGAGTAGTTAGTGAACTCTTAACCAGTGACTTCCTCAGCTGTGCACCCA
Source organism: Corvus moneduloides (assembly GCF_009650955.1). Classification (NCBI taxonomy): domain Eukaryota; kingdom Metazoa; phylum Chordata; class Aves; order Passeriformes; family Corvidae; genus Corvus; species Corvus moneduloides. Next base: position 14,900,159 of record NC_045490.1, read on the forward strand.
GTAGGACAGTAAAAGGCATGAAGCTGGTCTTTGGATGGAGTGTTGGGATGATGTGCCATGTCACTGGCCACTTTTGATCAGTTTGTCCCAAAAGCAGTATCTGCCCAGCACCTGTTTGGTAAAGGCTGATTGTTATGAAGCACTCCTGTGTGTGGCTCAGTCACTGGAGTCAACGTGCAGATTTTTCTGCATGGGCTTCAACAAATGTTAAAGAATGTGGTGGTTGGCTCTGTGTGAAAACATTAAGTTATATGGTATTTTCCTTGATTCCCCTATTTAAAGTACAGAAACAAGGCAAGAAGGTCCATCTTGGATAGTATTCCCAGGCCCTTTTGTAGTTTTGTATCCCAGGTAGTTGAGTGACGGTCTGGTGGAGCTGAGGGTCTGTTTTATGCCATGTTCCAAGTCACCGTTGGTGGATTGTCTCTCTGTGTGTGAAGAACAGCAGTTTGTGCTCCGTATTCTTCATCACACAGAAAGCGTCAATACCAATGTCGCTTCAAGATTTGGTGCAGAAATGTTTTTAGAATGCTGTATTTCCTCCTTAGGGGTACTAGTTAGGAGCTGGAAAACGTCCAGAACAGGATTTATTTCCTGCATGTGTTCCAGAATTTTTTTATAATCCTCAGTATTGCAGATTTTCTGTGTTCTTGCCAGCCACATCAGTGGACTGACCTCCCCCTGCTTCACTCTTTTGAGTTATGTCTGATGGTGGAGAATTCCACCAGCTAATCCTGTGCCTGATGTTAAAAATTTTTAAGTAGTTTTCTGTCAGCTGAGGGATTCTTGTTTGACAAGGGTCCCATCCCTCATCTCCGAAGAACTGGGTTTGGTCTTTTCTTAGGAGTACTGTACCCAAGTACTGGTGTTCCAGAGCAGTGCACTGAGAACATGAGTTATATTGGCGATATGTGATCTGTCCTGAAAAATACAACCAAACAGAAATAACTAGAAATGCTTTTCCATGTTTTATAGGGCATAAACTAATGGCTGCAAGGATCAAAATATCTCCCTTGCCTACAGCTACCCTAACAACATTGCACATTGGGGAGCTTCTGTACCTTCTGAGGCAGAAGGGGTTTAACCGCTGCTGAGAAGAGAGTTCTGCTCTTAATGGGACATTGATTTAATCTGGTGTGACACATTGTATGGCTGGTCATGTCCTCAAGGCTGTGAAAAGGCTTGCATCACATTTTTCAGTTTCTTCTCATTCTTTGCTTCTCTTTGTTTTTAAACATCCAGTGGGTTGTTTGCTCAATGAGGAAGTCTGAAAACAATTACTAAGTAAACCTTCATGCAATGCCTGTCCCTTCAGTTCTGTTAAATGCCTTTGGAAATGCAGGAGGCCACACTATAGAATGGAGTGAACGTGTTTGGGAGTTTGAGTTAAGTGTGTTAACCTGGAACAAATCCTGACTTTGGAGATGCAGGACATGGTTTGGCCCCTTCAGTCTATACTTTTTGTGGAGTACTTGACTGCACTGTTGCCTTTCCCTGTCTTTGAGCAGTGAGATGTGGGAATTGGGTAACAGGCCTACACCAGCAACGTGTGGAGATTTGGGTGTGCAGGAGTGATGGGAGAGCTCGGTCTGTGGTGGGGCTGGTAAAAGCATAGGGAGGAAGGCAGAGCTGCTAAACTGGCTGCTATATTTGTTCCAGTGCTCTCTGGCTCATCGTCGAGTTCCAAGTATGACCCCGAGATCCTCAAAGCAGAGATTGCTACTACAAAATCCAGGGTGAGTAGTACGAATGGACCTTTGCTTGCCATGAGTAATGTTCAGATATTTCCAGACCTCATGGCAAATACTGAAAGGAGATGCCAAAGCAGTTGGAAGAGCTAATGTTGCAATTTTTAATCTAGGAGGTCATTTATCATAATTTTTTAACATTGCAGTCTTAGGAATTTGAAACAGGTTTGTTTTTCACCTTAGACTTTAGCCTGGCTTGGCAGCTGGCAGTGCAGGATCCTCTGTGGGATGTGAAGCCACGTGTTGGCTCTGCCAAGTGCTGGAGAGCTGCGGGTCCTCCCCAGGGACTGGCAGCTGTTGTGTGCCGGGCTTAGTGCAGGCTGTCAGCAGGGGAGGGTGTGCTCTCACACAGAGCTCACTTTGGGAGGAAGAAAGGACTAAAGTAAAGTAGGTCAGTGTGGCCTCTGTGGAGGAATATAAAACAGCAAGCTGTAGGGTCAGTGGATTTACAGTGTGTATTATCATCCTGCTATATTACTCGTGCAGTGGGGCCCTTTAGTTTGGGAGCATGGAGGGTGGCTTCAGTTGCTGCAGCGTGACTCCTGTCCTGATGCTTAGCAGTTTTTGTAATGACAGGGAAGGTTTTAAACATTTCTGAGTAAAGTTGATATGTGTTTCATTGCTGTCTTTTTCGAATTTTTCTCAACTTTTCCACTTATGTGGCTGGTACTTCCCTTGAGCCCCTTGTTAAGAGGTGCAATAGCAGCTACTGGATAAAGCCGTAGGCAGTGATAAAGTCCTGATGAGGAGGCAGTCAGGGCTGCTTGCTGCTCTTGAGATGAGCTGATTACCTGGAAACTTTGTTTAGAGAACTGTCTACACTGAATAAGTTTTGAATTGGATGGGTAGTGCTGCACCTAAATACTCATATAAAATATCATTTTAAAAATGTGACACCTTGCTGCAGGTTAATAAACTCAAGAGAGAAGTAGCTCACATGAAGCAAGAGCTCCAGTACAAAGAGCATGGATTTCAAACACTGAAGAAGTAAGTGTGTTCTCAAGATCTTTTTTTTCAGAACATCTCTGGCTTGCAATGCATCCCCCACTACATTTATAAATAGCTGCCTAAATAACATAAGCTGAAATATGCTGCTGATAATATCTTTAGGCTGAAAGCAGTACACAGCCATGGGGGAGTTCTATCAGATCACTGCCTGTATGGGATTGACTTCATGGCAAAAAGGTTTTGAACCAGGATCTCGTCAGTTAACTGATGCTCTGTTTTACTCTGTATTGCTCAATATGGATGACAGGACAGCCTGTTGTCTTAGTTACAAGAGCCATTGATTTAGGACACTGAGGAAAAACTGGAGGTGGAGTGGAAGGGGAGGAAAAGTTTGAGGTACTTACCTTTGTGTGACGAGTCATCTGGCATCTTTTAGATAAATGTTTATTATAAGGGTCAACTGTGGTAGAATTCCTTTGAGGAAAGGGAAGGATGAGGTGGCTTGTAATTAGGTTGTGCGAGCAAATACATCTGTGCATGTGAGTCTGTGCCTGGTTTTTGAAATCATGACTGAAAATAAGGTAATTCTCATAGGTGGCTAAGCTGATCCTCTCTAGGTTAGAAACAAGGCAGCTAGCAGCAGTCTGCCCTAATGCACTGTTTTGGGGCAGTTGTGTGCACCTTTGTCCTCCCTAAGGAGTCAAAGAGATGATGATATCGCTGAAATCAGAGTTCTGAAGCTTAATGTACTGCTGAGCGGAGTGACTTAGGCAGTGGTGAGTGGGGTCCTTTGTTCCTTCTGTTGTCCTTGTTACACTTTGGAGTGTGTTTTTCTTGAAAGTCCATGTCAAGATGCACGCATCTAGGATGATTCAGTTAACTGGAGGTTGTTAAGTGTTAGCTCACTGTTTTTTTGAAATTTCTCTGCAGAATTGACAGGAAAATGTCTGATACTCAAGGTGGCTACAAACTTGATGAAGCACAAGCCATTTTAAGTGAAATGAAGGCTCTCAAGAAGGCCATCACATCAGGGGAGAAGGAAAAACAAGACCTCATTCAGGTATTGAAATAGGGTGACTTTATAGTGTTTTGTGTTACCACTGCTAGAAGATTGAATTTCTGAGAAGTAATTTAAGGATTTTGTATTTCAGATACATAATTGAGATTTTTATTAATATAAACTAGTTCTGTGTTGTGGTTGGACTGCAGTCTCTGCAGTTGTTCAGATTCTGGAAGTGAGAGGTATAAAATGCAGTCCAGCCATGGCTGTGGGAGGTGCAGACCAGCCATGCCTGGCCTCGGGTTTGCAGAGTCTGAGTGGGCACAGCAAACATGGTCAGATCTGAGTCATGGGGTTAGGCTAAAGTTATGTAGCTGCTGAGGTACTTTGGGCAGAAGTGAGCTCATCTCATGACTTTTTGTGGTTTTAGAGCTTGGCCAGGTTAAAAGACAGCTTTGTGAATGACAGAGGATCCCAGTCAGACCTGTGGGCCAGCAGCGTGTCTGTGGAAAGCTCCAGCCCCCTGCTGCCCCGGCAGTACCTGGATGTCAGCTCCCAGACAGATGTTTCAGGAAATGTGAGTAATGTGTGACAGGCCCTGTGCATGTGGAGACATTCCTCTGAACTGTGTGTAGTACTACCTCACTATGAGTTTCCAAGCATGGACAAGTTTCTGTGAAATCATACCTTCTCCTGCTTTAAACTGCAGCATGATTTTGTTTTTGTGTGCAGTGTTAATGTATCTCTAAGGGCAACCCAGTGTTTCCCCACACTGTCTCTATCAAAGCAACCCAGGTGGGAATAAAAGGGAAGGAAGTTTGATTTTGCCTGTAGGTGTAGTGTCTTGTGATGCAAATATTCCCTTGGCTCTTTCTAGCGATGATAAGTTACGAGACAAGAAACGTTCAGCAGGTCTGTATGGGCTAAGCTCAAATGAGGACTCTTCCCCTAAGAGTGTTTGGCTTTCATGGGATTACAAGTGAGAGCAAGAGCTTATGTGCAGATATTTTGATGCCTCCAAAGTTGTAGTGCTCATAAACCTTCAGTCCCACACGTGCAAGGAGATCAGAAGTGTCAGGTTGGTCCCAGCCTCGGTAAGCACTCAGTCAGTGCTGGGGGTAGGTACATCTCATTCCTCACAGGACAGCACAGAGCCTCTCCTGTGAACCTTTATTAAATGTTTGCAGCCACTTTCGGTCAGGGCCACACATGTTAGTAAAGATCTGCAGATTTGGGCATGATGGGATGTCCCTTGTCTTTAAGACTTTACAGCCAAAGCAAGATGTCATCCAGGCCAAAATACAATGCAGCACTTAAGGATGGGAAGAGCATCTAAGAAGAAGGATTGCAAAGGTATTTGTGTGTGCATAGAAATAGAAGCCCAAGACAGATGTGGTGGATTTTCTCTTTTTTTCTAGGCCAGAAAGAGCCTTTGAATCTTGTTGGGGTTTAAGTATTTGAAGAAAACATGAAAAATGTAATCAAATGCAGTATGTTCCTGTTCTGTGATTGGTTTAGCTAGGAAATGACTTTGACAAAATCAAGTGTCATTGTAACAGTGTAAAGGAAATATCAAAAGAGGAGTGGTTCCTAAGTTGCTGATTTGATGTTTTGTATCTCAGTTTATTGCCAGCAGCAGTAACCAGTTGGCTGAGAAGGTGCGATTACGGCTGCAGTATGAAGAGGCAAAGAGAAGGTAATTCTTTGGCCCATTGCTCCTTTTGCTTGTCACACAGCTTATTCTGAGGACATGTTTCACTAGAAGAGGTGCCACCAGACTGAAACCCAGCATTACTGCTATGTAAATATGGGAATTTTTGAGCCAGCGGGACAATAGGCTTTTTGGGCCAGTGTTATCTTTCACGAAATAAATAACCATCCTAGAAATTACTAAAGCATGACTAATACATAAAGAATTCAGTCTGGCCACACCTATGGGGACATAAGTTGTTCTGCTACCTGTTGCCAATGCTTCCCTCTTCCTAATAAGGAGACTGCACTGCAAGGCATCTCCTTACCTTATTTGAAATGAATGAATGTTTGCATGCCTAAGTGTGATAAGGAGAAATGTATATTGTGTTAACACCTTACATCAAAATATGGTCAATGGCTGCAGTTCCAGAGCTTATCTGTAAGAATGTAAATTTTCACCTTTGCCCCCTGATCTCAGATGAACGAAAAATAGATTAAAAAAAAAAAAAAATTCTATCTACTTAACAGGCCAATTTAAGCAAAAGCTTTCCAGGATTTACTTTTTAATAGATAATAGCTAACACAACTGTGTAGGTAAATGAAAAACCACCAAGAATTATTACTTAGAGTTTGGCTGGCCTAGTCTTTCTTCAGTGATGTTACCATTGCTGGGGGTGACTTCTTTCTTCACTTTTAACTGCTCCAGAATAACAAAGTCCAGCCGCACGGTACAATCTGTGCTTGGGATGTATGCAAAGAGAAGGCTTTTTGTCCAACCTCTGGTTAGAAGTAAGAGCCTTAAGGCTGAGGTTACTCATAATGCTCTCATGTTGGTGTATTGGCATGGCCAGAAGGCCATGTTTCTTAGTGGCGTAAAATTTGGTCTGTGTCTGTGGCAGTCATCGAAGACTGTGTGCCCAGCTGCTTTTGACACAAATTTACACTTCTCTTTGTAGGTGGAGCAATTTTATCAGAACTATTTATTTTGCCAGTCCAACATTTGCCAAACTACCTTGACATTCAAATCATTCACTGACTTTCTAAGGCAACATTAAAAATAACCTTCGGATGCGGTGGTTAATTTTGCGGTGTTAAAATTGCTTTTTTACTTCTAAGCTTTGCTAAAGGCTGCATTTCAACTCACATTGACTTTACACCTTCAGATTGAAGAGGAATACTCTTACTTTATCCTGTATCTTTTCCAAGGAGGGGCAGGTGAATAGTGAGAAGCCTGAGAACATATTTAATATGCTCTTTATAAAGACAGCGCAGTAGTTCATTTTAAGTGACAATGCGGGGCATACAACACACCTGCAGTTAAAGAATACTTGCTGCTCATACCCCATGTTTGTCTTAGGTTATCTGTAGGTTTTTCTCAAAGTTTAAAAAACATTGTCATGAGGAAAGATGGATTTAAGTGGACATGAATAGTTGATGCTAAAATGAAAAGATCTCCAACTATCAGAGCACTGTGGTTTTAGCGCAGTATTTAGTAGAAGCTGCAGAAACAAATACCTCAACTGGTTTAAAACTGGAACAATACTATGGATATAGTGACTCACAAGGAACCTTCTGTTCCTGTGAAAATTCTTCCTTGTGATGTTAGAAGTGTTTCCTGTCCCCACAGCAGCTTTAAAATGTTCCAAAAACACAATAGAAGACTAAGTACTTTGCCCACGCATGTACTGTGAAGGAGCCAAGTGATGGAAATACATGTGTTTTATTAGCTTTGCAGTATCTGGAAAGGTGAAACTTAAGGCTTGAAATCAAGATGGTCCCAATATTAATTAGTGTAGAACTAGATCTGTAAGGGACTGGTGCTTTTGAAAGCAGGCTCTGGCGGACACTGTTTGCGCCATCGCCGTGGAGCAGACTGAAAGTTCAGATGTAGGTGAATATCTGACTGAACTTCACCACACCAGAACTGCCAGGACCCAGTGCCCTTCCCCACCACTACGTCCTTTCCTGTCACAGCTTGGGGAGACAACAGACCCCTAGAGCAGATAATGTAAAACCTGAAAAAAAGGGTGCAGGCCAGCTACAGTGACAAACCTTTGGCTTAATTATATTCAAAACTGATAATGGGTATCATGTCAAAAAGGTTGTCATTGCTACCTCTCAGAAAGGAGATAGCTGCTGCAGCATAAATGTAATCAGAGATGCAACTAAACTATGTTGTACAGTTCCAGACATGTAGCAGTAACTCAGTTGTGTAGCACTCACACCCTGCACTGTTCTAGTTTCTTTAGCAGTTAAACTTTCAGCTTGGGTTCTTTGTGACTGGTGGTAACTCAGAGATTTTAGAAGTATGTTTTTTAATCTCCTAAAATGAAATATTTTAATGTCACATTAAGCAGCATTACAAAAATGGTGGGTATTTGACTGGTCGGTTTTTAAACCACACCTCCCACTTCGTTTGTGTTTTTTTTTCTCAAGAACAGAAGCTTATCTGATACAGGATTGTTAATTACTGGCTGTAGATACACATCTTAGTGTATGCTCCTGTGGAGATGCATGTGCTCTGTACAACCTCCAGAGAGACTAAAAATTTTACGTGCTATGCCTGTGTTGCATAACAATAGAAAGTACTAACTTTCCCTAATTAACAAAAAAGAGACTTGTTATTACAAGGAATAAATCATCTATCTGCTTTTTCTAGATAGAAAGAGAACAATTAAATAAAACTTGAGCTTCCTGCTCTGTATTTGTTCAGAAAGATGGTGTGACCTGAGCCCAGCACTGCAAGCCCAGCCTGGCTCAGCAGTGATGCAGTTCAGACTCAGGCAGTGAATGCTGAAGGGCCGGAGTGTTCAGCCAAGTGCAGACTTTCTACAGCATGTTTCTTTTGTAATGGTGCTGTTTTATTGGAAAAATAGAATAATAAACCTCCTTTTAGCTGAGAAGGGGAAAAATAATGATCATGTACCAAGGTAAAACTGGAGGTTAGTTTAACAAAGCTTTTAGACTCAGAAATGCATAGAGAACAAATTCCAGTGGAAAAGCCATATCCATGCAAATGTATGCCAAAAGTGATCAGATTTATGCCAGCCAATCCTCTTAGATTCATATCCCTTCAAAATGCACAGAGGAATTCTTGGATTATGAATTAATGCCGCTGTTAATTCTTCGTTGGAGCACAGTATTGCACTTAATCTGGCACCCAAAAACAAAACAGCTCTTAAGACGACCTAAAAATAGTTGAGCTGAATATCTATCAATTATGGAACTTTAATTAGAGTAAGCAACCTGCTGTGGGAAATGGGTTTACAGAAAGCGATGCTCCTCTTCAGAAGGGTGATCTCTGGTCTGTCTCCTGCGATGGTGGAGGCAGGTCAGTGTGTGTGAGCCTAATCCTTCACAGGCTCTCTTGGGGCTCGAATTCCTCTTGGCCTCTGCAGCTTGGAAGACAAAGCTTTATTCTTCAAGGCCATTCAGGAGCCTTGTAGCTGCTGCTGCATCTTATTGCTTACTCCACACGCTTCGATTTTGCTGGTTGGCACTGAATTTGCTCTGTGTGCTGGTTTGCTGAAGGAAGCACACACCATCCTCTGCGCTTTTGCGGCATAAACCAAATTCTAGAGAGATTAATCCAGAACAGTACCTGCAACTCTTAGCTGTACCCCATTTAAGTCCTGTAACTGTCACCAGATCA